>NC_041381.1:309104269-309132652 GCF_002162155.2 Triticum dicoccoides
GAGCTGCTGCTGGTATATGATGAATTGCAGACTGCTGCTGCTGTATGATGAGTTGCTATGAGCTGCTGCTGCTATATGATGAGTTGCTACAAGCTGCTCCTGCTGCTGCTATATGATGAATTGCTATGAGCTGCTCCTGCTGCTGCTATATGATGAATTGCTATGAGCTGCTGCTGGTATATGATGAATTGCAGACTGTTGTTGTTGTATGATGAGTTGCTATGAGCTGCTGCTGCTGCTGCTATATGATGCTTTCAGGTGGTGCTGCTATATGATAACAACCAGCCACTTGGACCATCGAATTTCAACAAATAATTGTTCTTCATTTAAATGTGGGTCCTGCGTTCTTCGTTTAAATTAGGCAATGGGGTCTCTATGGAAAACATTGACCAAAGTAGATTGTGCCAAGTAGATGGTATCTTTGTATTTGCATTTTGAGCAAATAGTGATGGTCTGTTTTCCTATCATATTAATTATTGTACTGGGTTCAATTTGTGATGTTTGCAAGTCAAATTAATTTCCATATGTGCAGCAAAATGAAATATATATATAATGCAATCTAGACTTTCCACTGATCATACCAAAGATAAGCTGAAAACGCAATGAAAAGAACTGGTTGGCGTATTACATGGAGCTTATATTCACATGTGCTTATTTTCTTAGGATAACTCGTAATAACTGTCCCTAAGAAACTTGGCTAATAGAACTGGCATACAAATAACATGTCACGATGATTGCAATGGAGGAGTGACGTACCATAGAACACTGTATAGGCTCACCGCTGCCTCTCCTTTTTTTTTGCGATGTTCCATGAAATTGCCACATACATCTTGTACTTTTTCATTGTGTAACCCTATCTGCAAGTTGACACGGCTAATTTCAGACATCTCTACATGATACTACATTGCATATCCCTTGCGCATATTTAAACCACCAATTAACGATTGTGTGCGTACCATAAACTAGCCATGACTCTGTATGCTGGACTGGCAGGCACTCTAAGGGAGCCTAATATAGGGCACTGGAATTCCTACATGCCACCTACGTTTTGTGTAATGTACTGCCCCTGTTCCTAAATATATGTCTTTGTAGAGATTCCAGTATGGACCACATATCGATGTATATAGATACATTTTCGAGTGTAGATTCACTCATTTTGCTCCGTATGTAGCCTATAGTGGAATCTCTAGAAAGACTTATATTTAGGAACGGAGGTATGAGGTAGTATCATGTATGACATCTACATATCTAATTTAGCAGCGAGTAGTAGAAATCATTGTCTGCACAAAGGGATTACTGGTCGAAAATCCTAGCAAAGCACGCTGGTAGGCACAGAACAATACAAGAGAGAGAGAGAGAGACGCGCTTACAAGATCATAGCAATGCCTCAGTCTAGGATCTTGGTTGGCCAAGCTGTTAGATCCAGAAGAAACATTGTCCTTGTAGTTTTTGCCAGCTGCATAACAGGTAACAGCGACCGGTTAGTATATTTGAAGTACATTGGGCAGGTGATGCTGGACGGGTTTAAAGGTGACAAGTACCTAGGCCGTGGCGGGTGCTTGGCATCTCTCCAGACGGTGGGAATCAGGTTAGAAACGTCGAGGGTGATGATGCTGCGCTGGCTGTCGGGGTCCGGTAAGGAGATCTAGAACCGTCGAGTAGGTTGTTTGTGGAGCGGCTCCGGTAGGGTGGACTACGGTGTGGCCGAAGCGGATCTGTAGCCATGGACGAGGGCGTAGGTGAAGCTGCTCCGGTGGTAGGGTTAAGAATGGTGTCGACGACGCGGATCTGCGGCCGTGGACGGGGCGTCAGAAGCTGCTCCGGTGGTTGGGTTAAGGATGGTGTCGACGATGCGGATCTGCGGCCGTGGACGGGGCGTCAGAAGCTGCTCCGGTGGTTGGGTTAAGGGTGGTGTCGATGATGCGGATCTGCGGCCGTGGACGGGGCGTCAGAAGCTGCTCCGGTAGGTTAGATGAGGGTGCGAGGAAGCGGATCTGAGGCCGTGGACTTGTGAGTTGGCAAAGCGGCCCCGGTAGGGTTGAGAATGGTATAGGCGAAGCTACTCCGGTAGGGTTGACGCTGGTGTCGGCGAAGCGGCTCCGGTAGGGTTGAGGAAGGTGTCGGCGAAGCGCCTCCGGTAGGGTTGAGGAAGGTGTCGGCGAAGAGGATCAGAGGCCGTCGACGGGGGCGTCGGTGGGGCGGCTCCGGGGGGTGTGGACGAAGCGTCTCCGGTGGGGAGTACGAATGAGCCGCTGCAGATGCGCGACGGTTGAAGAGAGTACCGGCGAAGCAGATCTGGCGCCGTGGACAAGGCCGACACTGAATGGGCTGTGGTATAGTGGTGGATGAGCAGTCTACTTGTTTCTAGGGGAGGTGGGAGGGGTAGATTCGGCCGCAGAAGCAGATCCGGCAAGGTGGACGCCGCTGGAAGTGAATGGGCTATGGTACGCCGGTGGATGAGCAGTCTAGGGTTTCAAGAGGGGAGGGGAGAAAGGGCGATGAAGTACGGACGGCGTGATGTAAGATGCTCTGGTGCTGTGGAGTTAGTCGTTTTTGCGGGAGGGGGGGAGAGGAAATGGGGGTGGCGTGTAGTGGGGGGGACTGGAAGTTACCAAAGCAGCCCCGACCTATCATGTAGATGAGGGTGGTATTGTAACTGTTGGTCTCCGTGCACCAAGGACAAAATGGGGATTTCACATGCTAAAGACTAAGGTGGCGGAAATTTTAGAAGGAGGCGGGAGATTTTGCCGCCCGCGGGATCGTTCGTATCTAGTTTCAACTAATTTTGGACCATGCTAGCGGGAAGGTCATGCTAGACTGTTTACACGGGGCACACGTCAGCAGTTAATAACTGGTGTGAAGTCCACCCCCCAAAAAAAGACAATAACTCGGGATGATGCGCCGATAACTTGGACGTTCACACGGGCGCGGCCAATCTTACGGGTGTAGTGGCGCGTTCATAGAAAAAGGGATCAAACGCTCAGCCTATGTATTTCTCGTGTAAATAGATAATTTAGTGCCATTGGTTATTTACTTTAAACATAATGCATTGACGTATTAGTGTAGAGGCGCACAAAAAGAAATGGATATTGTAGTTAGCTACTTAAAAGTGTTACTACCTCCGTCTGGGTTTATTAGGCCTCTCAGCATCACAAGCATGTCTCCTTTTATAAGGCCCCGTTTTGGAAAGGTGCATGCATGCAACCATTTCATTGGTTGCATTAAAAGTCATCGTTGTTGGTGTCATGGCTAGAAAATTAATACACTTCATGCGTGCTTTTTCATTGGTTGCATGCATGTGAGAGAGTGCATTGGGAGTGGAATGGAAGAATTAATGTGAGCAAATTACTATGTGTCTTGGTCTAAGAGAAGTTGTCTTTAGGCCTAATAAACCTGGACGGAGGGAGTACCTCATATGATTACATAGCCTCCATTTCATAAATTGCGTAACTGTTGAATTCATATATGAATATTACATATATATTACTTCAAAATAGAAACTTAAATCATCCAAGACTAATGAATTTGAATGCAAGAGTAACAATGGTGCATGTGCATGATAGCTACATTGGTTGTTTGAAGAAACATCACTGTAACTTTGGCATGCACAACTGACAAAGGTTTATTTAAATAGAAAAAAATGTGATATGTGAGTGTCCAATCTTTATAGTGTTGAATCGATATTGTACCTTTGGCCATGATACGAAGTAGATATTGACTTATGTTCAAGCGATGCAAGTCCACGGTCGCTAGATAGTGATACGTGAATGAATTGTGCAATCTCTCACACACGCATACATATCTCATTTCTCTGTGGGCATTGGAATCACACACGCGCACTTCATGTATTTATCTCCCTCCGTCAGGGTTAAATTCGTCTTTCTACCCCGTCCTACAAGTCTCTCACACAGAAACACACACGCTCTCTATGTCTAACACGCCCACCCCTTTAATTCCGCCCACTCACAGCCACTAATGTCTCAAAGTATAATAATGTCTCTCACACATATGCTATCTACCTATCCCTTAATATAGCTAGATATGTGTCACACAAACTCCTTCTCCCTACTAGTAAGATGCCCATGTGTGTTGCACGGAACAACAAGATGCATTTGTATGAGAAGTTTATCTTGTGGGGGAAAAGGATGAACGAGGGAATGCCTTATTTGCAAATGCGGAGAGGGGTGTGGGTATCTTTTTGCAAAATTGCCATATTTTCCTTCATGTCCGTTGGATATAAATCGGATGGCCTATATTGCAGGATGGTAGGAACACCATTATCACCAACTCAGTTTTTTTTATAAGAGTAGAGATATGTGAGTGTCACTGCCCCCTCCCCCCCACACACACACACTTCCCAACACCAAAGGAGTAGGGTGACACCTCGATCTTGATACTAATCTATCAACTGGCTTCTCTCTCAAACATACACACACACACTACCCGGCACCAAAGGAGTAGGGTGACACCTCAATCTTGATACTAATCTATCGACTGGATTCTCTCTCAAACACACACACACACACACACACTACCCGGCACTGAAGGAGTAGGGTGGCACATCGATCTTGATAATAATCTATCGACTCCTCTTTCAAACACACACACACACACTCTCGCTAGTTGTGCCTCTGTGCCTAGCGCGCACACTCTTGATACGTCTTTCTCTCCCTCACCCCCCCAACAATGACAGCAGAAGGGTGACAACTCGATCTGATCATAATCTGTCAATTGGTTTCTCTCTCAAACATTGTGTCTCGGTGCCTCGCTCAGTAGCCCCCTCGATATGTAGACTTCTCGCGTGCGCACAACTGTAGTGACGATGACGCTGAACCCAGTGTGCCTTGTTTTTACCGGCCTCATGTGATAGTTTTCACCATGTTTTCTGTTAATTAACAAGGCAACCTTTTCTTTGTTACTACTCCTTCCATTCCAAAATAGTTGACTCAACTTTGTATTAACTTTAGTATAAAGTTGGGTCATCTATTTTGGAACGGAGGGAGTACTAGTGAATCTGAAATCATTTGGGGCAGACATAAAACATATCACTTCAACCCAATTATCGCAGCAACTACTTTAAAAGAAATTAGCTAGCTGCCCGTGCGTTGCACGGAACATCAAGATGCATTTGTATGAGTAGTTTTATCTTGTGAGAGAAAAGGCTGAACGAGGGAAGGCCTTATTTGCGAACATGGAGAGACGTGTGGGTATATTTTTGCAAAATTGCCATAGTTTCTTTCCTATCCGTTAGATATAAATCCGACGGCCTATATTGCAGGATGGCACGCACACCATCATCACCAACTCTGTTTTCTACTCCCTCCGTCCGAAAATACTTGTCATCAAAATGGATAAAAATAGATGTATCTAAAACTAAAATACGTCTAGATACATTTCCTTTTATCCATTTTGATGACAAGTATTTCCGGACGGAGGGAGTATTTGTATTTTTAGAGATTTCAACAAGTGACTATGACCGGACCTTACCAACATACTCAAAAAAGTAGTCCATAATTTTGATGTTACCCTCTTTTCTTGACGGTGCAATGCCATCTGGATACCTCATAAATAAATCAAGGACAAATCTGACCCCCTTCCTGAAAAGACATACGTAGCAAAATGAGTGAATCTACACTCTAAAATATGTCTACATACACATCCGTATGTGGTAGTCCATTTGAAATCTAAAAAAGATAAATATTTAGGAACGAATGGAGTATATATAAGAGTAGACATGGAGATATATCTCCAGCATGGTCTACAACAAAAATGTGCTGGGCTGGTTAGCGCCGGATGCTCGCAATGCGATGACATGAGTTTGAATTCCGTCTTTTAACTTTAGATTTGTATATTATATATTACTCTACTTATTTAATATATATACTTCTTTCGCTACTGTACTGACAGTGGAACCCACAGAGTGCTTAGAATATTAAGGATGGACTTGTTTCTTTTTAACTTTCTGTACGAAGCTGTAGCCACCCAGCAAGTCACATGTACACTGTACATGCAATTAACTTTTTATAGAGGGACAATCATACAAGCAATTAACTCAAATGGATTGGATGTCACTCTATTATTTCCAGCATAAGGAGCATCTCCAACGGCAGCCGGCAAATTTCCTCCCGCTTCCTTCCGCGGAGGACGACATAAAACGCCAGCGACATACATTTTTAAAACTCTAACCAACCAGATGAAATTCATGCAAACACGGACTGATTTCATATAAGCATGAAGGATTTCATATAAAAAAGCCGGATCTTCATATAAACATGATGGATTTCATTACATTTACATGAACTAAGAGGTGCCAATCCGGCTCTCTTGTATAATTAATACTCCCTCCGTCCGGAAATACTTGTCCTAGAAATTGATATATCTAGACTTATTTTAGTTCTAAATGGCCGCTCGCGGATCCCTTTGTCTTCCTCATGTCCGTCAGACACTTGCGGGGTCGACGAAGGTCCTCAGAAGAGACGAAGCAGCAAAGAAACCACCTGAATCCGCGGTTGTCGCCTTGGCGGTGGCCTTCATGGGTCCCAAGTGGCGGCGGCCTCCCGTGTTCTACTTCTCCTCGATGATGGCGGCAGACAGGGAGAAGCTGGCCACCGACTGGTTGCTCTCCACGCACCCGGCTTCTGTCTCTGCCTGCATGGCGCTGCTGCAGGCACGGGAGGCGCGCCCACAGACACGGGAGGCGCGGACACCGTAGACACTGGTGGCGCGGTATGACGCGATAGCGATGGCGCCCGTACCGGCGTGCTCGCCGCCATGCCGGCGTGGAGCAACTCGCCACTCCTCATCGAGCTGAACTGGAGCGGCGAGTTGCTGAACCACGCGCCTGCTTGGGGCGGCAACTGGCTCCGTCGGGCCAAGCGAGGTTGGTGAAGTACCGAGCGGCCTCGGCCGTATCCGGAGGGCTCGGCGGGCCACCCAGCCGGGTAATATGCCGGAGAACGGCTCATCGGAAGCCATCGGAAGGGTGGATAAAATGGTGAAGGAGGAGATGGGGGAGCGGCGGAGGGGTGCGATTCTTGCCCGTTGTCTGTCTGGCCTCGTGTAAATAGAGGGCGGACGGTAGGAGCTTGGCCGGCGTCTGGCCTCGTTTAAACTAAGGGCGGACGAGAGGAGCTCGGCCGGTGTTGCGTTTAATTCCGGCCCTCTCATGAACGGACGTGTGGCCGGAGTAGGATTCTCGGTTTGCATGCGGGTTTAACGGAGAGGTTTAATGGAGGCGTCGGGCGTGCAGCGGGCGACGCAGTACTATTCGATTTGACCGCATTAATGAGACGTCAAATCACAAAGGCCCTCGCCTCTCGTGAAACCGACCGAGATAGACTGCCCCGCCCTCTAGCCTTTTAAAAAATGTATATACTCCACTTTTGTACAATAGTAGTATCGATGGATTGCGCCATGGAGCAAAACTTGAAATTAAAAAAAAAGGTGGTACATATAGAGAGCGCTCGTGAACTATGTGTCATACATGGCAATAAATAAAGTACTACATGATACTTATATGATACATCGCAGGAGTACTAAGTATTATTAATACAGTTTTGCTAGAACTCATCTAGATGAGATATAATTTGGTCTCATTCATCTTTTATAGCCATTGGATGTGATGCTATAAGATGCGTGTGTGCTGACGTGGGTTGTATTTGTTCTTGTGCAACGAACCGACCACTGCATGTCATGTTTGATAATTTCAAGTCATTAAAAGCATACAAACCCCACATCTCTTCTTGGTTGATTCCTTTATTTATGTCAAAAAATAAGAAACAACGTGAGAGTTAATGCACCACGCCTATGTGTTAGACTAGCCACAATGGTGAGTAACATACACTAGTAACATACACATATCCCTAGACTATGTTACTACCTTCATAGTGGGTACTACCTCCGTCCTGGTTTATAGGTCCCTTTTATAGTTTGTGCCAAATTTTGACTAAAGATTTAACTAACAAAATGTTAATGCATGTCAAGAAAAATTATCTAATTGGATTCGTCTTTGAACATAGTTTTGAAAAATATAATGTTTGGTGACATGCGTGAACATTTTCTTAGTTTAGTCTATGGTCAAAATTTGGCACGAAATACAATGGGGACCAATAAACCCGGACAGAGGTAGTAGTAACATAAGTGTGGTAACATGCAAAGCTTCATTTATTAGGTTATAGACTCATATTGCATTGGGACATGTGATGTTACAGTAACTAGCTAAGTTATTATAACTACCTCTCTCCTCATTAACTCACTGCCACATAAGCAAATTTGCTGAGTTGGACTCGATGTTACTGCTGAAGTTACTCCCACGGTGGCTAGTCTTACTAGTATTTGGTTTTCGTAAGATGACTTATAATACTCAGGCTGGTCGTAATGATAGTATCATAGCTAGTATCATGCATGCCAACTAGGCAATTTTGATGAGGTGTCGTAGCATTAAATGAAGAAAGAGAGGGTGTAGTATCATATCATGATACCGTATCATATTAAATGTTATGCTACTTTGTGTCATGCATGGCAATAAATAGAGTACTACATGATACTAATATATGATACTATGCATTAGGGAGGTAGTATCATACACTAGTATCATATGCATGATACTAGTATATGATACTCCCCATTACAACCAGCCTCACCTAGATGGAAGGAGTATTCGATTTGACAGCGGGCGGCGCAGTTCCCGATACGCCTTTAATGCATACGAGGGAGGGAGTAGCGGTTCCCGATATGTTGAACGATCAATGCATCCTCCTTCAACTAATGCATGAGGGAAGTAATGGGAGGAGGTCCGGGAAAAGAGGCTGCACGATGTGAATGCAACGGAGTTTGCCCTCATTGCCCTCATATAAAGGCGCCCCTCCTCCATTCCAATGCATCTGCCACATCGTACGCACCTAAGCACTTGCCTAAGCACCTACACTAAGCGCAAAAGAGCTCGCTCCAGACCCATGGCGGTGATGCACGTGAGTGGCCAGCGGCTGCGCCAGATGGTCAACGACGCCGGCCTGCGGCATGGCACCGAGGATCGTCTCCAGACGGTGTTGGAGACCGGTTGGTGGATGGCCGCCGTCGACGCCAACTACGACTCTCGGTTGGACCAGATGATCGTTGCCACCAGCAACAAGTTCACCGTCCTCAAGAAGCTCGCGGACGACATCGCCGTACTCCTCCAGCCCGCGCGCCCGGGCTCCTCATTGCCTGCCACCCTAATCGGCCTCCATGGCCGGAACCTCTTTCAAGCACTGGTGGCCCTGCGACTGCCCGCCGACGCCACGAAGAATGTCCACCTGGAGGTCGCGCTCGCCACGAGGCGCCTCGCTCTGCAAGAATTCGTCGACCTACACATCCACGCGTACGAGCAAATCATGTCCATAGGTATCTACAAGGCCAGTGAGGACGCTACGACGTTGGCCTTCCTCAACCGGCTGGAAGCCTTGGATGCCTTTGTTGAGAAGCTCCTCGACCTCGCCACAAAAGCCGCCGCTCCTTAGCCCCCATATGGTGGCCCAGCGCACTACGTTGAGGAGGAGGAGGTCGTACGTTCGTGGATCCATCTTTCTTCTTGCCTTCTGTAACCACCACTGCGATTGCATCATCGTGGCCTTAATTCTTATTGTGCTGTTGCATTCTCGTTCTAGTCAATACCGACATGTGCGATCCCTTTGCTTAATTATATGCATCACTGTAACTAGTACTCCATCCATCAATTTATAAGTTGTGCTTACCTTTTCCATCAACTTCGTGCAACGCGCGGGCATCTTTCTAGAAACACTAGAATATGTCTATATAATCCGTATGTGATAGTCCATTTGAAATCTCAAAAAAGACAAATATTTAGGTACGGATGGAGTAATATATTAGGAGTATATCAAAACAATAGTGATTTCTTTCAAGTTTGTGAACAAATACTAGTATTCTACTACTTTGGATCCGTCGCAACGCACGGGCACATTGCTAGTAAAAGGAAAAGGCCTACAACGTTTGCGTCGCACCCCCACACGCCCGGGGATCGGGAGTACAACACGACCCGTCCGGCACGACACATAGCTTAGGGAAGGCGTGTTGCCTACAACCTAGCATTTTCACTTTCATGTGGGACCGCCCGTTGAGCAAACCGACACCTCGCCCGCCGCCGGGTTGGAAAACAGAAACAAGGGGAAGATCTAGCTGTAGCACGGAAGCCAAGAAATTTTGTGTCAGACGGTGCTCGTTGATAGAGTAGGAGCATTCCGTATTAGTACCACTCCTACCAAGTTTGTACTCCTAATACTATTATATTACTAGTACTACCACTATACAACTAGTAGATACGTGCACGGCACAACATCGTAGGAACAAAAAAGGGAAGATCTTGTTTTGGGTGATTTATCTTTTTTTCAGTCAACGCAGTATGAATAACATGATGTGAGGGGCACCCATGAAGCTTATGTGGCTTTGTTGCATGGCTACGGAAGGTTAGAGAAAAATAAATATATAATGTGTTTAGAGTGCACTCCACTAAATAGATATACTTTGGATCCATTGCAACAGACCGGCACATATATATCTATACCCCCTATATAGTGTGTGAAAAACTTTGAAAGTTGGTCGTTGGATGAAGCCAATCCGACGGTACAAAGATGGCAAATCCGAGCACTACTGGCCATTGGATATCATCCACCAGATTCTGTCACATGTATAATTTAGAAGACTCCATGGTTGAACTTAATTCATGACTAACTTTGCCACAACTAAGCTCAGGCAAAGTTATTAATAAGTTCTTCAAAATGAGAGCCACAAGTTGGCAAGCCTAAGGGAATCTTGCCACATTTTTTGTGTGTATGTCATGTGGGGCCAGTGTGGCTTGCCTAAGGTGTGGCTTGAATCAGACACTCACCTAAGTTAATCAAACTTGCCTAACCTTACATTCCACGAAATTTTGCCACAAGTTGGCAAGCCTAAGGGAATCTTGCCACTTTTTTTGTGTGTATGTCATGTGGGGCTAGTGTGGCTTGCCTAAGGTGTGGCTTGAACCAAACACTCACCTAAGTTAATCAAACTTGCCTAACCTTACATTCCACCAAATTTTGCCACATGTTAGAATCCAGAAAACTCCACATGTAGAAGCATAATGCACAAACCACCCGAATCTCATGCGTGCAATGCGCGTGTACCTTCCTACTAGTACTAGTAGTAGTAAGAAAAAATTCCAGTTTTGGCACGAGCTCGTACTGCGGGAGCACCACAAGGCCTACCGCAGGAGTTACATTTTCCTCTCGAGGCCCACGGGACCGAACTTCAGTGGCTTAGTGCCCGGCCTATGAGTCAATGACATGTGGGCCTTAAATGAGGCTGGCCCATGTGTCATTCTCATGGTGGTGGCGTGGTTCGCGACTCACTCGTTTGAGATGAACCGGCCGGTGGTGGCGTGGCCTTGGCGAGGGTACCACAGCTGGGCGTCGGGGCATTACGAGGCGTAGATGGCCACACCGACGGGTACTACCTGTAGTACATAAGTACTCCAGCTGAGGATTGATGCCCGGGACGAAATGTGTCACCGCCGCTGGATGAAAATTTGATGGTGTGGGAGTACGGATCGGAGCACAGCAGCGGAGCAGGCAAACCGCGTCCAATCGGGTGTGTCTATGGTAGAAAGTTGATGGTCGCCGCAGTTCAGCTGGCCCGCATGTCATGCACACAAAGGCAGAGGAGCGGTGGGGCCGAGAGGGATGAGGGGCACGAACAATCCTACCATTCTGTCACTGACATGTGGGACCCATAAGCGTGGGTCCCACCTGTCAGTGAAGGAAAGGCAGGGCAAGGCAGTGATAGCCACGTCAGAGGATCCATGTCCACATCGGGGGACGTCGTGCCGTGGGTTGGAGTGGCGTCGTGGGAATCGCGTGTGGGTGTGGCAGTGGTAGAAACAAGAAACGTGATGGTCGACGTGGTTCAACTTCCATGGACAAGCTGTCATGTCTGCTGACACATGTATATCAAAACTAGAGTGTTTATATTTCAAGCATGTGAACAAGTATTATTCTACTAGTTTGGATCCATTGCAACGCACGGGCCAACACATTGGTAGCAGTAGTGTCCATCTCTATCTCTAGAGGCCCTCCCTCGTTCATCCTTTTCTCTCACAAGATAAACTACTCATACAAATGCATCTTGATGTTCCGTGGAACGCACGAGGATGTTTCCTTGCGGGTCTCTCCAACACGGCGTGGTCGTAGTTGCAAGTTGACGCCCCTTGAGATGCCGACGTGGAGGGGCACTCGGATTTCCTCCGATGAGCAGGTAAGATGAGTTTGATCACATAGTAAATGCATTCTAAAGACTACTTCCGTGTCCATTTCCTAATTCTCCCCCTGCCCACTGTTTCACAGGCTAGGCTCGGTGCGAGTGGAGATTGGCTTGCATATGTACGGGAGGGTACCAACATCAATTTGCACAACATTTACAACGGTGACACCGTTCCCGTAGAACCTTTTTCAAACATTGGGATCAGCCATGCAACGGGCCACCGCATGAATTAGTATGATGGAACCACGATGAGATTGAATAAAAGATAGCACGAACCTTGCACATGGCGGTCAAAGGCGGACCATGCTGTCTGCGGCCGATTTGTTGCCGTACGAGTAGGAAGACGCTGTGCTCCTTTCTAACCGCATCTTCGCGGTGACAAACCAGGGGACTTATTTTGTATGGGACACATCCTACGATATACTCCCTCTCTCCCAGTTTATTTGTTTTGAATCTTTTCGTTTTATAAGTTTCAAATTCAAATTTAGAGCTCCCCATCACATGTTGAGATTACAATGTCCATTAAATCGTTGCGTGCATGTATAGTAAAGAAACAAATCTCGAGTTTGGCACGAGTTCATGCTGCGGGAGCACCACAAGCCCTGGCGCAGGAGTTACATTTCCCTCTCAGGGCTGTCGGGACTGAGCTTCAGCGCCTTACTACACCTACCTTTGAGTTAATAACATGTGGACCTGATAGGTGACTGGTCCACATGTAATGCTCCCGAAGGCAGAGGGGCAGTGGGGCCAAGAGGGGTGAGCCACAGGTCGGGGGACATGTGGTTTCATGGATTCGAGCGGCGTCGTGGGAATCGCGGGTGGCTGTGGTAGAAACTTGATGCTCGCCGCATTTTAGGTGGCCCACATGTCATGCACACAAAGGCAGAGGGGCGGTGCAGCCGAGAGGGGTGAGGCCCACGTCGGGGGGCGTGGTGCCGTGGGTTGGAGAGGCGTCGTGGGAATCGCGAGATGAAACGTGATGGTCGCCGTAGTTGAACTTCCATGGACAAGCTGTCATGTCTATGGACACATGCACTGTATACTGATCACTGGAAGGAGTAGCAGAGAAATCTATATATGCGGATAAATAGTTCCTTATAGTCAAGCGGACCCACGCTACTACTCTGTTCCAAAGACATGCACACCATCGAAATAGTCCATCTATATCAATATACACCGAGAGGGAATAATTTTTTTACAAGAGAGGAAATAGTTCATCCATCCATAATGCCCTCCTGCTGGTGCAGCGTTTTCTTCTTCTTCTTCTTCTTCTTCTTCTTCTTCTTCTTCTTCTTCTTCTTCTTCTTCTTCTTCTTCTTCTTCTTCTTCTTCTTCTTCTTCTTCTTCTTCTTCTTCTCCTTCTTCTTCTTCTTCTTCTTCTTCTTCTTCTTGTTCTCATTATCTGTGGGAGATGGCTTCGCAACAAGCTCTTTGGACCTTGCAGCTATCTCGAAACTCACACGGGCATTGAGGGCAGCATATTTTATCCACTCGTACGTCAAGGGATAATTCTCCCATCCAGACGACCTTAATGCCACCGTCTCGTCACCCTTCTGAAGATTTGTACCGAGCACAAAAGTTTCTACGTCGAATAGGGATGGTGTCTGTTTAGCACAATCTTCTACAGGAATTTTGATTCTGGTTTGTAGGTCAGCAATGCTTTTCAAATCAAGGTTGTATGGCTCTAGCTTCTGTTTGTCCCCTTCGATGGCTGCCCCACAGAAGTATACGTCCTCCCGAGACAAGAAATCGTGAAGCTCACCTGGTATGGAGGGCGAGTGTATGATGTGGTACACCAAAACATCATCTTCGAGGCACAGCTGAAGGACGGCGGCGCGCTGGATCTTCCCAGGGGCACGCTCCATGTACTCTGCGTCGAGACCGATGACCCTCATCTCTACCTTTTTGAGGGAGTTGGATACATTGTTGATCCACTGCCGAACAACCCTTGGGTGGACGGTGACGGTGGCAATGATGCGCATCGAGCCTTCGACGAGGACATGTTGGACGCTAAAAACCTGCATCTCGATCTCTTTTGCCATTTGGAACCGCTGGAACGGAGGGCTATGGTTTGGAGAATTAGGATTAGATGGCTAGTCTAACTAAAGTAGTAGATGATTATTTAAAGAGGTTAGAACAATGAGAACGTAGTGGGGTTTGGATGCAAATGAAGACAAAGGGGAGGTGAAGAAGCCGAGGCGAATCAGTTCCCGATGGAGAAGTAAATGGGAGAAGTGGCGTGCAGGCAGTTGATTAGACGGCTAGGTAGACTAAACGAAAAGGCTATGCGGGTAGACTAAGGAGTCATACCTGTTCGTGTACGTGCCCATCCTTCCTTATAGGTGGGACCTATGCAAACAGATAAAAAAATGTGTCGTAGCTTTTTTTTTTTGAGCCCGTGAGTGGGAGACACAACATTCTGTGGTTAAGGAATACTCCCTCCGTTTAGGTGAGTATAAGTCACCTTATGAAAATCAGGTTTTCCCAAAACCTTTAGGCGTGGAGCATTAACTTCCTGCTCGATCCCCTCCCAGCCTCGTTAGCCAGCATTCTCTTCCTCTGCTGCCGCGTTCTACCTTTCCATTTTTTCCTCTTCTCAAGTGTGGAACGATCTGCATGCCGTCCTTGATGCACCAGAATGACCACTCCATGCATCGCGATAGGGCGTTGATTGGGCATGCATGAGAATTTGGTTCTGCTCGCAATATGGATGATACCTGAACAACGAAGTGAATAGGCATGCTAGCACGGGAGACCTATTTCCGCTATACAATACTAGAGTACTCATGTTCCTACTAGTAGTAGTAGTAGTGGTACAACTGTGGTACACTTGATGGTCAAAATACTATTCATCCGGTCCTCACAGTGAAGTGACAACACCCTGCGCCTTACACTAGTCTAGGCGAGGCGGCGTGTTCGGGTTACCAAAGTCAGCCTCACCCTGTGCACTGTGCAGTCTGTCACCGCCGATGTACAGCACATTGGCGCCTCGCCTCGTCTCCCTCTCCGCTCCCATAGCACCACTCCATCTCCATCTCCTTCTCCGTCTCCGTCTCCATCTTACTGTGCCCCCGTGTACCGTCGCCTCACTCGCCTCCCCCAGTACCACTATTCCCTTGCTAGCCGCTCCAGCACCGACATCCTTCTCCCCCGTAAACAAAGCCCCCTTCCAAACTCCACCATGGCCGAACGCGAACCGCGCAACATCCATATGAGCCGCGATTGGAGCAATCTCCCCAGTGACATCCTCGACCTCTGTTGTTCGTGTATGGATATGTTGACCGCCCTACGGCTGGCTGCATGCTCGAGGGACACGCACACGGCCATCGTCGAAGCGAGGCCTAAGCTTTTCAAGACACCCTGCTTGCTGCTATCTGGTCTTGCGAGATTGGCTCACCCTGATACAGAGGCGTGCACGATGCCCCTCGACTTCAATCCGATCTCCGTTAGCCGAAACTTCTTTGCAGGTATGTAGTGTGTCGCCGTACATCATTTCCATCGACATCGATCCGATCACCATCGCCCGAAACTTCTTGGCAGGTATATACTGGGTCGGCATGAACTCCCACTGGATGGCTGCCTTCAGAGAAGACGGTAAAAAGTTGGTGCTCGTGAACTTCCAGACCTCCCATGAGATTATCCTTCCTCCGTTGGATTATATAGAGTATTACCATCGTGGTCCAAGTCATCTAGATTACTACGTCAGTTGGATGGACCTTGTTTTGCAGAAGATTGTAATCTGCCAAGTACCCACACGACATGCGAATTATGCAGACTTCAAGCTAATTGCCTTGTTCGACCGCAGACTCGCCTATCTTTACGCCGGTGCCTTTTTTAGCTGGAGACAACTCGGCTCGCAGTGGATCATCGTCAAAGCTGATACACACTTAGGTGATGCTATTGAACACAATGGCATCATCTACGCGATCGACAAAGTAGATGGCACCACGTATTGCTGGGACGACGCGTGTAAGTTGTTTCCGTCTCATGTTAATGATGACGCCATGACACTGTTTGAACTTTTTTTGATGATTGGCATATCCCTGTTTGAGCAGAATTTGAGTAGAACTATGGCAATATATTAGAGACGCCGTAAATCAGCTATATTTGGAATGAGTTAATTCATGCTATTGTGACCATGTCATTACAGCCAATTTGTACCCTGAATAATCAAACGGTTAGGAATATATGGATATTATCCTTATTTTACAGTAATCTATATACTACTACTAAATATGAGTGTGTATCAATGGCCATGTTAGTATCCTCATTTTCATGATGTAGAAACATGCACCACACTGTTGGTTTCATCTAACCATACATTAGGGAAGTAAATGTGCATATGGAGAACTCTATATTTGGAAGTAGTGAAATCCTGCAATGCTTACCATGTGTACATACCTATATTCGCCCTTCAGCAATCAATGACTAGAATAATATCCTCACAAATTTTTTGCCCACAGAACACGAGTATATAACAATGCATGGTCTGTTAGTTACCTTGAAGAATTTGTTTGTGAGGACAGAACATGATTACATAACATTCATGACATGGTAGTTTCCTATGAAGAATCGATTGAGAGATAACATGAGTATAACCATGCATGGCACTTCTATATTTTCGAACCCAGTATACATTTCCCTGTATTTTCGTCCCAGTTCCAATAGGGACATATCAATGTGGTTTCTTGCATTATCCTACTACTCTGAACAATGCTGATCTTACATTAACAATGCCTGTCCTTTTTGATATGATGCAGTGTCCCTACAGTTACTGCCCCTTGTAATTACACCACCTTTGCCAAAAACAGGGAAGCACAACTGGTTCCTCGCTCGATTAGACGACGGCAAAAGACTGATGATCATTCGGACACATGAGCCGGAAAAGTTATATTGCAAAAAAACCATTGTATACAAGCATCGTGTAATACGTGAGTATCCGGACAGTGGCTGTTACATCTATGAGCAGGATACCAGCTTGTTGGGGCCTTTAGGATTTTTTAGTTGGAGGCGAGTAAACAGCCTTGGTTCACACTCTCTGTTTCTCGGACTCAATTATCCGATTAACCAGGAGATCACCGTTGGCAAGGACCTTGATGGCAGAGAGGCTCTGTTTGCTATGGAAAACTGTGTCTACACGGCGAGCCCTAGGAGTTCGGGAGCATACTCCCCTGATTGTCAATGATACAGCCTGCAGCCAAAATAAGGTGAGAATGACAAAGGCATCCGGATTAACTTTGATCCTTGGATGTCTCAATTACGACAAGCAGTGATGTGGTTCAAGCCTTCAGGTTGATAGGTAATTGGGCTTTTGCATCGAAAGGGTGGAGTACTGGTGTCTCCGGATCACTGGTCGCTGAAGCGGGGCTGCAAATTATGATGGTGTTGGATCATCTCTTCGAATGACTTTGTTGTCTTTGCTGCTGGTTCTGGATGGGTAGTTCTTTCTTTTGTTATGCATATTCCTTGTCATTTGGTAATCCTCGTCTATGTCACTCTTTCTATGTAATAGTTGCTTCTGTTTAGAATGTCATTCTCGTCTAGATCATGAGAGTCTGAGCGCTGCAGATGGGTACGTTTTGGTGGTGTAGCAAGACTTCTTATGAACTATCATGTCTTGCTGTTTATGTCAGTAGTAGTCACTAGTCAGTGTTTGAATGTTGTATATATCGTTGTTTCGAACGGTTTATTGTCTCGAACTGTTGGTGGGCTAAATGAGGGCATCACCATTCTCCAGTGTTCAGAGTATATCTCCTTTTTTCAAGTTATATAATTTGAGCTCACTGTCTTTTCGATGATGTACACTTGTTTGGGCCAGTGAGGTGTCGTTGAATATGGGCCGAGTAGTAACGCAATGCCAAACAGGTCAATTATGACTCTCGGGCCGGGCTCTCAAAAGATCCTGAAAAAAAGGTCGGGCTCTCCGAAAAAGAAAGAATAAGGACTCTTAGGCCGACATGTGGGCGCCATCGGTGTTTTCGTGCGCTTGCGCACCGAGAGCATATTGGCGCGTGCTCGAAATTCATGCTAACTTTTCATCCCCAGTCTACCACCCCTCCCCCACCTCTGGAATCTCGATTCCTACTCCGGTTCCCCCAAATCCCCCTCATGTACTCCCTGTACTCAAGCGCACTATCATGTCGCCGGTCAACACGGATCTCCGAGCATGAGATCCTGAGGTCCGTCCTGCCTTCGGTCGCTGCGTGCTATTGCTCAACAGTGGCATGGCGGCGCTTGACGACCAGTTTGTCGGCAAAGTGCTGATGGTAACCATCAACGGCGACCGGCCTCCCGTCTCGCCGGACGACCTTGTCAAAGCTCTTGGCATTGCCCACAGCATCCAAATAAGTGACTTGCTCGTCGAAGTCTGTCTGCCACCGGCTGATTTCTTCGTCAGGTTCCGAACAACTTTCAACTACAGTCGTGTGTTCGAATCTTCCCGGCGTTTGTTCTGCGATGGCGCGCTGGTGAGCTTTGATCGGTGGCACCCAGGATGGGGCTCGGTGCCCTCTGATCTTGAGTTTTTAACAAAGCTTACCTTCCACGGCATGCCTCGACGTGCTTGGAACAACGAGTCCATGAACGAGCTTATCAACGACCTTGGAGGTGAGCTCGTAAGTATGTTTGTTCCTCCAGATAGCTGGGCTCTGACGGTTATGGCATGGATGAAGAAGCCGTCCACCATACCGAAGGTGATTGGTGTTGAGATACCGGTGCAGGAACCGGGGTTGTACTATTCGTCGCCACCAAGGCCGCCGCGGACCACGTTAGGGACGTACCTATATCGAGTGTTCGTGCATGTCGAAGAAGTGGTCAATCCATCAATCGAAGTCCTGCCGCCCCCGCTGGTGCCAGGGTCCGTCGACAACGTCCATTACAGGAGTCAACGTCAGACCTTCCCCGTGTTGCTCGGAACGATGGATGGCACAGGGCCTACTCCATCGCGCGGCGGAGGCCACTGCTTCTTTGGGAGAAGAGGCAGGGCTGGCTGCCTGGATGTGCTCTAATTTGAGGTAACAACTGAATCTTGTCACATAGTACTAGTTAAATCCGAGCTATGGGTCTGAAGCACTGATATGCCAGTACATTTGATTGTGACCTGTTCTAATTTTGTACCTGAACTTTTTTAGAAAGGGCTATACGTCAACTTAATGTGCTAGCAGAACTTATTGTGTTGTCTGTCTGTTTTCTTTGCACAACATTCAAGATATTTCCCCATCATTTATAAAGACGATGAACCGTTATGTACGACTTCGTTGGTTTCAACATAGCCCTTCCCTTAGCGATCCACTGCTTCCATCCTAATTGTGCCGCCTGCGTGAAATTTTTGTATGTAAGTTCAGTGTGCTATGATGTTCTATATGATTGTGTCAACTATATAAGTTTTTACTGAGCATCAGCAATGCATATGGCTGAAAGATGTATTTACGAGCATCGATCGATGGGTCTCTCTCTCTCTCTCTCTCTCTCTCTCTCACACACACACACACGCACGCACACACACATGCGCGCACACGCACAAGTGGGACCCGTTGAATTATTTATTTGCTTGTGACAGCTTTTAATTAGGTTCCATTGTAATCTAACTTTTTTCTTAAGTTATTAGTTGAGCTCAGTGACTTCAAAAAGTTGTACAGAAGCCTTGTTTGGGCCTTTCCGGCGTCCCTGAATGTGGCTGAGTAACCATGTTTGGTTGTACTATACTACACATGCCTTTTTTTCAACATCAGCAATGCAACTGGGCCAACAGTTGTACACAATATCCGGGTCAACTTGTTATCCGCCCCGCTGGGCTGCAAAGTTTCCTAGGAGGTATGCATTAGGCTTAACAAGAAAATGGACTTCAAGAAATAATAAATGGGATGTAATTATAATAACTGGGCAATTACTATGCACCAAACACGTAATTAGTTTGAAAAATATATTATTTTTGGAATTTGGAAATTTTAATTTCATTACTTGTTGCGCGCAATATTTCGTTGGATTTTAACGTGATACAACTTTATTTTGAAATTATATTTAACCTGACTAGAAATTTCGGATAAAATTATTTCGGATCCCATCAAAATGTGGGGATTTTTTTTTGAATTCTGTTTTGAGCGGTTGTTTGAAATTATTAATCATTGTCCTACCTAGAAGTTGGGCTATACTTTTAACAAACCCGTAAATGGGTTGTAGTAAATTCCATTAAAATTGAAAATGGGCTGTACATTCTTACAAATCCCAAATGGGCTATATGTTCTCTGCCAAATCCGAGCTGTGGGCCTACTAATTTGACGCGTACCAAGGGCTTTGTCAACTTAGTCAATATAAACGATTCTAGGTGCAGTGATCGTACGATGTCCATCCAACGGCCGTAGTGCTTCTTTAACCTCTGGTCTTCTTGCTCCAGCCGCCCAAAGCAGTGCCGGTCGTTGATACGTCTCCATCGTATCTACTTTTCCAAACACTTTTGCCCTTGTTTTGGACTCTAACTTGTATGATTTGACTGGAACTAACCCGGACTGACGCTGTTTTCAGCAGAATTGCCATGGTGTTGTTTTTTGTGCAGAAAATAGAAGTTCTCGGAATGTCCTGAAACTCCACGGAACACCTTAGAAAAAATAAAGAAAAATCCTCGCAAAAGATGAAGACCAGGGGGCCCACACCCTGCTCACGAGGGTGGGGAGCGCCCCCCCTTGCCGCGCCCCTACCTCGTGGGCCCCCTGGTGGCCCTCCGACGCCAACTCCAACTCCATATATTGGCTTTCGGGGAGAAAAAAAACAAAGAGAAGAAAGCATCACGTTTTACGATACGGAGCCGCCGCCAAGCCCTAATCTCTCTCGGGAGGGCTGATCTGGAATCCGTTTGGGGCTCCGGAGAGGGGGATTCGTCGCCGTCGTCATCATCAACCATCCTCCATCACCAATTTCATGATGCTCACCGTCGTGCGTGAGTAATTGCATCGTAGGCTTGCTGGACAGTGATGGGTTGGATGAGATTTATCATGTAATCGAGTTAGTTTTGTTAGGGTTTGATCCCTAGTATCCATTATGTTCTGAGATTGATGTTCCTATGACTTTGCTATGCTTAATGCTTGTCACTAGGGCCCGAGTGCCATGATTTCAGATCTGAACCTATTATGTTTTCATGAATATATGTGTGCTCTTGATCCTATCTTGCAAGTCTATAGTCACCTACTATGTGTTATGATCCGGCAACCCCGAAGTGACAATAATCGGGACCACTCCCGGTGATGACCATAGTTTGAGGAGTTCATGTATTCACTATGTGCTAATGCTTTGTTCCGGTTCTCTATTAAAAGGAGGCCTTAATATCACTTAGTTTCCAATAGGACCCCGCTGCCACGGGAGGGTAGGACAAAAGATGTCATGCAAGTTCTTTTCCATAAGCACGTATGACTATATACGGAATACATGCCTACATTACATTGATGAACTGGAGCTAGTTCTGTGTCACCCTATGTTATGACTATTACATGACGAACCGCATCCGGCATAATTATCCATCACTAATCCGGTGCCTACGAGTTTTCCATATACTGATTCTCGCTTATTTACTTTTCCGTTGCTACTGTTACAATCACTAAAAAATACCAAAAACATTACTTTTGTTGTCTTTACTTTTGTTACCATTACCACCACTATCATATTACTTTGCTACTAAACACTTTGCTGCAAATATCAAGTTTCCAGGTGTGGTCGAATTGACAACTCAGCTGCTAATACTTGAGAATATTCTTTGGCTCCCTTTGTGTCGAATCAATAAATTTGGGTTGAATACTCTACCCTCGAAAACTTTTGCGATCCCCTATACTTGTGGGTTATCAAGACCTTTTTCTGGCGCCGTTGCCGGGGAGCATAGCTCTATTCTTTGAGTCACTTGGGATTTATATCTGCTGGACACTATGAAGAACTTGAAAGATGATCGAACTACTATTTTGCCCTCAACTACGAGGGGAGGTAAGGGACTGCCATCTAGCCTTGCACTAGATTCTCCTTCTGTTATGAGTAATTTGCGACACCTAAACCTACTACTGCTATTGATTCTAATATGTCGCATGTTATTGATGATGCCACTTCTGCTATGCATGATACTTATGATGAAACTACTTCTATGCTTGATACAACTGTGCCACTTGGTGAATTTCTTGATGAGCAAATTGCTAGGTCTAGAGAAAGAGAAATTATTGAACCTGAACACGATGATGCTAGTGATGATGAACCTATGCCTGCTATTCCTGAGGGTTATCTTTTTGATGCTGAATCTTCAGCAGCTATTCTTGCTTGCCAGGATAGACGTGAACTTAAGAGGTTGCTAGTTAAATGGAGTAAAGAATCTTTTAGAGATAGAATGAGACCCGACCCTGCTTTTGCTACTTCACCTATCTGTGTGCCTGATCAGGATTATTATGATTTTTCTGTTGATCCAGATATAATTACTTTGGTTGAATCTGATCCCTTTTATGGCTATGAATCTGAAACTGTTGTGGCACATCATACTAAGTTAAATGATATAGCTGCCCTATTTACTAATAATGAGAGATCGCGCTACCTTTATTTACTCAAAATATTTCCGTTCTCAATAAAGGGTGATGCTAAGATATGGTATAATTCTCTTGATCCTGGTTGTGTGCAAAGTCCCCAGGATATGATTTATTACTTCTCTGCTAAATATTTCTCTGCTCATAAGAAACAAGCTGCTTTGAGGGAAATATACAACTTTGTGCAAATTGAAGAAGAGAGTCTCCCACAAGCTTGGGGGAGGCTTCTCAAGTTACTTAATTCTTTGCCTGATCATCCTCTTAAGAAACCTGAAATATTTGATATCTTTTATAATGGACTAACTGATGCTTCCAAAGATTACCTGGATAGTTGTGCTGGTTCTCTTTTCAGGGAAAGAACACCGGATGACGTTGAAATTCTATTGAATAATATGTTGGCAAATGAAAATAATTGGGCACCTCCCGAGCTACCTCCTGAGCCAGTTCCTGAGCCAATTACTGAGCCTATTCCTAAACCAACTCCGAAGAAGAGAGGTGTTCTATTTCTCAGTTCCGAAGATATGCAAGAGGCAAAGAAATCTATGAAAGAAAAAGGTATTAAAGCTGAAGATGTTAAGAATTTACCTCCTATTGAAGAAATACATGGTCTTAATTTACTGCCTGTTGAAGAAGTATATGATCTCAATTACTTATTTAATGAAGAACCTCCCGATATCCCGACACAGGTAGTAAAGGTAAATTCTCTCTATAGATATGATAAAGCTGAAGTCCCTCCTACTAAAATTGCTAGTCAGAGCTTGGATGAGTTTGATGACTTTATGTTTAAGCAAGATGACTTTAATGCTTATTTTGGTAGACAATTAAAACAGAATACCTTTATGATTAAACGCTTGGGTGATTATATGGCTGATATTAAAGGTGAACTTAAACTTGTTAGCAAACATGCTTCTATGGTTACCACTCAAGTAGAACAAGTACTTAAAGCTCAGAAAGAAGTGCTTGATGAAATGAATAGTAAGAAAAATGATTATGCTGTTAGAGTGGCTACTAGAACTGGTAGAATGACTCAGGAACCTGTGTATCCTGAAGGCCACCCTAAGAGAATCGAGCAAGATTCTCAGAGAAACAATATTGATGTACCTAGTTCTTCTAAGAGGAAGAAAAAGAAAAATGATAGGACTTTGCAAACTTCTAGTGAACCTATTGTTGTACCACCTGAGAATCCAAATGGTATCTCTATTTCTGATGCTGAAACTCAATCAGGTGATGAACCTGAACCTAGTGATAATGTTAATGATAATGTTCATGTTGATGCTCAACCTAGTAATGACAATTGTCACGCCCAATATGCGACCCTATCCAAAAGGAACTCGAAGGTCCCACCAAGGATAGACCCGCATATTGAAACGCTTTTGCAAGGTGGATATCATTACATCAACATTACATAATAGATGGGGATACATACACGAGGCATACAATGCCACACGAATACAACATCACAATACAAAAGAGCATCATCCGACTACGGATGAAACACAAACAGAAACTCACACGACATCCACCCTGCTAGCCCAGGCTGCCGACCTGGAACCTATCCCTGATCGAAGAAGAAGCAGAAGAAGAACTCCAAAACAAGCAAACATCGCTCTCGCGTCATGATCATCGCACAACCTGTACCTGCAACTGTTGTGGTAGTAATCTGTGAGCCACGAGGACTCAGCAATCCCATTACCATGGGTATCAAGACTAGCAAAGCTTAAAGTGAAAGGAAGGGGTAAAGTGGTGAGGCTGCAGCAGCGACTAAGCATATATGGTGGCTAACATACGCAAATAAGAGCGAGAAGAGAGCAAGCTGAACGGTCATGAAGCTAGCAATGATCAAGAAGTGATCCTGAACTCCTACTTACGTCAAACATAACCCATAAACCGTGTTCACTTCCCGGACTCCACCGAGAAGAGACCATCACGGCTACACATGTGGTTGATGCGTTTTAATTCGGATCTGGTGTCAAGTTATCTACAACCGGACATTAACAAATTCCCATCTGCCTATAACCGCAGGCACGGCTTTCGAAATATTATACCCTGCAGGGGTGTCCCAACTTAGCCCATGACAAGCTCTCGCGATCAACAAAGGATATACCTTCTCCCAGGAAGACCCGATCAGACTTGGAATCCCGGTTTACAAGACATTTCGACAATGGTAAAACAAGACCAGCAAGACCGCCCGATGCGCCGACAATCCTGATAGGAGCTGCACATATCTCGTTCTCAGGGCAACACCGGATGAGACATGCTACGAGTAAAACCAGACTTCGAGTTTCCCCAAGGTGGCCCCGCAGGCGGCTCGGTTCGGACCAACACTTAGACAAGCACTGGCCCGGGGGGGCTAAAATAAAGATGACCCTCGGGTTGGCCGACCCAAGGGAAAGGTATAGGTGATGGTGAGGCAAATGGTAAAATCAAGGTTGGGCCTTGCTGGAGGAGTTTTATTCAAAGCAAACTGTCAGGGGGTCCCATAAATCACCCGACCGCGTAAGGAACGCAAAATCCGGGAACATAACACCGGTATGACGGAAACTAGGGCGGCAAGAGTGGAACAAAACACCAGGCAAAAGGCCGAGTCTTCCACCATGGAGCAATCTTCAACTTCACCTGCAACTAGCAACGCTATAAGAGGGCTGAGCAAAGCGGTAACATAGCCAAACAACGGTTTGCATAGGAAAGGTGTCAAAGGTTAGAGGTTCATGGGAATATGGGAGGGCTTGATAAACATGTGATAGGTAGCACAGCAAAGCGATAGAACGAAGCAAATAGCATAGCAATGATAGTAGTGAGAACCAGGGTAGCGGTCATCTTGCCTGAAATCCCGCAAGGTAGAAGAACGAGACCATGAAGAAGACGAATGGATGAAGCCGAACCAAGCGTAGACGAACGAATCCTCACGATCGCAACGAAACAGGAACTATCAAAAAGAAGCACACAACATAGTAAACACACCACACATAGACAAGACATGATGCACAACAAGCATGATGCAAGACAAGACTACATTAAGCTACTCATGGCAAGAGATGATGCAAACAAGAGCAACACATCAAGGCAAGTTTAAATGAGGCCGGGAACAACATATAACAATTCCGGTAAGTCCTCATATGCAAATTTCGAAGTTGGTCCAGATCTGAATAAACCTTATGTTCAAGTTGTTAAACAGCAAGTTAAGATGCACAAGGATGATCTACACGAGATTCTAGTCAAGTTACATATCAAGTTCATTTAGTTCGGAGCTACGGCCTAGAAGATATGAGCAAAACAAGTTAAACATGGCATTGATGCAAAATGTATTCAAACATCAAGCAAACACACCAAAACAAGGATGCAACATGATAATATGAAACTACATGCAATTCTAAGCAAGTTTCATATAGAGCACACTCAAAACGGAGCAACGGTTCAACTCATACACGATATACAAGTTTAAAGGACAAGCTGTCCAAAACAGCAACTAGGCATATTGCAAGCATCAAAACAACATGCTACAGTACCACAATATGAAAACAAAAGGCATGGACATGATGTACAGGTAAAGCATTACAAAACATGAACACTGAGCTATCTCCAGAAACTACTAGAACATGCTCAAACACACATGGCAAGATCGCAACTAATAACAATTCAGACTTCGCAGAAAATAACATCAGGTTGCAATGTTCAGAGCAAGTTATCAACATGCTACAGGAACTTATCATGGCAAACAAAAGCATGACATGAATCTACTAAATGCATAGATCAAAAGTCTCTTACTGACCATGAGCCAAAAAGGATCAGAAAATATGATGGCACCCATGTAAACATAGCAAGTTATATTACAGATTCAAACATGGCAGGAACAGAATTATGAAGGCATGTTGGTGAGCTTGTGCAACTCACTACAGAGAAATACATGGCATGGAAGGGCAACCAACAGCAAGAAGACATATTTGTGAAGCTAAGCATGGCAAGAGCAAGTCCATAGGGTGCATGGAACACTAGGAAAACACATGGCAACAACTGAACTTAATGTTAACAGGCTAACAGCAACATTATCAAGCAACTTTGGAGCAAGTTTACAACAAGTTAAAGCAAGCTATAAATGCAACCACGGACATGGATGGATAGAGCATGACATGTAGAACAAAACATATTTAGTGAACATCTCCAGATTATGCATAGAATGATTAGTAGCAACATGTTTACATAGCATCACTAAATAATAGATTCAGCCTAGCAAAACAGCAACAGCAAGTACACTACTTAACAAGCTCGATTCACTCACCACAAGTCATTGAATGACAAGATAAGCATAGCATCATCAAGAAGACATGTTTATGAAACAAACAAAGGCAAGAACAAGTTCATAGCACGCACGGATCAACTACAACAACCTTGGCAAAATTGAATAACATGTAAACAATCTGCCAGGAAACATTTTGAAGCAAAAATAGAGCACGAAAATGACATGCTAGACTACTCAATAATTGCAACCAGGGGCATGAATGGATAGAAAATAACCATATGTTCAAAACACCCTTACTGAAGTATCACAAAATATGCATGGATCTCTCTGTAGCATCAAGTTTACATGGCATCAAAATAACAGCAGAACAGGGACTAAAATCAGCAACATCACCATGCCTAGTTTGCATGCTTGTGCTAGTCACCACATTGATCACAAAAATACATGGTAAGCACCTCTGTAAAGAAGACATGGCATAATTCAAAACACATGTAGACATCAACCTCATAGGAAGCACACATCAATAATGGAAAAAATGACAAAAGAGCTCGTTTTGTTAACAGACAGCAGAAAACATCATAAAGCACTCTTGCAACGATGATTCAGGCATCTAGATGACCTCAAATGAAAATGACGCAATGGAATGAAATGAAGTACTCGTTGAGGCGAACAATTTGACATATTACACGCACGAAACGGAGCTACGGATGCAGAGTTACGATGTGATGAACATGGCATGAAAATGTCTAAATATTTCGGTGACTAGCCGTTTTTAGGAAAAAACAGAGTGATCGCTAGATACTAAATGTGGCCGAGGCGGGTTTTAGGCGGGGCTCACCATGGGCTTCGGCCCAAGACAGAGAGGAGACAGGCCGGGGCGCGCTGGGCCAGAGCTGGGCCTCGGCGAGGTCGTGGGCCCATGTGGCCGGCGGCCTGTCGTCGTTCTCCTCGTGCCTGAGGCGCACGAGCAAGAAGCAGGGGGCGGCGACACTACAGGGAGGGCCGGCGAGGAGGTCGGGACGATGCGGGGACGGGAAGATCCGGCCGGTGAGTCGCCGGATCCGATGGTGGCGACGCGGTGACGAGCTCGGGCGGTGGAGGCACCCTGCGGGAGAGAGAGAGAGGCAGCCATGAGTGAGAGGGAGAAGAAAGGAGAAGGAAGGAGAGGGCAGCGGGGCGCTCATCTACGGCGGCGCGGGACAAGGAGATACCGGCGGGGCAGGTCGCCGGTGAGGCGCGGCCTCCGGCGGCTTGAGCAGGGCTCGGGCGGACGGGAGGAGCCACGGGGCTCGGGCGCGAGCGTGGGCTGCA
>NC_041381.1:309132939-309140447 GCF_002162155.2 Triticum dicoccoides
CGTGCGGATTGGTCCGGGCGCGCCGGCGGCGACGCCAAGTGGCGAAGGGCGGCCGGGGAGGCGCGGATTTCGAGGAGGAAGGAGGTGGCTGCGGCAGGAGGTAGGGGAAGAGGTCTAGGTTACCCAAAATAGACTAGGGGTGTCCATATATAGCAAAATGGTTAGGTTAGGGGGGTTTGGGGGGCGTTTTGGAGCCTCCGATCGTAATCCGACGAATCTGATCACGAGGGGGGGGGTTGGCAGGCCTAGGTGGGCTATGAAGAGAGGTTGGGCTGAGTGGAGAGAAGAGAGAGAGAGAGAGGCCCGGCGGCAGTTTCGAAGACCGAAACATCTGATGAAGGTACCGGCAACGGTACCGCTATATTTAACGGTTGGGCTAACAAATGGACTCCGAATGCGATGAAACTTGGCAGGCGCTCTGTCTACACTATAATAAGACCGCACGACAAGTTGCAACCCATTCCGAGAACATTTTTATGCCACTTATAAAATAATATTTCGGAGGTGCCGCGGGCGCGTGCGAGTGTGGTCTGGACTCCAAACGGACAACGGAGAGAATCGGGAGGACCCGAACAAATGCAAGTTTTGAAAAACATGCAGATGAAATGCAGATGATGACATGGCAAAATGCAACACGCAAGCAAATGGCATGGAAACGACGGCGAATAACTTGCGGACACCTGGCGCATCGAAACCGGGGCGTTACAACACTCCTCCACTAACAAGAGATCTCGTCCCGAGATCTTAGGACCGAGACGGAAGAGAAAAAGGGATGAGGTGAAGCAGTAACTCAAGAGAAGAAGCAAAGAATTGAGAGCACTCGAGAAGAAGAGAGGAACGACGAGAATGACGAGAATCAAAAGCTCATGGAATCAGATAGACTATGAAACCACTCCGGTTAAAATGAGATAAGAAACGAATAAGACTGAAAGGATTTAGGCAGCACTCCGGTTAAACATGGAAAGAAAAGAACAAGAACTTTACCCAATGAGATGGCACTTGATGAGATGACCAACGCAATGCCTCCGGAAGACTTGAAAGAATTGAATGAAAAGAACTTAGAAGGAATGATTGAATGGAGTTGTTGAGAAAATCAACAACGAAAAGAATAAGTTTGTTGTGGACTTATGGAAAACCTCTCAAAAATTATGAGGTGATAACCTACCACAAATAGAAAAGATTAAATAGCTGGGGAGAACGAAGAAATGCAAAACTCCACTTCAAAAGGATATGGATGATTAATTGCACTTTGAGATGCAAGAAGAAAAGATATCTGAATTCCACCAACAAAATCTTGATGTACTCTTGAAGAATGAATTAAATCGTGACGAACCACCATGAAGAACTCCGGTGACAAAAGGATGACGAGATAAAATGAAAGATGAAAGAATAAGATTAAGCCTTGCGATGATTTAGATGGAGGTTCCGACGAAATGACTGAGGAAATTGAACTCCGGAAAAGAAAAGATGAAGACACTTGGAACTAGAATTTATTCATTAAGAACAAACTCCGAAGGAAAGGATTACTCACTTGGATGAAATAAGAATAAGATTTATTGTATGCTTATCCTCCACCAATTTAAATTGATGACTAAAAATGGATTTCACATACTACTTATTCTTCTTGAAAAAGGATTGAGAAGTGACATATCGCAAACTTGAGAAGGTCTTCATTAACCACCGGTAGGATTGGGAAGAACGAAAGAATTAAAATGATAATCAAAGAAAAAGAATCTTGAACGAACCACCGTAAAAATTCGGAAAAGATTGAAGAAAGAGAGTGAATCACCGGGAAGAAACAATATGTTTGAGGGGGGTTTAGATGCAAAAGAACAAATAGATCATGAGCTGATAAAGAATACTTGAACGAAGCACCGGGATAAATAGAGAACGATAGCTGGAATGATGGCCTCCGGATGAAAAGAAATGGAAAAACAACTCCTGACATACTCCGGATGGTTAAGAAAAGAATATCTGACAAATGGAATAATCCCCGAGGATAACATGAAGCTAGAACCACGAAACTTCGAGAGAACGGACACGGTTTAAGAGGAACTCTTCTTCGGTCTTCAAAAGACGACGAGAAACACCACCAAAATTATTGAGATACTCCGGGAGAATGAAAAAGAGGAAGGGTTGAACCAACAATGAAAAGAGTTTGAAAACGATCTTGGAGAAGGCATCTGACTGATGAAATTCATTCTTACGTCACACTTTGAAAAGAATTGAGAATAACTCCGGGGGAATTAGAAGAGTTAGGTAAGATCCTGGGAAAAGACCTGTGGGTTAGGGCCCACTAAAATAGAACACCGTTGAAAAGGGATGTTGAACAGATAGGTGAAGCACCGGAATGATCGAAATATTTGACTGAGGTGACAACCTTGAATTAATTGGAACACAGACGAATCTCGTGAGATGTCTTGAGCACTCCGGAAGGATAAACTGGCGAGAGGCGAACGAGCAAGCAGAACACTAGATCCAAATAAAAGAATATGATCAACCTCAAAAACTTGAATTGGGTCCACCAGAAAAGAGATGAAGAATGTCGAACAAAACGAGAATTCACCGGTTGAAATAATTGACGAAAGACTGAAGGGTTCCGCACGAATGAAATAGATTGTCGAGAGAGACTCAGACTCCGGGAAGAAGAGAGTGGGATGGCGGGAAAACAAAATCAACTTGGAAGGGGAAATCGACGAATATCTTGAAGAGAAAACACCGGTTGAAAACATTGACGAGAGAGAGCAAAAACTTCACACGAGTAGGATGGATACTCGATTACGGACTCTGGTTCCGAGAAGAAGAAGGTGTGGGTGGGTGGGAAAAGAAAACAACTGAGGATTGAACTCAAAGATGAAGAGGCTCGAGTCAACTTGACATGAAATGCACCGGATGAAAAGAGCTGAGAACCAACGATCGGAAAACCAACTGCATGATCCTAAGAAAAATTTGAAGGGGAAGAGGAGTAGTTCAAAACACCTACGTCAAGATTCCTCACCAGAGCGACGAAGGGGGCTGAGGAGTAAAAAGAATTCCTACTCTCCGATATAACTAGACTCCGAAAACAGTTTTCTTCTAGACTCAACAATGGCCAAACTACACGATCAATCAAGGGGGCTCCTAGGGTCGGTCGAGGCTCCGATACCAACTTGTCACGCCCAATATGCGACCCTATCCAAAAGGAACTCGAAGGTCCCACCAAGGATAGACCCGCATATTGAAACGCTTTTGCAAGGTGGATATCATTACATCAACATTACATAATAGATGGGGATACATACACGAGGCATACAATGCCACACGAATACAGCATCACAATACAAAAGAGCATCATCCGACTACGGATGAAACACAAACAGAAACTCACACGACATCCACCCTGCTAGCCCAGGCTGCCGACCTGGAACCTATCCCTGATCGAAGAAGAAGCAGAAGAAGAACTCCAAAACAAGCAAACATCGCTCTTGCATCATGATCCTCGCACAACCTGTACCTGCAACTGTTGTGGTAGTAATCTGTGAGCCACGAGGACTCAGCAATCCCATTACCATGGGTATCAAGACTAGCAAAGCTTAAAGGGAAAGGAAGGGGTAAAATGGTGAGGCTGCAGCAGCGACTAAGCATATATGGTGGCTAACATACGCAAATAAGAGCGAGAAGAGAGCAAGCGGAACGGTCGTGAAGCTAGCAATGATCAAGAAGTGATCCTGAACTCCTACTTACGTCAAACATAACATAACCCAGAAACCGTGTTCACTTCCCGCACTCCGCCGAGAAGAGACCATCACGGCTACACACGCGGTTGATGCGTTTTAATTCGGATCTGGTGTCAAGTTATCTACAACCGGACATTAATAAATTCCTATCTGCCTATAACCACAGGCACGACTTTCGAAAGATTATACCCTGCAAGGGTGTCCCAACTTAGCCCATGACAAGCTCTCGCGATCAACGAAGGATATACCTTCTCCCAGGAAGACCCGATCAGACTCGGAATCCCGGTTTACAAGACATTTCGACAATGGTAAAACAAGACCAGCAAGACCGCCCGATGCACCGACAATCCCGATAGGAGCTGCACATATCTCGTTCTCAGGGCAACACCAGATGAGACAGGCTACGAGTAAAACCAGACTTCGAGTTTCCCCGAGGTGGCCCTGCAGGCGGCTCGGTTCGGACCAACACTTAGACAAGCACTGGCCCGGGGAGGGCTAAAATAAAGATGACCCTCGGGTTGGCCGACCCAAGGGAAAGGTATAGGTGACGGTGAGGCAAATGGTAACACCAAGGTTGGGCCTTGCTGGAGGAGTTTTATTCAAAGCGAACTGTCAAGGGGGTCCCATAAATCACCCGACCGCGTAAGGAACGCAAAATTTGGGAACATAACACCGGTATGACGGAAACTAGGGCGGCAAGAGTGGAACAAAACACCAGGCAAAAGGCCGAGTCTTCCACCCTTTACCAAGTATATAGATGCATTAATAATATAAGAGATATTGTGATATCCCAACCAAAATCCTGTCCACCATGGAGCAATCTTCAACTTCACCTGCAACTAGCAACGCTATAAGAGGGTTGAGCAAAGCGGTAACATAGCCAAACAACGGTTTGCATAGGAAAGGTGTCAAAGGTTAGAGGTTCATGGCAATATGGGAGGGCTTGATAAACATGTGATAGGTAGCGCAGCAAAGCGATAGAACGAAGCAACTAGCATAGCAATGATAGTAGTGAGATCTAGGGTAGCGGTCATCTTGCCTGAAATCCCGCAAGGAAGAAGAACGAGACCATGAAGAAGACGAACAGATGAAGCCGAACCAAGCGTAGACGAACGAATCCTCACGATCGCAACGAAACAGGAACTATCAAAAAGAAGCACACAACATAGTAAACACACCACACATAGACAAGACATGATGCACAACAAGCATGTTGCAAGACAAGACTACATGAAGCTACTCATGGCAAGAGATGATGCAAACAAGAGCAACACATCAAGGCAAGTTTAAATGAGGCCGGGAACAACATATAACAATTCCGGTAAGTCCTCATATGCAAATTTCGAAGTTGGTCCAGATCTGAATAAACCTTATGTTCAAGTTGTTAAACAGCAAGTTAAGATGCACAAGGATGATCTACACGCGATTCTAGTCAAGTTACATATAAAGTTCATTTAGTTCATAGCTACGGCCTAGAAGATATGAGCAAAACAAGTTAAACATGGCATTGATGCAAAATGCATTCAAACATCAAGCAAACACACCAAAACAAGGATGCAACATGATAATATGAAACTACATGCAAATCTAAGCAAGTTTTATATAGATCACACTCAAAACGGAGCAACGGTTCAACACATACACGCTATACAAGTTTAAAGGACAAGCTATCCAAAACAGCAACTAGGCATATTGCAAGCATCAAAACAACATGCTACAGTACCACAATATGAAAACAAAAGGCATGAACATGATGTACAGGTAAAGCATTATAAAACATGAACACTGAGCTATCTCCAGAAACTACTAGAACATGCGCAAACACACATGGCAAGATCGCAACTAATAACAATTCAGACTTCGCAGAAAATAACATCAGGTTGCAATGTTCAGAGCAAGTTATCAACATGCTACAGGAACTTATCATGGCAAACAAAGGCATTACATGAATCTACTAAATGCATAGATTCAAAGTCCCTTATTGACCATGAGCCAAAAAGGATCAGAAAATATGATGGCACCCATGTAAACATAGCAAGTTATATTACAGATTCAAACATGGCAGGAACAGAATTATGAAGGCATGTTGGTGAGCTTGTGCAACTCACTACAGAGCAATACATGGCATGGCAGGGCAACCAACTGTAAGAAGACATATTTGTGAAGCTAAGCATGGCAAGAGCAAGTCCATAGGGTGCATGGAACACTAGGAAAACACATGGCAACAACTGAACTTAATGTTAACAGGCTGACAGCAACATTATCAAGCAACTTTGGAGCCAGTTTACAACAAGTTACAGCAAGCTATAAATGCAACCAGGGGCACGGATGGATAGAGCATGACATGTAGAACAAAACATATTTAGTGAACATCTCCAGATTATGCATAGAATGATTAGTAGCAACATGTTTACATAGCATCACTAAATAATAGATTCAGCCTAGCAAAACAGCAACAGCAAGTACACTACTTAACAAGCTCGATTCACTCACCACAAGTCATTGCATGACAAGATAAGCATAGCATCATCAAGAAGACATGTTTATGAAACAAACCAAGGCAAGAACAAGTTCATAGCATGCACGGATCAACTACAACAACCTTGGCAAAATTGAATATGTGAACAATCTGTAGGGAAACATTTTGAAGCAAAAGTAGAGCACGAAAATGACATGCTAGACTACTCCATAATTGCAACCAGGGGCATGAATGGATAGACAATAACCATATGTTCAAAACACCCTTACTGAAGTATCTCAAAATATGCATGGATCTCTCTGTAGCATCAAGTTTACATGGCATCAAAATAACAACAGAACAGGGACTAAAATCAGCAACATCACGATGCCTAGTTTGCATGCTTGTGCTAGTCACCACATTGATCACAAAAATACATGGTAAGCACCTCTGTAAAGAAGAAATGGCATAGTTCAAAACACATGTAGACATCAACCTCATAGGATGCACACATCAATCATGGCAAAAATGACAAATGAGCTTGTTCTGTTAACAGACAGCACAAAACATCATGAAGCACTCTTGCAATGATGATTCAGGCATCTAGATGACCTCAAATGGAAACGATGCAATGGAATGAAATGAAGTACTCGTTGAGACGAACAATTTGAAATATTACACGCACGAAACGGAGCTACGGATGCAGAGTTACGATGTGATGAACATGGCAGGAAAATGTCTAAATATTTCGGGGACTTAGCCGTTTTTAGGAGAAAAAAAAGAGTGAGCGCTAGATACTAAATGTGGACGAGGCGGGTTTTAGGTGGGGCTCACCATGGGCTTCGGCCCAAGACAGAGAGGAGACAGGCCGGGGCGCACTGGGCTAGAGTTGGGCCTCGGCGAGGTCGCGGGCCCATGTGGCCGGTGGCCTGTTGTCGTTCTCCTCGTGCTTGAGGCGCACGAGCAAGAAGCAGGCGGTGGCGGCGCCTGCAGGGAGGGCCGACGAGGAGGTCGGGACGGCGCGGGGACGGGCAGATCCGGCCAGCGAGTCGCCGGATCCGGTGGTGGCTACGCGGTGACGAGCTCGGGTGGCGGAGGCACCCTGCGGGAGAGAGAGAGAGGCAGCCATGAGTGAAAGGGAGAAGAAAGGAGAAGGAAGGAGAGGGCGGCTGGGCGCTCATCTGCGGCGGCACGGGACGGGGAGATGCCGGCGAGGCAGGTCGCCGGCGAGGCGGCGGCCTCCGGCGGCTTGAGCGGGGCTCGGGCGGACGGGAGGAGCCACGGGGCTCGGGCGCGAGCGTGGGCTGCGGCGGGCCCAGATCTGGCCCGGGGCG
>NC_041381.1:309140704-309148745 GCF_002162155.2 Triticum dicoccoides
CGCCAAGTGGCGAAGGGCGGCTGGGGAGGCGCGGATTTCGAGGAGGAAGGAGGTGGCTGCGGCAGGAGGTAGGGGAAGAGGTCTAGGTTACCCAAAATAGACTAGGGGTGTCCATATATAGCAAAATGGTTAGGTTAGGGGGGGTTGGGGGGCGGTTTGGAGCCTCCGATCGTAATCCGACGGATCTGATCGCGAGGGGGGTTGGCAGGCCTAGGTGGGCTGTGAAGAGAGGTTGGGCTGAGTGGAGAGAAGAGAGAGAGAGGCCCGCGGCAGTTTCGAAGACCGAAACATCCGACGAAGGTACCGGCAACGGTATCGCTATATTTAACGGTTGGGCTAACAAATGGACTCCGAATGCGATGAAACTTGGCAGGCGCTCTGTCTACACTATAATAAGACCGCACGACAAGTTGCAACCCATTCCAAGAACATTTTTATGCCACTTATAAAATAATATTTCGAAGGTGCCGCGGGCGCGTGCGAGTGTGGTCTGGACTCCGAACGGACAACGGAGAGAATCGGGAGGACCCGAACGGATGCAAGTTTTGAAAAACATGCAGATGAAATGCAGATGATGACATGGCAAAATGCAACATGCAAGCAAATGACATGGCAACGACGGCGAATAACTGGCGGACACCTGGCACATCGAAAGCGGGGCGTTACAATAATGATGTAGAAGTTGAACCTGCTGTTGATCTTGATAACCCACAATCAAAGAATCAACGTTATGATAAAAGAAAGTTCGTTGCTAGGAAACATGGTAAAGAAAGGAAACCATGGGTTCAGAAACCCACGCCTTTTCCTCCGAAACCATCCAAGAAAAAGGATGATGAGGATTTTGAGCGCTTTGCTGAAATGATTAGACCCATCTTTCTGCGTATGCGATTAACTGATGTGCTCAAAACAAATCCTTATGCTAAGTATATGAAAGATATTATTACTAATAAAAGAAAGATACCTGAAGCTGAAATTTCCACCATGCTTGCTAATTATACTTTTAAGGATGGAATACCAAAGAAACTTGGAGATCTGGGAGTACCTACTATACCATGGTCCATTAAAAGAAATTATGTTAAAACTGCTTTATGTGATCTTGGAGCCGGTGTCAGTGTTATGCCTCTCTCTTTATATCGTAGACTTGACTTGAACAAGTTGACACCTACTGAACTATCTTTGCAAATGGCTGATAAATCAACTGCTATACCCATCGGTATTTGTGAGGATGTGCCTGTTGTGGTTGCAAACGTTACTATTTTAACGGACTTTGTTATTCTTGATATTCCCGAGGATGATAGTATGTCTATTATTCTTGGAAGACCTTTCCTTAATACTGCAGGGGCTGTTATTGATTGCACCAAAGGCAATGTCACTTTTCATGTTAATGGCAATGAGCACACGGTACATTTTCTGAGGAAACAACCCCAAGTTTATAGTATCAACTCTATTGGAAAATTTCCATTGATTATATTTGGAGGTTTCGAATTTCCTCTTCCTACTGTCAAGAAAAAGTATGATATTTATTGTTGGGATTTTCATATCCCCGTTGAGGTAACTTTGTGTCATTCGAAATTTCTCCGGTTCCGTGATTATTCGGAATGAATTTGTTAACAAGACTTGATCAACCTTGTTAGTGGGTTCATTTTGATGATCACGAGATGGATGAAACTAGAAGCACAACCTTTTGTACCCTCTTTATATTTTCTGTTATTTAGTAGAAATAAAGTAAAATAGTATTTTTTTCTGTCTGTCTCCTGACTTATCCGTGCAATATAAAAATATCCCGAAAATAAAAGTCCTCAGAGTGCCATGCCAATTTAATATGATTTTTTCGGGAATATTTAAGAATTTACTGTGCAAAAATTACCACGGGGGGAGCTGCCACCTGACCACGAGGGTGGAGGGCGCGCCCTACCCCCCTGAGCGCGCCCCCTGCCTCGTGGGCCCATGGTGGCCCTCCTCCACTTATTCCTGCACCCATCTTCTTCCTCTGCCTCACACAAACATGAAAAACCAACTCAAGCATGAGTTCCAGCCCCCGTTACTGTGATTTTCGATCTCCTTGCTCAAAGCACCTCTTGCAAAACTGCTTGGGGAGATTGTTCCTTGGTATGTGACTCCTCCATTGGTCCAATTAGTTTTTGTTCTAGTGCTTTATTCATTGCAAATTTGTGCTGCATAGGTGACCATGTTCTTGAGCTTGCATGTCAAATTTATATGGTTCTAAGTAGTTCCAATGCTTTATATAGGCTCTAGGCACTTGTGGGAGTTGTTACTATCAATTTTATTGAAGTTGGTTCACTTTTATTTGAAGTTACTAAAAATTTCAGAAATTTTTCAGAGGAAACAATATGCTTAGGAGGATGTTCCAAGGTGGTCCTTCGAGGAAGCAAGGTCCCAGGCTTGCAATACGTGATGCTGACGAGGAACCACCAAGAGACGCTCCTGTGAGGCCTTGTGAATGGCCATCGGAAAATTTTATGAATCAAGTGGGAATCAAAGAAGAATTTAGCACATATTTGAGTAACGCCGGTCTTGAGGATTTTGAAGCTGACAAATGCCCCCAGTATCATGATCTCACAAGTTCATTTGTGAGGAGGTTTGAGTTTTCATCTTCGCGTAATTCTCCTTCAGTCATGTTTGACCTTTATGACAAATCGTATACCATGGACTTAGAGGATTTCACTTCTGCTTGCAAACTTCCATCTTGGGGTAATATCAGGGATCCCCCTAAATCTGAATATAGAGACTTTCTTGCTAGAATAACTGTGGAGGAATCTAGAGATATAACACAAGCTACTATAGGGAGCATTCACTTTCCTGCTATACATTATTTTGCTCTCTTCATAGGTAGATGCATAAATGCTAAGGATGAAGCATGTCACATGTGTGTCCCTGATCTGAGCATTCTCAGCAGTGTTGTGTTAGGTGACCAATCTTATCATATGGGAGCCATTGTAGCTCGTAGGTTGCATCAGAATAGACATAGCGGAGATTTCTTTGGAGGAATTTACGCAACCCGCTTAGCTAATTTTCTTGAGATAGACATTCGTGAGGGTGATATGGAGTTACCCCCTTCTTATTTAGATTTTGATTCTATGGTTTCCCACCTGTTTATTGAGAGGACTGCACCACCTCTCCAGTATCGACTAATCTTTGACAAACGTCGTGTAGTCCATATTGCTCTTCCTATCCCTGCTTTCTTTGATTCACAGGCAAAAAGAAGATATATTATTACCAGAGAGGAGGCAGATGAGTACGAAAGGAGAGCGGAGGCCGCTCGACTCCACGCTACAGCTCAGGCGGCGATAGCCGCTGCATCACAGTACGACCCCAGCTACACCTACGGGTATCCGCCAGGCCATCCCTGGCAATAGACCAACTTAGGCCAAAAGCCTAAGCTTCGGGGAGTACGTATTTCCCACCGACATTTCATTTATGTTCACACATACACACACTCATTGCTAGATGCCGGTGCTCATACTTTTTCACTGTAATATCCATGCTAGTTTACTTTCTTTTTCCTGCTTTCTTCTTGTGTGTTTGATAAACTTTAAGAAAAACCAAAAAATTAGTGAGTTTACTTTCCATGCTTGTAGTAGAATTAAAAAGAAAACCCAAAAATATTTCCCGTTCTTCTTTTACTTGTTGGGAGCTTTCCCGTGTAAATAGGTTTTATTTCCTTTTCCTTTCTTTGGGGGTCGAGAAGACCATATTGAAAATGCTTAGTGGCTCTTATATGCATGATTGTTTATTTAACTTAGAGCCCATATTACTTGTCTTCTCTTGAGTTGAATGCTTGCAGATTCTAGCTTAGTCAAATGCACGTGCACTCTTATTATTATACACACCGTTCGGTCGTGCAAGTGAAAGGCAATAATGATGATATATGATGGACTTATTGGGAAAAGAAAAGCTGGTATGAACTCGACCTCTTTTGTTTTTGTAAATATGATGATTCATCGTTCTTGATTCAGCTATTATGAAGTAAACATATTTGCAATGACATTTAGAGATTATAGTTGCTTGTGCCATGCTTGATTAGCTATGAGTTATAATGGTTTACCTTGCGTGCCAACATGCTATTAGAATGATTATGATGTGGTATGATGGGATGGTATCCTCCTTTAAATGAATTGAGTGACTCGACTTGGCACATGTTCATGCATGTAGTTGAATCAAATCAACATAGCCTTCATGATATTTATGTTCATGGTGGATTATATCCTATTCATGCTTGTACTCGGTGTGAATTAACTTTAATGCATGTTTACGACTGTTGTCGCTCTCTCAGTTGGTCGCTTCCCAGTCTTTTGCTAGCCTTCACCTGTACTAAGCGGGAATACTGCTTGTGCATCCAAACTCCTTAAACCCCAAAGTTATTCCATATGTGTCCACTATACCTACCTATATGTGGTATTTACCTGCCGTTCCAAGTAAATTTGTACGTGCCAAACTCTAAACCTTCAAATAAACATTATGTTTTGCATGCTCGAACAGCTCATATGTCAACTAGAGCTGCCCTTATCTTTCGTGTTAGGCGGGTTATTCTCAAGAGGAGTGCACTCCGCTCCTCATTCACGAGAAAATGGCTGGTATCCGGGATGCCCAGTCCCATGCTTTATGCAAACTAAATCAAAATAACTACAAACAAAACTCCCCTTAGGACCCGTTGAATGTTGGAGGCACTCGTTGTTTCGAGCAAGCCATGGATTGATGCTTGTGGAGGAAGGGGAGTATAAACTTTACCATACTGTTTGGAACCGCCTATAATCTGTTTAGCATGGAAGATATCGTCGTATTTTAGTTGTTATGTTGACAATGAAAGTATGCCGCTCAAAATATAATTTATATCTGTTTCAAAACTGAGCTCTGGCACCTCTACAAATCCCTGCTTCCCTCTGCGAAGGGCCTATCCATTTACTTTTATGTTGAGTCATCACCCTTCTTATTAAAAAGCACCCGCTGGAGAGCACACTGTCGTTTGCATTCATTATTATTGGTTTATATTGGGTATGACTTGACTGGATCTCTTTTACCATGAATTACAATGTTTAGTCAGTCCTTGATCTTTAAAGGTGCTCTACATTTATGTTTTGCGGTCTCAGAAAGGGCTAGCGAGATACCATTTTGTTATATCATGTTATGATTATTTTGAGAAAGTGTTGTCATCCGAGTTTTGCTATTATGGCCCGCTACCTGATTATGCTATTGATATGAGTAATTGTGAGACCTACGTGTCATTGTGAGTATGGTTAGTTCATAATAATTGCTGAAACTTGAATGCTGGCTTTTCATGTTTACAACAACAAGAGCAAACAGAGTTTGTAAAAGTTTTTCTTTTTCTCTTTCAGTTTGCCAACTGAATTGCTTGAGGACAAGCAAGGGTTTAAGCTTGGGGGAGTTGATACGTCTCCGCCGTATCTACTTTTCCAAACACTTTTGCCCTTGTTTTGGACTCTAACTTTTATGATTTGAATGGAACGAACCCGGACTGACGCTGTTTTCAGCAGAATTGCCATGGTGTTGTTTTTTGTGCAGAAAATAAAAGTTCTCGGAATGTCCTGAAACTCCACGGAACACCTTAGAAAAAATAAAGAAAAATCCTCACAAAAGATGAAGACCAGGGGCCCACACCCTGCTCATGAGGGTGGGGGCGCGCCCCCTACCTCGTGGGCCCCCTGGTGGCCCTCCGACGCCAACTCCAACTCCATATATTGGCTTTCGGGGAGAAAAAATCAGAGAGAAGAAATCATCGCATTTTACGATACGGAGCCGCCACCAAGCCCTAATCTCTCTCGGGAGGGCTGATCTGGAGTCCGTTCGGGGCTCCGGAGAGGGGGATTCGTCGCCGTCGTCATCATCAACCATCCTCCATCACCAATTTCATGATGCTCACCGCCGTGTGTGAGTAATTGCATCGTAGGCTTGCTGGACGGTGATGGGTTGGATGATATTTATCATGTAATCGAGTTTGTTTTGTTAGGGTTTGATCCCTAGTATCCATTATGTTCTGAGATTGATGTTGCTATGACTTTGCTATGCTTAATGCTTGTCACTAGGGCCCGAGTGCCATGATTTCAGATCTGAACCTATTATGTTTTCATGAATACATGTGTGTTCTTGATCATATCTTGCAAGTCTATAGTCACCTACTATGTGTTATGATCCGCCAACCCCGAAGTGACAATAATCGGGACCACTCCCGGTGATGACCATAGTTTGAGGAGTTCATGTATTCACTATGTGCTAATGCTTTGTTCCGGTTCTCTATTAAAAGGAGGCCTTAATATCCCTTAGTTTCCAATAGGACCCTGCTGCCACGGGAGGGTAGGACAAAAGATGTCATGCAAGTTCTTTTCCATAAGCACGTATGACTATATACGGAATACATGCCTACATTACATTGATGAACTGGAGCTAGTTCTGTGTCACCCTCTGTTATGACTGTTACATGACGAACCGCACCCGACATAATTATCCACCACTAATCTGGTGCCTATGAGTTTTCCATATATTGGTTCTCGCTTATTTAGTTTTCCATTGCTACTGTTACAATCACTACAAAATACCAAAAACATTACTTTTGCTGTCTTTACTTTTGTTACCATTACCACCACTATCATATTACTTTGCTACTAAACACTTTGCTGCAGATATTAAGTTTCCAGGTGTGGTTGAATTGACAACTCAGCTGCTAATACTTGAGAATATTCTTTGGCTCCCCTTGTGTCGAAACAATAAATTTGGGTTGAATACTCTACCCTCGAAAACTGTTGCGATCCCCTATACTTGTGGGTTATCAGTCGTGTCGCGTGCTCCTGCCTCCCATGGCCGGCTGTGATGCCGCGGAGGCCTCACCGCCCCGTACTACTCCCACCGCTGGCCAGGCCATCCCTCTACTCACCCACACCCCCTGTTATTCTGCGGCGACGACAGCCTCACACTGCAGCCGAACCAGTGAACCCTCGTACTCCTCTCCGCGCGGGCTACCACTTCTGCGTCTTCCCCGGTTCCACGTCGTCCCCTTCCTAGGCCTCGCCATCGTCCAGACCATCGCCCTGGTGCTCTCAGCGCGGCGTGGTCAACGTGGTCAACGACCGACTTCCATCGGAAGAGTATTATACGTGTACAGGCTGACAGCTGGGTCCAGGCGGCCGCAAGGAAGTGCCTCCCTATTACGCGCAAAATAATTATTCCTCCACCTGACAGCAGGGACCCACTGGACGGGCCACCTTATTTCACGAAAAAAACGTTTCCCCCTGACTGCTGGGACCCACCGGACGGGCCAGCGTATTTCGCGAAAAAAACGTCCCCTGCGCTGTCAGCTCGAACCCACCGGAAGTGCCTCCTTATTACGCACAAAGAAATGAATACTCCCCCTGCTAGCTGGGACCCACCATGGTGGGAGGCTGACTTGTGGGCCTACTAAGTTGACACGGACGGGGGCCTTTGTCAACTTTAGTCAATATGAATGATTCTAGCTCCAGTGACCGTACGATGGCCATCCAACGGCCGTAGTGCTTCTTCAACCTCTGGTGTTCTTGCTCCAGCCGCCCAAAGCAGCGCCGGTCGTGCCGCATGCTCCTGCCTCCCGTGACCGGCTGTGCTGCCGTGGAGGCCTCACCGCCCCCTATTATTCCCACCGCTGGCCAGGCCCTGCAGCGACAGCAGCCTCACACCGCAGCTGATCCAGTGAACCCTCGTACTCCTCTCCGCGAGGGCTTCCACTGCCGCGTCTTCCTCGGCTCCCCGTCGTCCCCTTCCTAGGCCTCACCGTCATCCACCGCCATGGTGCTCTCGGCGCGGCGTGGTCAATGTGGTCAACGACCGATTTCCATCGGAAGAGTACTGTACATGAAGAGGCTGACAGCTGGGTCCACGGCAACCGCAAGGAAGTGCCTCCTTATTACGCGGAAAATAATTATTCCTCCACCTGACAGCAGGGACCCACCGGATGGGTCACCAGTATTTCGCGAAAAAAATGTTTCCCCTTGACTGATGGGACCCACAGGACGGGCCACCGTATTTCACGAAAAAA
>NC_041381.1:309149026-309150614 GCF_002162155.2 Triticum dicoccoides
GAAGTGCCTCCTTATTACGCACAAAAAAATGAATACCCCCTGCTAGCTGGGACCAACCTTGGTGGGAGGCTGACTTGTGGGCCTACTAGGTTGATTGGGACGGAGGCCTTTGTCAACATTAGTCAATATTTGAACGATTCTAGCTCCAGTGACCGTACGATGTCCATCCAACGGCCGTAGTGCTTCTTCAACCTCTGGTCTTCTTGCTCCAGCCGCCCAAAGCAGCGCCGGTCGTGCCGCCTGCTCCTGCCGCCCGTGGCCGGCTGTGATGCCACGGAGGCCTCACCGCCCCCTACTACTCCCACCGCTAGCCAGGCCATCCCTCTACGCACCCACACCCCCTGTTATTCTGCGGCGATGGCAGCCTCACACCGCGGCCGAACGAGTGAACCCTCATACTCCTCTACGCTTGGGCATCCACTGCCGCGTCTTCCCCGGCTCCGCGTCGTCCCCTTCCTAGGCCTCGCCGTCGTCCACCGCCCTAGTGCTCTCGGCGCGGCGTGGTCAACATGGTCAAGGAATGGCCTCCATCGGACGTGGGCTGTACGTGGAGAGGCTGACAGATGGGTCCACGACCGCAGCAAGGAAGTGCCTCCTTATTACGCGCAAAATAATTATTCCTCCACCTGACAGCGGGGACCCACCGAACGGGCCACCGTATTTAGCGAAAAAACGTTTCCCCCTGTGTGCTGGGACCCACCAATTACATCTTCGCACGCAAGGAAGTGCGTCCGAAAAAAAAACGATTCGCCCCCCTGACTGCTGGGACCCACCAGCTACATCTTTGCACGCAAGGAAGTGCCTGACAGTCGGGACCCACCTGGTCCAAGCGTACGTAGCGTTGTCATTCTGGTCGTGAACGTGTACGTACATATATATTGGTGGATGTAGAGGCACGCACGTGTCGTAGTAGAGGCGCGCACCTAGCATGTACACGTACGTACAGCGGCGAGGGTGCAAGAAAGAAAATACGGCCACGTATGTACATACGGGCAGGGTCTCTAACGCCTATCGCGCATACGTACATGGCTGGGTCGGAACGGAGAAACAACGTCGTCGTCGTGTTCATGTTCATCGGGAGGGCTTGGACGGAACAGGCGATGGAAACGAGGCCTGGCATACCATACAACGGAGGAAACGACCTTGTGTTCGACCGACCACGTTCGAAACGGGGTCCTGTTGATCGGGAGGGGCCTGGCGTACCGCAAAACAGAGGAAACGGACCTCCTACGGTTGAAACGGGGGTCCTGTTGATCGGGAGGGGTGTGGCGTACCGCAAAACGGACGAAACGGACCTCCTACGGTCGAAATGGGGGTCCTGTTGATCGGGAGGGGTGTGGCGTACCGCAAAACAGGACTCCACGGGATACTGTTCATCTCCACCGTCGACCTCCTCCAGCCTCCACGGGCTACCGTCGACCTCCTCCAGCCTCCACGGGCTCCTGTTCATTCAGCCTCTACCGCGCGCTACTCCACCGGCTACTGTTCAACCACCCCTCCACGGGCACCCCTCCACCGTCTACTGTTCATCCAGCCCTCCACACCATGGGGTCCTATTCAACCACCCCTCCACGGCCACCCCTCCACT
>NC_041381.1:309150945-309163150 GCF_002162155.2 Triticum dicoccoides
CCCGCAACGCTCACTGTTCATCCCAGAGGCAGCATCGATCGGCTTCAGTTAGCAGCAGTAGAGAAGGAATCGCTCCATCAAGTTCAGTTAACAGCCATCGATCAATCACTCGGGTTCAGTAACGTGTAGCCTGCAGTGCAATCGCTCGGGTTTAGTTAGAGCCCAACGCCTCGCTCGGCTTCAGTTAGAGCCAACGCCTCGCACACACGCGCGTACGTACGAGAGAAACGCGCATCGCTCGGCCCCCGACCTCCCACCGTAACCAGCAACTCCCCGAAATTTTCCTCCCCCTCGCTTCTACCATGGTTTTTCCGTCATGGATGGCCCAAAGAATGTCATGCAGCTGCGTCTCTGGCCCGCCCAGGACGAAAAGCCCATTTTCTGTCATGATTTTTTGTCATAGAAGTAGGAGCCCACCACATCTATGATGATACCGGGTTTTGTCACAATTATCGTCATAGAAGTGTCATATGTATGACAGGAAAAAAATCCGTTCGGCCCAAAATGTCACGGATGTGTCTTTTTTTTGTAGTGCACCTAGTAAGGATGAAATTATTGATCTTGCTTCCATTGCTGTTCCACCAACTGATCCGTTAGAACAATATTTGCTAGACCATGAAAACGATATGTTTATGCATGAAAGGGAAGAAATAGATGAAGTGTTCCTTAAACAAGAACCTATGCTGAAACATAACCTTCCCGTTGAAATTCTTGGGGATCCCCCTCCACCCAAGGGTGATCCCGTGTTTGAACTCAAACCCTTACCTGATAATCTTAAGTATGCTTATCTTGATGAAAAAGAAATATATCCTGTTATTATTAGTGCTAACCTTTCAGAGAAAGAAGAAGAAAGATTATTGAAAACTCTGAAGAAGCACAGAGCTGCTATTGGATATACTCTGGATGATCTTAAGGGCATTAGTCCCACATTATGTCAACACAAAATTTTAGTGGAGAAAGATGCCAAACCAGTTAGAGATCCTCAAAAACGATTAAATCCCAAGATGAAGGAAGTGGTAAGAAAGGAGATACTAAAGCTCCTTGAGGCAGGTATTATTTATCCCGTTGATGATAGTGAATGGGTAAGCCCTGTCCATTGTGTCCCTAAAAAGGGAGGTATTACCGTTGTTCCTAATGATAAAGATGAATTGATCCCGCAAAGAATTATTACAGGTTATAAGATGGTAACTGATTTCCGTAAGTTAAATTAAGCTACTAAGAAAGATCATTATCCTTTACCTTTTATCGATCAAATGCTAGAAAGGCTATCCAAACACACACATTTTTTCATTCTAGATGGTTATTCTGGCTTCTCTCAAATACCTGTGTCAGCGAAGGATCAATCTAAAACTACTTTTACTTGCCCTTTTGGTACTTTTGCTTATAGACGTATGCCTTTTGGTTTATGTAATGCACCTGCTACCTTTCAAAGATGCATGATGGCTATATTTTCTGATTTTTGTGAAAAGATTTGTGAGGTATTCATGGATGACTTCTCCGTCTATGGATCCTCTTTCGATGATTGTTTGAGCAACCTTGATCGAGTTTTGCAGAGATGCGAAGACACTAGTCTCGTCCTGAATTGGGAAAAGTGTCACTTTATGGTTAATGAAGGCATTGTCTTGGGGCACAAGATCTCCGAGAGAGGTATTGAAGTTGATAAAGCCAAAGTTGATGCTATTGAAAAGATGCCATGTCCCAAGGACATAAAAGGTATAAGAAGTTTTCTTGGTCACGCCGGCTTTTGTAGGAGGTTCATTAAGGACTTTTCTAAAATCTCTAGGCCTCTGACTAATTTATTGCAAAAACATATTCCTTTTGTCTTTGATGATGATTGTGTAGAAGCATTTGAAACACTTAAGAAAGCTTTGATCACTGCACCTATTGTTTAGCCACATGATTGGAATTTACCTTTTGAAATTATGTGCGATGCTAGCGATTATGCTGTAGGTGATGTTTTAGGGCAAAGAGTCGATAAGAAATTGAATGTTATTCAGTATGCTAGTAATACTCTTGATACTGCCCAGAGAAATTATGCTACTACTGAAAAAGAGTTCTTAGCAGTTGTGTTTGCATGTGATAAGTTTAGATCTTATATTGTTGATTCCAAAGTTACTATTCACACTGATCATGCTGCTATTAAATATCTTATGGAAAAGAAAGATGCTAAGCCTAGACTCATTAGATGGGTTCTCTTGCTCCAAGAATTTGACTTGCATATTATTGATAGAAAGGGAGCTGAGAACCCCGTTGCAGACAACTTGTCTAGGTTAGAGAATGTTCTTGATGACCCACTACCTATTAATGATAGCTTTCCTGATGAACAATTAGCGGTTGTCAATGCTTCTCGTACTGCTCCTTGGTATGGTGATTATGCTAATTGCATTGTTGCTAAATATATACCGCCTAGTTTCACATACCAGCAAAAGAAAAGGTTCTTTTATGACTTAAGACATTACTTCTGGGATAATCCACATCTTTATAAAGGAGTAGATGGTATTATTAGACGTTGTGTGCCTGAGCATGAACAGGAACAAATTCTACGCAAGTGTCACTCTGAATCCTATGGAGGACACTACGCTGGAGATAGAACTGCACACAAGGTACTACAATCTGGTTTTTATTGGCCTACTCTCTTCAAAGATGCTCGTAAGTTTGTTATATCTTGTGATGAATGTCAAAGAATAGGTAACATTAGTAGACGTCAAGAAATGCATATGAATTATTCTCTTGTTATTGAACTGTTTGATGTTTGGGGCTTTGATTATATGGGACCTTTTCCTGCCTCCAATGGTTATACACATATTTTAGTTGCTGTCGACGTTACTACGTGGGTAGAAGCTATTCCAACTAGTAGTGCTGATCATAACACTTCTATTAAAATGCTTAAAGAAGTTATTTCTCCAAGGTTTGGAGTCCCTAGATACCTTATGACTGATGGTGGTTCACACTTTATTCATGGTGCTTTCCGTAAGATGCTCGCTAAGCATGATGCCAATCATAGAATCGCATCTCCTTATCATCCGCAGTCTATTGGTCAGGTAGAGTTGAGCAATAGAGAGCTCAAATTAATTTTGCAAAAGATTGTGAATAGATCTAGAAAGAATTGGTCCAAAAAACTTGATGATGCATTATGGGCCTAGAGAACTGCATACAAAAATCCTATGGGTATGTCTCCATATAAGTTGGTTTATGGAAAAGCATGTCAGTTACCTCTTGAACTTGAACATAAGGCATATTGGGCTATTAAAGAGCTCAACTATGATTTCAAACTTGCCGGTGAGAAAATGTTATTTGATATTAGGTCACTTGATGAATGGAGAACCCAAGCCTATGAGAATGCTAAGCTTTTCAAAGAAAAAGTCAAACGCTCGCATGATAATAGGATACAAAAGCGTGAATTTAACGTAGGAGATTATGTGTTATTGTTCAACTCTCGTTTAAGATTTTCTGCAGGAAAACTTCTCTCAAAATGGGAAGGTCCCTACGTTATCGAGGAGGTCTATCGTTCTGGTGCTATAAAAATCAACAACTTCGAAGGCACAAATCCGAGGGTGGTAAATGGTCAAAGAATTAAACATTATATTTCAGGTAATCCTATCAATGTTGAAACTAATATTATTGAAACCATAACCCCTGAGGAATACATAAGAGACACTTTCCAGAACGTTCCAGACTCCGAAAAGGCATAGGTACGTGGTACGGTAAGTAAACCGACTCCAAAACAACTCTAATGGCAATTTTTATCAGTTTAGGATTATTTAAGAATTTTAGGAAGAAAGAAGTAGTCCGAAAGGGACACGAGGCTCCCACGAGAGAGGAGGCCGCGCCCCCCCCCCCCTGTAGGGCGCGCCCCCTGTCTCGTGGGCACCTTGTGTGCCTCCCGGACTCCGTTTTCTTGTATGTTACGTATTCTGGTCGGTAAAAATTCATTATATATACTCCCGAAGGTTTTGACCACCATATCATGCAAATATCCTCTGTTTTCGTTTTGAGTTCCTGTTGCAGAATAAATCAAGATGTCGTCCCAAGATTCGGAGGGGGAGAGCTACATGGCTGATTATATCACAAACCCAAAGGTATACGGGGATGTGGAACATTATGGCTGGACCACGGAGGAAGAAGAAGACTATGATCCAAAGAGGAAGGAGGAGACAAGCTCCGATGAAGAGGACTATCCACTACCTCAACCTGGTGATATGCATGTGGAGTTCAATAAGTCAAGCCTCCCTAAGGTTCAATCTATCCCACCACGTTTTTTGCAGGACAGCAAGGCGACACTATGTAAAAAGATAATGAAACTTGAGCTCGAGAATGAGGATCTGAGGGAGGAAAATTTTAGCCTCAGACGCAAGCTAGATAAGAAAAATGCAACAACTCCATCATCAACAATTCCTACTTCACCACCTCCGAAGAAATAATCACATGGGTATGGGCACTCCCCTTGGCAACTGCCAAGCTTGGGGGAGGTGCCCCGATATCGTATCACCATCACTCTCCTATTTTTATTGCTCTATTTAGTTCGATCCTTTTAGTAGTATCTTGATCTAGTAGATTGAAGTTTTGATATCAAGTAGTTTTGAGTTTTGCATTGTGATCTCTTTATGTAATCGAGTCCGTGTGCTATTTATAATAAAGATTACTGTTGAGTCAAGGGCTTTGCTATGTTGCCATGATCTTGAGAAAGTAGAAAGAATAAAAGAGTTCATATTGATCTTATGGATAGTGATAACTTCACACATAGAAAGTATGAGGCATAAAAATTGTTGAGAGTTGATGAACGTAGCCTTGGTCATCATTGAAATTAATAGGAAGTGATAAGGAAAGAGGGGTTCACATATAAATATATTATCTTGGACATCTTTTATGATTGTGAAGCACTCATTAAGTATGATATGCTAAAGGAGTTGATGTTGGACAAGGAAGACAACGTAATGGTTTATGTTTTCCGACATCTCAGTTAAAGTATATTGTCATTGACCTTCCAAAACATGTTGAGCTTGCCTTTCCCCCTCATGCTAGCCAAATTCCTTGCACCAAGTAGAGATACTACTTGTGCTTCCAAATATCCTTAAACCCAGTTTTGCCATGAGAGTCCACTATACCTATCTATGGATTGAGTAAGATCCTTCAAGTAAGTTGTCATCGGTGCAAGCAATAAAAATTGCTCTCTAAATATGCATGACTTATTAGTGCAGAGAAAATAAGCTTCGTACGAACTTGTTGTGGAAGTAATAAAAGCGACGGACTGCATAATAAAGGTCCACATACAAGGGGCAATATAAAGTGACGTTCTTTTGCATTAAGATTTTGTGCATCAACCCTAAATGCGCATGACAACCTCTGCTTCCCTCTGCAAAGGGCCTATCTTTTGCTTTATGTTTTTACTTTATGCTTGAGTCAAGGTGATGCTCACCTTTCCCTTTTTCATTTTATCCTTTAGCAAGATCCTCATGTTTAAAAGATCATGATATATATATCCAATTGGATGTAAGTTGGCATAGGCTATTATTGTTGACATCACCTAAAGGTGAATACATTGGGAGGCAACACAATAAGCCCCTATCTTTCTCAGTGTCCGGCTGAAACTCTATAACCACAAGTATTGCGTGAGTGTTAACAGTTGTAGGAGACTATGAGATAGTTGAGTATGTGAGCTTGCTGAAAAGCTCTATTATTGACACTTTCTGATGTTACGATAAATTGCAATTGCTTCAATGACTGAGATTATAGCTTGTTAGTTCCCAATGAAGTTTTTGAACCATACTTAACATTGTGAATTGCTTTTTGCTTGAGCATAGGAAATCATATGACAAAATCTATATATGTTGCTGTTATTAGAATGATCATGATGCCCTCATGTCCGTATTTTATTTTTATCGACACCTCTATCTCTAAACATGTGGACACATTTTTCGATTTCGGCATCCGCTTGAGGACAAGCGAGATCTAAGCTTGGGGGAGTTGATACGTCCATTTTGCATCATGCTTTTATATCAATATTTATTGCATTATGGGATGTTATTACACATTATATCTCAACACTTATGGCTATTCTCTCTTATTTTACAAGGTTTACCATGAAGAGGGGGAATGCCGGCAGCTGGAATTCTGGCTGGAAAAGGAGCAAACGCTGGAAACCTATTCTGCACAACTCCAAAAGACCTGAAACTCCACAAAACAACTTTTTGAATTTAATAAGAATTTATGAGCGAAAGAAATAGGCCAGGGGGCCCACACCCTGTCTAGGAGACAGGAGGGCGCGCCCCACTGTAGGGCGCGGCCCCCTATCTCCTGGGCCCCCTGGTGGGCCTCCGGCGTCCATCTTCTGCTATATCATCACTTTTCCCCTGGAAAAAACCGTGGGCAAGTTTACGGGATGAAACTCCGCCGCCACGAGGCGGAACCTTGGCGGAATCAATCTAGGGCTCTGGCGGAGTTGTTCTGCCGGGGACACTTCCGTCCGGGAGGGAGAAATCATCACCAACGTCATCACCAACGATCCTCTCATCGAGAGGGGGTCAATCTCCATCAACATCTTTACTAGCACCATCCCCTCTCAAAACCCTAGTTCATCTCTTGTTATCCAATCTTGTATCAAAACCACGAATTGGTACCTGTGGGTTGCTAGTAGTATCAAAACCACAATCTTGTAGCAATCTACGTATGAGTAAAACAATCCTTATATCTACATAGTTATTAAGACCTCATCAAAGAACAAAAACTTAAAACGAATATGACCATTGTAGTATTTTGCTATAATTGACGTCGAATGATGAAGCTCTAATATCACAATGAGAACAAATCAAATCAAGATCATTTGAAGAAAAGAGTACCAATTTATTTTCTCTTTTTCCTATCAACACAAAAACCAATTCCTATTGTCTAAAAGTATGAGGTTGTCAAGAGCATGAGAACTTACATATAGATAAGCACCGAGGTCCAAGTTATCCATGTAGTTAAAAACGACAATTACATGCAAGCAATTAACCAATAATCATATCGACTTGACATACTTTCAGTTCACTGGCATTTTTCCATGCAAGATACCAACGGAAAAGAGCACTACAGAATAGAGTTCCCTACAGAATATACTAAAACAAACACATTAATTTAGGCAAACTGATAAAAATATGGTATAATCCATTTATTTACTAGAAATTTGGTAGGTGATCACGCATAAGCTAACTGTACACATACTTCCGAGAACCTTACCCTATATGATCTACATATAACCATAAATGAGAAGGAAAAAATCACTGTTATGCAAAACGATCACAGATCGTTTTCTATCAGGGCCTAGACTACATGACCCATCACCAGTAATATTAGGTAATTACAAATAATCAAGTATCTCATGAGACAACAAATATCACACGTGAGCATCAGGTACATGTATGTTCCAAACCCAAGGTGATTTGTTTCATTTAGCGTAAAGCCAAATTTCATTTTAGGTGTGTCCATGCGTACTACTTATGGGTTGGATATAAACACGTAGTACAATAGGGGTTCATCTGCTAGAATTATGACGAAAGTCAAAATAGTTACTTCTCAAATCTTTTTTCTAGGACTCTTGTATCAGTTTAAACTTTCTCCACTTCTGCATTCATGCTCTCCAGCTATGTCAACAAAGACTACGTCAATACCAGTAAACAGAGCTGACACCCCAAGTTGTATGTGAAGGGCTCTCACTGTGAAGGGGGTAAATCTTGGATGCCATTCCTCAACTTAATTAAGCTTCTGCTTCACCCATCCTGCAGTCTACAATTGCTAAACAAATACGTACAATATTGGCAGGCTGATAGATAATAGCCACAAAGAGATCCCCCAATGGACTGCTGGTGGAAGTAGATCAAAACTTCTCTGAAACAAAAGCCAATACACATATCTGAATGAATTATAGCAGAACAGATACTTCAATCCTAATATGTGATGGATAGTTAATTACTGATTCAAGGTCAAGTGACATTTAGATTTGATATTGTAAAAGAAAATAGGGAAAGAATCATGCCTTATTGGATCCCATGTACCTTGCTGACGGGAACATTGCCGCCACTGATACAGAGGTTCATCTTGCACACTGCAAGGAAATCCCACAGCTTCCACCAGCGGTAGTATCTGATCACAGCAGGGAAAATACTTACATGAAAACAAAACTGAGCATTGCCCGCCTGGATGGATAGGTGTGTATCAATGGTGCTCGCAACTGGTATAAACCGGAAAAAAATCATTCATGAATAACTCAACCTGAATCATGGATTGCTCTCCATAGTCTGAGCGATAGCAGTACCGTACCCATGCATATGTGCATGCTATATCAAGAAAATCAACAATTCTAATAAGATAATAAACCTATCCAATGGTTCGTATCTAGATGTTTCCCCTACTAAAAATTCACATCGACTTGTCATCAGGAGCTTCCTTGCTGCAAAATACACACAATAAAATAAAAATTAAACTGGTTCGGTTCTGTCTGAATCAATTGATGCCCGCATGTGGTGGATAGCCTGGGACTCGACACTGAAATCAGTAGATGGGTACCTTCACAATCGGCAGTGGAATCAGACTGGACATCGCCGGATGGTTTCCTGCAAACTAGGTCCTGCCGGAGGGCCGTAAAACGAGGTCTCGGCCGCCGTGCCGAATGCAGATGAGAGCCGGGCCATCGGTCCTGCCGAAGAGGCGTCTGACGGGAGTCTGGCCGCCGAGCCGAACGAAGAGGGTAGCCGGGGGTTGGCGCGGAAGGCAGAGGAGGCGTCGGTTGCCGCGAGTTGGAGTTGGAGGTCGAGCGGCGGTAGGCGCGGGTGGTGCCGCGCGCGGCGCAGGATGCGGAAGAGCGCCTTGGGGGAGGAGGCGTGTGCGGAGGGGAGCAGCGGGACCGGGAGGAGGCTCGGCGGCAAGAGGTGGAGCGGCAGGAAGGGGTCGAGGGGGGTGGAGGCGAGCGCGGTGGAGAAGAGGTATGTGGAAGAGATCGACGGATGGGCTTCTGTTGGGCTCCCTTTATCCATTATTACACCGACTCGTCGTCTACATGGAGGCCTCTTCGGTTACCAATCCCACTATTTCTTTTAAAATAAATGCTGATGTGGTGAGCTGCACAAAGATAAAAAAACAGTAATTGATGAGGTAGCAAGGCTGCTGAGGTGGATAGGCTGCATGTCAAGAGAAATAGGATAGTGGGGATGAACTATTTAGGTATTATAGATACCAGTCTTTTAATAAAAAACCAAAAAAAGCTGCATCATCAAGGAATCAAAGATCTAACCTGACAGGGCATGCAAATGCCCAATTACCAAATAGTTTAATAACCCTTTTTAATTTATTAATGGTTTACATATAATATTATGTGAGGTCAAATTTTTGGAAAATCTAATTAAATATTTCGGGTTTTTGTCGCAAATGCACCGATTAACCGGCGACCCGACTGGCAAAAACCTGAACCAACAGCCTCATTTGCCGGTTTGGTTTTTTAGACTATGGTGTTAAGTCAATCTTTAGATGGACAAACTTTAAAAAATTACAAAATTAACCATGAAGTAAAATAGAAATGGAGAGAGTTAAAAAAACGGAGAGGCAAAAAAAAAAAGAACGAGTGGAGCCGGTTGGCTGAGCGTGGGGCTGGAATATATAGGCATCCGACCCGAGAGCGGCGGTAGAGCGCACGAGCTCGCCTGCTCCTCCTTGGCGTACCAATGGGACAAGGACACATTGGTACCTGTGTATTGAATGCGATCGTAGGGGAGGAAAAGGTGCACAGCGTGCAACAGTATCATACGGTGACTTGGCTGTTTGATTTAACGACAACAACTTGACGGTACACCGCACCGTTTGGTACAGGACGCAGTTGTTGGTGCATAACGACTGAGAACCAGCGGCTTGGAGCAGTGTTGATGCATGCATGCAAGGGTGGATTCCAGTTTTTCCTTCACGTATGTGGTGAATCTATGTGCATGCATGGCATTGGCTGATGCATGTTTTTTTATCCCTACCTGTACTCCATCTGGTCTTGACAAACTCAGGTGTTCTTCGTTGAATGGATGGATTTCAGAGACGACAACTTGACTGACAAAGTTTGACCGCACATCTCCGTGTACACCATGCACAAAGTGAATATCTCGTCCAAAAAATGGTGTACTGTATTTTTGCATTTTTCTACAAATCACACACCAGCAGCCTGAAGTTGTCCCATGAACACTGAGCTCAGTGCAGCGACCTTGTGCATCAGATATTTGGAAACCTTGATGAAGATGTTGGAGTCCTGTACACTGAGTTCATTGACAGGCTTGCTGATGTGCAAAGAGCCAGCCCGGACACACATGATGTGCCTGTCGTTGCAAGTCCATTTCACCAAGACACACTTGATGTGCCTGTCGTTGTACGTAGCATGTAGTATGTGGGATTTTTTTTTTGCTAGATTTAGGAGATTAAATGGGAGAGAGGCGGATGCAGAATGACTTAATCTAAGGTGTGATTGGTCACTATTCACGGACGCGCCCGCTCGCGTCCGCGGACGTTTGAGGGGTCGGATTTGCAAAGTTCTGTTGTAGATGCTTTTAATTAATTTGCCTGAGGTCCCCGTCTACATGTGGGCCGCGACGGCAGTTATTCAATCTTAACAATAGTTCGAATGTTTGGGTCGCGCATGCAACAAAAAATAATGGCAAACGTGTTTATACTTTTCAAAAAGTTAGTGCAAATAAAGAATGTTCATGAATTTCCCAAAAATGTTCATAGTTTAATAAAAATGTTTGCGAATCAGAAAATTTATTCGTGAATTCAAAAAGGTTCGCATATTTGAAAAATATTGTTCGCTGATTCAAAAACATTTGTGAATTCGATAAATGTTGGCGGTGAATTCAAATAATGTTCGTGGTTTAAAAAGTGTCTGCGAATACGAAATGTGTTCACGGCAAATTCAAGAAACGTTGGTGAATTCAAAATATGTTCAAGTATTCTAGAAAAATGTTTAAGTATTCAGTTTTTTTGTGAATTCGAATATAGTTTACGAATTCAGAAATGTTAATGAATTCGTCAAGAATTCAGAAACAATTCATGCACACAATTTTTTTCATGAACTCAAACATTGTTTGCAGATTAAAAAATTATATGCGAATTCGAAATATGTTCGCAATGAATTCATAAGATGTCCTTGGTTTCAAACAATCTCCGCGAATACGAAATAAGTTCGTGGCGATTCTAAAAATATCTGTTAATTCAAGATATGTTCAAGTATACTGGAAAAAATGTTCTTGTATTCAGAAAAAGTTCTGAACTCAAATGTTTGTTCATGAATTCAAAAATATTTGAGAATTGGAAATATGTTCACAGAAAATTAGAAAAACGTTCATGAATTCCATAAATGTTCATGGTGAATTCATAAGATGTTCACGAATTCAATAAATGTACGTGCGCAAAATCAAAAAATACTCCTAAATTCATAAAATGTTCACATATTGAAAAACTTTTTGCAAAATAAAAAAATGTTAACGTCTTCAAACAAAATCACGGATTGAAGAAAATGTTCACCACTACAAAAAATGCTCACCAATTTGAAACATGTTGGCGGCAAATTCAAAAAAGTTCGGGAATGCAAAAATATGTTCACGTATTCGAGAAAGAATGTTCAAGTATCAAAAAAAGTTTCACAACTGTAATATTGTTCACGAGTTTAAAAAAGTTCGCAAATAAAAAATATGTTCAAGCATTCGAGAAAAATGCTGACATATGGCAGCATGCTCACGTCTTGCTCACGTCATTCGAGAAGACGGAGCTGCTTCGCCTAATCCCCAGCTTGAAGATATTCGCGTGGTATATTGCGAAGGCAGCGTGCTCACGTCATGTTCAAACATTCGAGAAAAATGCTCACGTATTTGCGAAGGCAGCATGCGCTTGAACAGGGCCGCTGGCACAAGACGGAGCTGGCCTCCTGTGCCAGGACGACGTTACGGAGGCTCTGCTGAATAACTCAGTGCAATAGTAAATCAATATCTGGCCCACTGACGTAATGGTGTCGGGTCTATCAGAAAAGAACGGTAGACAATACCGGGAGCAGGCGAGGACGAGCACTCTTGTGAATTCTCGCATCCGACCCTCGTTTGTTTGTTATAGAAACCCTAGCTTAAGCGGCGGCGGCGGCGGCGGCGGCGAGTATACCACACGCGAGCAATCTGAATAGAGAAAGAGAGAGAGAGAGAGAGAGAGAGAG
>NC_041381.1:309163273-309237880 GCF_002162155.2 Triticum dicoccoides
TGGAGCCGGTTGGCTGAGCGTGGGGCTGTTATATATAGGCATCCGACCATCGTTTGTTTGTTATAGAAACCCTAGCTTAAGCGGCGGCGGCGGCGGCGAGTATACCACACGCGAGCCTGGTTAGCAATCTGAATAGAGAAAGAGAGAGAGAGAGAGAGAGAGAGAGAGAGAGAGAGAGAGAGAGAGAGAGAGAGAGAGAGAGAGAGAGATTGATGGCGCGCGGCGGCGGCGGCGGAGTCGAGTTTCGGCCGCCTCCTGAGATGGCGATGGAAGAGATGGATCGGCAGCCTGTCGTTGTTTCCGAAGCAAGAATCCTGAGGATGGAGATTGCGTCCCTGGTGAACTTGCTCATCGAGAAACAATCTGACGTTCTTTCCTACGATCCCGAGATCGTGAGGAAGATCACGTCCCTGAGGAGCGAGATCGCGTGCCAGAAGCTGGCAAGGGAGCGCAAAGCCTTGGTTACAGAGGTCAAACGCACAGTGCCACGGAGGCGCAAAAAGTTTTATGCAGTGCGGAGGGTCGCTGAGAAGGAGATCATGGCCGATCAGGAGAGCGTGGATCTGCCTAACTCCGATACGCATAGTGTGACCTCCCAAGTCAGTTGCATCTCCGAGCAGTTGCCCGAGCCCTGTGACCAGAAGGAGATCGACTCGGAGAATAACAAATCAGCTTCCAGATTCAAATCCAACTTCGAGCATGTATATTCACCCTACGGTATTGAGGACGAGGGAGTGCGCCTAAACCGTCAATTCAGTCATATATTGCAGCACGCGGATGCCTTGTGTGACGAGATGGCATCTATAGCATCTATTCTGAGGAAAATCAGTGTCCCCATCATCTCCTATTACGATGTCTCCGATCTGTGTAACACAGCGCAGAGTTTATCGAGGATCTCCAATAGTATATTGTATAATAGCATGAATGCTGATAAACAGATGGCGGTCCAATATGCTGAGGACCAGAGGACCAAGGAGGAGATGACCGATCAGATGGGCAAAGGCAAATCCAGCACCCACTGTCTTGAGAAGCAGAGGACTGAGGAAGAGGTGGATGTATCTATAACAGATTTGACTGACCATACCGCTGATGATGGCCAGTTGACAGATGATGAGGGTGACCATTTTGTGGGAGCAGATCTGATAAGTTGCCTTTCCAACCAGATGACTGCGTACATGGATGATGGCCAATCAAGCGCCAAGACGCATGAGTCGAGGATGATGGACAAAGGCAAATCAATTAGTGAAGGCAAGTCAAGCATGGAGACACATGCGTCGAGGATGTTGGATATGATGGTGCTGGTTTCTGATGATAAGAGTGAGTCGGATGGTATGACCAACTTGTGCAAATATTACAAGATGCTCGAATTTGAGGATGAGAAGGTGTTGGGCAAGATGACTGCTGAGAATTTAAGGATGTATTACAAATTTCGTACGGAGCTATTAAAGATGGAAGCCAGCTTACGCGAGTTCCGGGAGCAGAATGAAAAGGATGACCTGAGGTGGGAGCAGGATAAAAAGGACGCACTGAGCTGTTGCAGAACAGACCCGACCCCCTTCTCACTTCAGGACGCGGTAGGGGAGGAGGGGGAGGAGGAGGAGGTGACAGAATTCACAGAATCAGACAAAGAGGAGATGGAGATGGAGGACAGGTTGTTTTCTGGAAAACGTGAAGTCTGGGAATCCGCATGGGGATGCTGTGGTGAATTTGAAGACAGTAGTAAGTAAACATGAACATCCATCGAATCATTCTCCTCTTATTTGGCAACCAGATTCTTCCCTTCCTTTTTTCCTTGTACAAGTAATTCATGTTAGAACATGTCTAACACTTGGATTAATTTGGTGTCGCAGCCGCAGTGAGTCCTATGCACTTTACACATTGCACGCCGGGACTGATCCCGTACGCCGCTCGCTCTGTGAGCACCTTGCAGATCTACTCCTTGAAGATTGTTGGAACAGATGGAAAGTTGAAGTTACCACTCCATGTGTATGGTGTTGTTGCTGCCCGAGACACCGTGGACTACAACCGCAACATTCTCTTCTTTAGGCGAAGGGAAGACTGTCAAAAACTCACTCCAGAGGTATGTACCGTATTCCAAATTTCTCTCTGTTTTCCATTTTTGTTCTTGCATGTGTCCTTGTTCATTCCATTCAGCGACAATGATGACTATGATCCCTGCAGGATCCATTTTTGCACTTGACTGGCCCGTCCCGTGCCATCGTGGCTGTGGACCATGTTGACTTCGAAGTCCAACTGAAAGTAAAGGGTGCAACAAGGTCCAGCGACAGAGCATTGATCAGTCGTTGCTGCACTTATTCTGGTGGTTATCATGAAGGTTTAGATACCGTTCTCATCAACAACTGCTTTTGCACGGTAGAGTTAAGCTTGGAGCGACTCGCAAAGACAGTCCAGGCTACCATCTTAAGTGTCCGTGTTGTTGAAGGGGGACCTTGGCCTTTTGAATATGGTGGTCGGATTGTGTGCTCCTCACCACCACAGGAAGTTATGGACTCCCTGGCCAGGCAAGTTGTGTTGGTTGATTCTCGTTCTTCTGATGGTGGAGAAATGCCAATGGGCACAGATGGCTACCTTGATCTGTCAAGGCATGTTGTTTCTGTAGAACTGGAAGAAAGCCTGCAATTTGTTATACAAGCCTACTCGCATTCTGGTGATGCTATTGCTAGACAAGGTCGTGTCAAGTTCAGGGCCGAATATTGCAATGTAAGTTGAGGTATATGTGAGATTGGTGACTCTAAGGTGGAGATTACTGTTGCTTGGTCCAAACTTGTTACCAAAAGGATGGATATCCTCTTAGAAGGACATGTTTGATGGTTCTTGTGCGTTGGAGGTTATGGACTACAGAACCCGTTACCCAAATTTATCTGTTTGTCCCTTGCATGTGGTCTGTGAAACTGCAGAACTATTTTTGTATTGATATGTCCAACTATTTGTGTATCTGACTATCTGTGTCCACTTCAACTTCTTATTATGCTATGTGAAGTACTAATTCTGTTTCGATAATCAGCATTAATCCTTTGCAGAAAGCCTAGATTTTGTGAGCCAGCCGCAAGTAAAATGGTCTGCATCGTCAAATCTCTGGTTAGAGCAACTCCAACAAATCCGGTATCTGTAAAATAACAGAAAAAAACATCTCCAACAAATCATGTATCTCTAAAATAACAAAAAATCTCCAATAAATCCCGTAAACATGGAATAAATTTCCAGGGTCACGGTGCCACCGCCGCCTGTGCTGCGCCGCACCGCCTTGTCACGCCACCGCCGTCGCCTCGCCGCCCCCATGACCACGTCTCGCCGGCGGCCACCGACTACCTCCCTTGCCAGTGGCTGTCGTGCGTGTCACTGACTGGGGAGCCCCAGGCCATTATCTAGTTCTGTTTTATGAAAATTAAAAATGAAAACCTATTTTAGGGGAAGAAGTTTATGGGATCTGACAAAGTAGCTATCATGAAACTTCCCTTAAAATATACGAACATCCTGTAAAACTAGTAGTTCGGGAAATTTCTTAGAGGAACCGAGCTGCTCTAAGAGCAACTTCAATAGATGCCCTGTTCATAAAAAAGCTACATTTAGGGGAAGTTTGGGCAAAAACAAACATAAAAAAGCTACATTTAGGGGAAGTTTGGGCAAAAACAAACGTCCACAACAGAACCTGTAAACCCGAAATATATTTAGGATCCTATAAACTCGACCGGCCCCAAGTTCCCTCTTGTTTAGGAAGATGACCTTCCCCTAAAACGTTGGTGGGCTAAAAAAAACCCTGACACTTCACCGTGCATTCCCCCACGTCGTCACCGCTTCGCCTCAGCACCTGCCCGCCACCATTGCCGCCTTGCCGCCCTCGCGATGTTGCTGCCACCTCGCGTCACTACCACCGCGCCACCACCGACTTTCGGGCCCTAGGCCATCAGATGCGTCAAATTTCCGGCCTGTTGGTCCCAATCGATTCATTGTTCAGGCGTTTTGCCTTGGAGACAAGGAACACATAAGGATGCAGGCCTTGGCTATTCCACAACTAGGTAGTCTTGTTGTGCCCATATGATGCGGATAAAAAATGCTCCACTTATGGACCGCACTTACGGAAACTCTCCTACGGACAGACTTGGCAGAGTCTAATTCATCAGTAACCCCTGGATTTCACGTGTGGAGCCCTCCTGTCCCTAATCTAATAATGCCACTTCCACCCGTAGAAAAATGATTGTAAGTGTAGCATTGCTCATGACGGATTTAGCAGAGATGAGGACGTTGATTTTGTTCATATGCCTATATGGCTACAAATCCATAAGTTGCCAGATTTTTAATGCAAGAAGAACATTGTGGAGAAACTTTTTTTGAAGCGGAGGCAAAAGCTTTGGCTCATGTCATTAATAAAGAAGAAGAGAATTATCCTGTTAATTAACGCAAAACCGAACAAAAATGGCAAAACCACCCTCTCCGGCAGTAACACGACAACCTCGAGGGAATACCAGCCAACCTGGCTACCAACACAAGGCGCACACACACCACCAAAGAGAGAGCCGCAATCAAGGTTGTCCACCAGGGTCATTGTCATCACTCCTCCTCGAGCCAGCGACTCTGACTTCACCGAAGAAAGCCTGGTCGCAGTGGCTTCGCGAACCCACGCCGGCACATGCCAAACAGTTGACTCTTCGCGTAGAGGACTGTCAGCTCCGATTTTGATGAAGTGATCTGAAGAAGATATATGCAAAGCTCGCGCCGATGAAGATCTTCATGACCGGACCGCCCAACGCAGGCACAATACACGGCAGCTCCGACTTCCAGCAATGGAAGACCAACACAAAGACCCGTCGGACATGCTGGAACAAGCCCCGACTACCAAGTTGTTGTCGCGACCAAACCATCACTCTTCATCGCCATCGTTGTTGCGCAAGACATCACACGGGATCCACGCATCTCCGGTTGGCCACCTACCAGCCGCGACACCGTGTGCGTCCAGCCCACCAAGAAATGTGGATGGGAGCAAGATTTTCAAGGCGACACCCCAAAGGAGGAGGACGACGCCCGTCGCTTGACCGGACTGGTCTAGGATTTCCCTCGAAAAGCTTACCCTAAGAATGGGAGAGGTCGAAGAAGACTCCGTGGCGACGCCTCCAAGGAGGAGAGCGACGCCACAGGTGTCGCCGCCGCTGTCCGGCAAGAGTCGGGCAAGCTTTCACTTGGAGCCTTCTGGACCACCATCCCCATTCCATTGACGCAAGCCGGCCCACACTTCCACTGGCCTGCACACTCCCGACACGGCGACCGCAGAAGGAAATATGCCCTAGAGGCAATAATAAAGTTGTTATTTATATTTCCGTATATCATGATAAATGTTTATTATTCATGCTAGAATTGTATTAACCGGAAACTTAGTACATGTGTGAATACATAGACAAACAGAGTATCCCTAGTATGCCTCTACTAGACTAGCTCGTTAATCAAAGATGGTTAAGTTTCCTAACCATAAACATGTGTTGTCATTTGATGAACGGGATCACATCATTAGAGAATGATGTGATGGACAAGACCCATCTGTTAGCTTAGCACTATGATCGTTTAGTTTATTGCTATTGCTTTCTTCATGACTTATACATGTTCCTATGACTATGAGATTATGCAACTCCCAAATACCGAAGGAACACTTAATGTTCTATCAAACGTCACTACGTAACTGGGTGATTATAAAGATGCTCTACAGGTGTCTCCGATGGTGTTTGTTGAGTTGGCATAGATCGAGATTAGGATTTGTCACTCCGAGTCTGGGAGAGGTATCTCTGGGCCCTCTCGGTAATGCTCATCACTATAAGCCTTGCAAGCAATGTGACTAATGAGTTAGTTGCGGGATGATGCATTACGGAACGAGTAAAGAGACTTGTCGGTAACGAGATTGAACTAGGTATGATGATACCGACGATCGAATCTCGGGCAAGTAACATACCGATGACAAAGGGAACAACGTATGTTTGTTATGCGGTTTGACCGATAAAGATCTTCATAAAATATGTAGGAGCCAATATGAGCATCCAGGTTCCACTATTGGTTATTGACCGGAATGTGTCTCGGTCATGTCTACATAGTTCTCGAATCCATAGGGCTGCACGCTTAATGTTCGATGACGATTTATATTATGAGTTATGTGATTTGATGTACCAAAGTTTGTTCAGAGTCCCGGATGAGATCACAAACATAACGAGGAGTCTCAAAATGGTCGAGACATAAATATTCATATATTGGAAGGTCACATTTGGACACCGGAATGGTTCGGGTCGTTTCGGATGAGTTTCGGAGTACCTGGGGTTACCGGAACCCCCCGGGAAGTTATTGGGCCTCATGGGCTGATAATCCCCAAGTGCAGGGAATCATCGTAGCAATTTCCAAAGGTGGAAGTGATAAGTATGGAGTGTCGAACCCACAAGGAGCTAAAGGTAAGATCAATATTCTCTCAAGTCCTATCTGCCACTGATACGACTCTACGTACACCGAACGTTTGCTTCCAACTAGATACGAGAAATAAAACTATGTTGTGGGTATGAAGAGGATAACTTTGCATAATATCGGAGAGCTAAAATATAAAAGTAGGTGATGTTATCATAAAGTTAGAATATATTACTAAATATTATAAATAGCGAGTGTGGAATAATGGTGGGTCGGTGTGCGGAATTATCCTAGGCAATTGTTAACAAGACCGGTAGTCGTCATTGCAATTTCATATGAGGGAGAGGCATAAGCTAACATATTTTATCTTCTCGGATCATATGCACTTATGATTGGAACTCTAGCAAGCATCCGCAACTACTAAAGATCATTAAGGTAAAACCAAACCATAGCATTAAAGCATCAAGTCCCCTTTATCCCATACGCCACAACCCCCTTACTCGGGTTTATGCTTCCGTCACTCAAGGAACCCACTATAAGCGAATCATGAACGTATTGCAACACCCTAGAGCGGGAATCCCTCACGCTTGTGCGACACGGAGGGCACAATCGGACAACACCAAAATAAAACATACAACTCGTACCAATCTCGATCATCAATCAACCCAAAGGTAAAAGATATCTACTCAAAACATCATAGGATGGCAACTCATCATTGGATCATAATATGTGGCATAAAGCACCATGTTCAAGTAGGGATTACATCGGGGTGCGGGAGAGTGGACCGCGTAAAAGACATGATGATGGTGATGGTGATGAAGACGATCACCGCAGCAATGATTCCCCTCCCGATGGCACTCCAGCGCCACCGAGAGAGAGGAGGAGAGGTCCTCCCCCTTGTGCTTCCTCCTCCATGGCCTCCCCCATGGATGGGGAGAGGTTCTCTCTCTGGTCCTTGGCCTTCATGGCGATGATGGCCCCTCCGGGATCCTTCCCCATGGCCTCCGGTGATGATGGCCTCCTCCGGCAGGGTGCTAGAGAGGGCCTAGATTGATTTCTCATGGCTACAGAGGCTTGCGGCGGCAGAACTTCCGATCTAGGTTATTTCCCGAAGGTTTCTGTATTTATAGGAGAGGTTGGCGTTGATTTCACGTTAGGGGGGGGGTCTCCGGGTTGTCCACGAGGCAGGGGGCGCGCCCTAGGAGGGTGGGCGCGCCCCCCCACCCTCGTGGGTAGCCCGGGACTCTTCTGGCCCAACTCTTTCACTCCAGGAGCTTCTTTTGGTCCATAAAAAATCATCAAAAATTGGCACGTAAATTGGACTCCGTTTGGTATTCCTTTTCTGTAAAACTCAAAAACAAGGAGAAAACAGAAACTAGCACTGGGCTCTAGGTTAATAGGTTAGTCCCAAAAATCATGTAAAATAGCATATAAATGCATATAAAACATCTACGATGGATAATATAATAGCATGAATACTTCATAAATGATAGATACGTCGGAGACATATCAGCATCCCCAAGCTTAATTCCTGCTCATCCTCGAGTAGGTAAATGATAAAAGAAATAGTTTATGAAGTGTGAATGCTAGCAGGTGCACAAGTTTGATCAATGATAATTTCAATAACCTTTTCTGGCATCATTATATGTCATAACACTAGCTCTCTCATAAAACTTTTCATGATCAAGTAACAAGCTATTCACATGTTAAAGTATAGATCATAAACTTTCTTGAAAACTAACAAATAGTGCTTTTAGTCATCAAACAACTGCAATTCATCTTATTTTCAGGAAGGGTCTATGTAAGAGCTTTGATTTAGCAAATCCCACATAATCAACTATCATATAGTATTTCACAATTGCTAACACTCATGTGATATTTATGGGTTCAAAGTTTTAATTGGACACAGAGAAATATAGGGGCTTATAGTTTTGCCTCCCAATCCTTTTACCTCAAGGGTAAAGTCAACAATAATAGTTCATGGTAACTTACATCCAATTGGATATATATATCAGGATCTTTCCAACACAATGCGCTTGCCAAAGGATAAAATGTAAAAAGGAAAGGTGAAGATCACCAAGACTCTTGTATAAGGTAAAAGACAAGAATAAAAGATAGGCCCTTCGCAGAGGGAAGCAGAGGTTGTCACGTGCTTTTAAGGTTGGATGCACAAAATCTTAATGCAAAAGAACGTCACTTTATATTGCCTCTTGTGATAGAGACCTTTATTATGCAGTCCGTTGCTTTTATTTCTTCACTATCACAAGTTCTTATAAAGCTTATTTTCTTCGCACTAATAGATCATACATATTTAGAAAGCAATTTTTATTGCATGCACCGATGACAACTTACTTGAAGGATCTTACTCAATCCATAGGTAGGTATGGTGGACTCTCATGGCAAAACTAGTTTAAGGGATATTCGAAAGCACAAGTTGTATCTCTTACTTGGTGCAAAGAATTTGGCTAGCATGAGGGGGAAAGGCAAGCTCAGCATGTTGGATGATCCATGACAATATACTTTATTTCGGATATAAGAAAACATAACCCATTACGTTTTCTTCCTTGTCCAACATCAACCTTTTAGCATGTCATATTTTAATGAGTGCTCACAATTACAAAAGATGTCCAAGATAGTATATTTATATGTGAAATATCTCTTCCTTCAATATTCTTTCATGAATTGTTCAAGTGACCAATTCTGCGTTTGCTAACTTTCAGTAAGTTTACTACCTATATTTATTAGGTGTGAAGTCATTACTCCCCATGGTATAAGCATATGAAACATATATAAATTCAGATTTATGATATTCAATTCATTCAACCATTTACTCATAGGATTTACGTGAAACACGTGAGTAAATGACAAACTACTCCAAAAAGATATAAGTGAAGAACACTGAGTAGTCAAATAATTAACTAGCCATGGGAGGATTCTTTTTCATTCAAGATTTAAGATCCAATGATTTTATTAAAATAGCAAGTAAAATTGAAAATACGCTGCAAGCAAAACACATATCATGTGACGAATAAAAATATAGCTCCGAGTAAAGTATACCGATAGTTTTGAAGACGAAAGAGGGGATGCCTTCCGGGGCATCCCCAAGCTTAGGCGCTTGAGTCTTCCTTGAATATTACCTTTGGGTGCCTTGGTAATCCCCAAGCTTAGGGTCTTTCCGCTCCTTGTTCTTCTCATATCAATATCTCACCCAAAGCTTGAAAACTTCAATCGCACAAAACTTAACGGAACTTCGTGAGATAGGTTAGTATGATAAAGAGCAAACCATTCATTTTGGTACTGTAAAAGACAAGGTTCATAATTGTTCTCACACAATGCCTACTGTACCATACCATTTCTACAATTTATATTGAGAAATATAAGCAATAGAAACTAGAAAACAAGCAAACTATGCAATGAAAACAGAATCTGTCAGAAACAGAACTGTCTGTAATGATCTGAACAGCAACCATACTTCTGCTACTCAAAAAATTATAAAATAAATTGGTGGACGTGAGGAATTTTTCTATTAATCATCTGCAAAAAGAATCAACCTAAAATCACTCTCTAGTAAAAAATGGCATCTATTCTCGTGAGCGCAAAGTTTCTGTTTTTTACAGCAAGATTGCAAAGACTTCACCCATGTCTTCCCAAAGGTTCTGCTTGGCACAAACACTAATTAAAACATAAAACCACATCTAACCAGAGGCTAGATGAATTATTTATTACTAAACAGTAACAAAAGGCAAGAAACAAAAATAAAATTGGGTTGCCTCCTGTCGGTGTCAAAACCGGCGGATCTCGGGTAGGGGGTCCCGAACTGTGCGTCTAGGCGGATGGTAACAGGAGACAAGGGACACGATGTTTTACCCAGGTTTGGGCCCTCTTGATGGAGGTAAAACCCTACGTCCTGCTTGATTGATATTGATGATGTGGGTATTACAAGAGTAGATCTACCACGAGATCAAGGAGGCTAAACCCTAGAAGCTAGCCTATGGTATGATTGTTGTTCATCCTATGGACTAAAGCCATCCGGTTTATATAGACACCGGAGAGGGCCAGGGTTACACAGAGTCGGTTACAATAGTAGGAGATCTACATATCCGTATTGCCAAGCTTGCCTTCCACGCCAAGGAAAGTCCCATCCGGACACGGGACGAAGTCTTCAATCTTGTATCTTCATAGTCTTGGAGTCCGGCCGATGATGATAGTTCGGCTATCCGGACACCCCCTAGTCCAGGACTCCCTCAGTAGCCCCTGAACCAGGCTTCAATGACGCCGAGTCCAGCGTGCATATTATCTTCGGCATTGCAAGGCGGGTTCCTCCTCCGAATAATTTATAGAAGATTGTGAACACCGGGATAGTGTCCGGCTGTGCAAAATAAATTCCACATACCACCGTAGAGAGAATAATATTTACACAAGTTCAATCTGCTGACGTATTTTGTGGCATGACGTCACACCACTACCAAGCCTTTACTCGAATTGTTTTTATTGTACCACCTCAGCGCGTTTAGCGAAGCGGTTTCCTTGGCACGTCTTGTCGAAGCAGAGATCGTGTTCCCCTTATTCCGGGATTCCCATCAATACGGACGTGGGTAACCCAACCGCGCCATTGATCGCGGCGCTTGGGAGATAAGCGAGTTTTATCAGGCCGGTGGGGACGTATGGTTTTGTCCGCCCATATAAGGGGATAAAGATCCAACCCTTTTACCTATGCCTTCTTCCTCCTTTGTTTATCCATCTCCGCGAACTCGAGCTCCATCGCCCAAGTCCGCACATCTCACCTCAACCTTCTCCAACTATGTCCGGAGCGGGAGGCAAGTGGATGGCCTCCTCCGTTACGGAGGGGCACATCCAGAAGCTGCGCAATGCCGGATATCTGTCCAGCGACGTCGCACACCGGCTCCCCGACGAGGGGGAGCTCATCCCCACCCCCAGGCCCCATGAGAGGGTAGTATTCCTTTCCCATTTCCTCCGCGGACTGGGCTTCCCACTCCATCCCTTTGTCCGGGGGCTCATGTTCTACTATGGCCTGGATTTCCATGATCTGGCCCCGAACTTCATCCTCAACATCTCGGCGTTTTCGTCGTGTGTGAGGTCTTCCTCTGCATCCAGCCCCACTTCGGCTTGTGGCTCAAGACCTTCAGTGTCAAGCCGAAGGTTGTTAAGGGCAGCCAAGCGGAGTGCGGAGGCGCCATGGTGGGCAAGATGCCCAACGTTACTTGGCTCGAGGGCACCTTCGTGGAAACCATTAAGGGGTGGTAATCGGGGTGGTTCTACATCACCGAGCCGCGTGACCCTGAATGGGCAGCGGCCCCCGAATTCAGATCTAGCATCCCCATACGGCTCACCTCCTGGAAAGAGAGTGGCCGGACATGGGGTGATTCGGAGGAGCTGACCGGACTTCAAGCCTGCATCCAAAAGCTAGTGAACAAGAAGTTCAAGCTTGTCAACGTAGTCCAGATCATGCTCATCCGCCGGATTCTCCCGTGCCAACAACGGGACTTCAATATGTGGGAGTTCGATCCAGCGCAGCACCAGACTTTGAGCGGGATCTTCGACACTACGTACGAAGAGGCCTGGAGGGTGTTGTTTAAGGGCGCCGAGGCTCCCGCATCCGCTACCGAAGATCGCGGATTCAGCTCGCAGCGTCCAGCTAGCGAGGTAAGCGATTTTGCCCTTAACGGGACACTTGTTTTCCATAGTTTGACTCTATGCGGGATCTAAACTCCCTCTCCTTTGACAGGACTGGCTGAAGAAGGCCGAGCAGACTATTTGTCCGGCCCCTTTGCCAGAAGACCCAGCGGACGGCCGCTTAACGGGGCTGCTGGCTATGGCACCCCATGTGGTGCCGAAGAAGAAGACCAAGAAGAAGGCCATGGGCACTCGAAAGAGTTCCCGTTTTCAGGTGTCATCGGATGATGACACCGAGGCGGACTCCTCCCATGAAGGCGAGGAGGAGAACAAAGAGGCCTCTCCCCTAGCGGGGGGAGGGAAGAAAAGGAAGGCCTCCCCAATGAGGGAGGCCGAAGGGTCCAAGAAGGGAAGGACTCTTCCCCCGGACTGTTCTGCCAACGCCGGCGACGACGACGAGGACTGGCCTCCAAGGGCCAAGCCCCTGGCAAGATCGTAAGTATACGGACTCCCGAATAACTTCATGATTTTTCTTTTCGCCACATGGTGTCTTTCTAATGCCGCATACAACCCTGCAGTCCGCCCAAGGATGATCTTCTCGCTTCGTCGAGCGGGTCCTTGGGTGCGTCGGATATGGATTCCCTTCCGACCGCCTCCTCCCCCTGTGTTGCGGATGATGACGAGGTGGGATCCCGGGAAGGGACCCGCCAGGAGGAGGAGACCCCGGAGGTGCCACAGGGCAACCTCCCGGACTTTGCACCGGACTCCGCACCGGAACCTGTAGTGGCTCCGGAGTCCGGCGGGTGGCCCCTTCGTAAGAAGGGCAAGACCGTGATGCCGGCGGCCTCCGTCCAACCGGAGGCGCCGGATAGCTTGCTGGAGGCTCTCAACGGCGCTTCCATCAAAGAGGAACACCGCACCGTCATGAGTGCGGTGATTCAGAAGGTTCAGCTCGCCAAGAGCGGGCTGACCGAAGCCTGCAGCAGCCTTCTAACAGGCTTTGAGGTAAGAATTTCGATATATGTAAAACAGTACCGCACAGACAGTAGCCCCTGATGCTCGGTTCGGTGTTCGGAAAGAAAAGCCGGACTAAGGATCTAAAAAGATATACGCAGGAGTCATAAAAAATATGTCAATATGGGATTGCAGGCTATGCTGCTGACCTCTGCCGCACTGACTGCGGAGGTCAATACTTTGAAGCAAAGCCTCGAGCGGTCCGAGAACGAGCTCCGCCGTGCCAAGAAGCAGCTCGAGGAGAAGGAAGGTGAGTAACACCTTTAAAATTGTACCTTACAGAAAAGGATTTTGTTGCAAGAAGAATGACAGGGATAACGTGGGTATTGCAGGGGCCACGAACAAGGTGGCGACCCTGAAGGAGGCGGTGTCCGTGGCCGAACGTAATGCGGCCGCGGAGCGCACCGAGCGAGAGAAGCAGGAGGCGCGGGTGGCGGAGGTACAACAAGAGCTCCAGGCTCTCGTGGAAAAACATGAGAGTTTGGAGCACGACTCGAAGACTCGAGAGTCCGAGCTTGCATCGGCTCTTGAGAGTGCCAAAGCTGCTAAGGCCGAAGCCTACAAGGCCCTCCAGGAAATCAAGGCGTTGAAGAAAATAGCGGCGGGTAAGGCATTTTTCATGCAAAGTAAGCATGTGAGTGTGAATTACCTATCACTTACCCGAATTCGGAGCTCTCCAGGAGCGTTCGCAGATCTGCCCCGCAACGTGTCCGATGCTGCCGCTTTCTATAGGGCCGAGGAGGGGAGCTCGACGGAGAAGGTCTTCTGGTCTCAGTATGCTGAGGCTGGACAGCCGGTGCCCCTTAGCGACCAGCTGAAGCAGCTGGTCGAGCTCCACAAGGTGGCTGAACAGGCCATGAAGGGCCTCATAGTTCGGTTGTGGCCCAAGGAGGCCATGCCTGGGAGCTACTTCGGCCTGGTGCGGCGGCTGGTGGATGCGTGTCCATGGGTTGAAGTCATCAAGCACTCCGCCTGTATTGAAGGTGCCCGTCGGGCCCTTGCCCGCGCAAAGGTGCAATGGGGCAAGATGGATGCTGAGAAGCTTGTGACGGACGCGCCACCGCCGGGCAAGGAGTATCGCACGCCCGAGATGTATTATAAGAGTGTCCTGAAGGGTGCCCGCATTATTGTGGGTGAGTGCTCCAAAGATGTAATATTTGAGTAGACTCGCATTTCGTTATCCTGTGCGCTGAAAACTTTGTTCATATGCGCTAAGCAACGCTTGTTAATTTAAAATATTACCTTCTATGCGTCCGTTTATCAAATCTGAGAGATGGCAAGTCGTCGGCTTCAGCCCCCATGCCACGAGTGCTGGGGTGTTCGGGATAAATTTGAGCACTCTTGTTCCCATTTTTGGGTCCATCTAGGGAGGCGCTCAACACAACGAACTAGGCCACCGGACTTATAATGCTTGAACACTCTCACTTAGCCATAGAATTCTATAATTTTAAATTTCGGCGAAGCCCCTAGTGTTCGGAAGGCCGAATTTGGGGCGCTATCCATGCCTGGGCCGGACAAAGCCGGTTCCTCGCTCTAAGCGGCATAAGTCTTTAGGGACTCAAAAAAAATCTCTCGAACAGCGACCGGCTCTCGCCTCATCATGACGGTCAGTTTTAGCTTTCTCCACTGAGGCGCTCGCCCAGCTCAACTGGGGCGCAATCGCAGTGGTTCTCCCAGTGCTACCTTAGCCGATACAACGGAACGTAAGGTACCAAAACATGGGAGCCGGGCAAACCCAACTATTGACCCAAGACATGATTTGGAGCCGATGCATATAATGCTATAAGTTCGGGGTGCCGCACTTGTGAAAGTGTTCAGACTTATCACACCATGATGCGGGAAACATAAGCCCCTGGTGTATTTAGCCGTACCAAAGTGTACGGATGCAACATGTCATAAATGAACGTATGTATAAGAAAGAAATGCAATGATAAGCAAAAAGGTGCTGCATTGTTTATTCAAGAAATACTGCTGCGATAAGCAAGGGATGGGACTATTAAACATGTCCCCCTCCAGGGGTAGGCTGCGGAATGGTGTATAAAACAGATTTAATGCTCGTAATGGAGACCACCTGGATATTCGTCGTAGCCTTTCTCCTTCCCTGGCTGTTGCATCGTGAGTTCGGCAGGTCTACTGCCGGACAGGGCCTCTGATGAATGGAGTCCTGTGGGTAAAAAAAAGAAAAAGAGAAAAAAAAGAATGACACACTTGAGAGCCCCTGGTGTGGTTAAGCCGCATTCTGGGCCTATCGTGGTCGTGTCCCTCCCCCTATGCCCATGGTATCTCCAGAGCGTAATGATGTACGCGAAGGACCAGTCTTGCAATTTTACAAGGGCTGGGGTTGGGGCCGCATTGCTACGTGTGCTCGGAACGTGCCAGGTGGTCTTGTTGTAGGTTACTCCGGGCGTGTTTAGCCGTGTCCGGTCGCTTAATGGCCGGACTCAAGAATTGCCTTAAGAGGCTGCACTGTACTTCTGCCGCGAGAGCCGCTGTATGTTCCTCCGTTCAGAGAGAGTGTTCAGTGTTTCCATTGACCGTGATGACTCCTCGAGGGCCTGGCATCTTGAGCTTGAGGTATGCGTAGTGTGGCACCGCGTTGAACTTTGCAAACGCGGTACGTCCGAGCAGAGCATGATAGCCGCTGCGGAATGGAACTATGTCGAAGATTAACTCCTCGCTTCGGAAGTTATTCGGGGATCCGAAGACCACTTCCAGTGTAACTGAGCCTGTACAATTGGCCTCTACACCTGGTATGACGCCTTTAAAGGTCGTCTTTGTAGGTTTAATCCTTGAGGGGTCTATGCCCATTTTGCGCACTGTATCCTGATAAAGCAGGTTCAGGCTGCTGCCGCCGTCCATCAGGACTCTGGTGAGGTGAAATCCATCGACGATTGGGTCTAAAACCAATGCGGCGAATCCGCCGTGGCGGATGCTGGTGGGGTGGTCCCTTCGATCAAAAGTGATCGGGCAGGAGGACCATGGGTTGAACTTCGGGGCGACTGGCTCCATCGCGTATACATCCCTGAGTGCACGCTTTCGCTCCCTTTTGGGTATGTGGGTTGCGTATATCATGTTCACCGTCCGCACTTGTGGGGGGAAACCCTTCTATCCTCTATTGTTTGGTGGTCGGGTCTCTTCCTCGTCATCGCTATGCAGCCCCTTGTCGTTGTTTTCGGAAATTAGCTTGCCTGCCTGCTTGAATACCCAACAGTCCCTGTTGGTGTGGTTAGCTGGCTTTTCGGGGGTGCCGTGTATCTGGCACGAGCGATCGAGTATTCGGTCCAAATTGGATGGACCCGGAGTAGTTCTTTTGAATGGCTTTTTCCGCTGACCGGGTTTAGAGCCTCTGAATCCGGCATTGACTGCCGTATCCTCACTATTGTCGCCGTTAATGCGGCGTTTGTTCTTGTTGCGACGCAACCTGCCATTGCGGTCCTTGATATCCGGACTGCCAGAATTTTTGCTGAGGTTGTTGCTGCGGGCTAGCCAGCTGTCCTCTCCCGCGCAGAAGCGGGTCATGAGTGATGTGAGGGCTGCCATGGATTTCGGCTTTTCCTATCCCAGGTGCCGGGCAAGGCACTCGTCGCGGATGTTATGTTTGAAGGCTGCGAGGGCCTCCGCATCCGGACAGTCGACGATTTGATTTTTCTTAGTTAAGAACCGTGTCCAGAATTGTCTGGCCGATTCGTCTGGCTGCTGAATTATATGGCTTAGGTCGTCAACGTTTGGTGGTCGCACATACATGCCCTGGAAGTTATCAAGGAATGCGGCTTCCAGGTCCTCCCAACTCCCAGTTGATTCTGCTGGCAAGCTGTTAAGCCAATGCTGAGCTGGTCCTTTAAGCTTGAGTGGGAGGTATTTGATGGCATGGAGATCATCACAGCGGGCCATGTGGATATGAAGGAGATAGTCTTCGATCCAAACCGCGGGGTCTGTTGTGCCATCATAAGATTCAATATTCACGGGTTTAAACCCTTCTGGGATTTGATGATCCATTACTTCATATGTGAAGCATAGTGGGTGTGCGGCGCCTCTGTATTGGGCTATATCCCGACGAAGCTCAAAAGAGCTTTGTCTACTGTGTTCGGCCCGGCCGAACTTGCTGTGTCCGGCGCGACGGTTGTCGTCATGTATAATGGGGCGCCCGCGCGATCCGTAGATCGATCTTGATTGTCTTGCCTTATCCTCCAATATATCTCGCAAGTCCAGAGCGTTCCCCTGTGGTCTTGTGCTTTTCGAGCGATGCCGGGGTACGGTTCTAGTGGAGGGCCTAGAGGCCTCTCTGTCGCGGCCACGGGGTGGTCGGTCAGCCGTATCGTGCTCTGGTGATGCGGGTTTATATGCCTCCTCCTCTAATCGAGGGAGCAGCTTGCGTTTAGGGTAGCTTTTGGAGGGGCGTTCGAGCTCATGCTCTTTGGCCGCAAGGACTTCAGTCCATCTGTCGGCTAGCAGATCTTGATGAGCTCTAAGCTGTTGCTGCTTTTTCTTGAGGCTGTTTGCCGTGGCCATAAGCCTGCGTTTAAATCGCTCTTGTTCGACGGGATCCTCAGGCACGACAAATTCGTCATCGTCGAGGCTTGCCTCGTCTCCGGAGGGAGGCATGTAATTATCATCCTCTACCTCTTCGTCTGCCGCTCTCTCATGAGGGCTGGCTTCTCACCCTCCTGTGCTGAATCTTGCTGGAGGGGGTTGCCTTCGGCACTGTCTGGGGTATTATTATCTCCGGTGCCGGAATCTCCATTCTTGCTGTGGCGGGATTTAGAGCGGCGCCGCTGACGCCGACGCTTGGGCTGTTTCTTGGAGGGGTCATCCTCCGCTGTTCCTTCGCCATTCCCATCCTTTGGGATATCCACCATGTATATGTCGTATGATGAGGTGGCTTTCCAGTGCCCAGTAGGCGCTGGTTCTTGGTCGTCTCCGGCATCGTCGTCCATACCATCAATGTCTTTGGAGTCGAAGTCTAGCATGTCGGTTAGATCGTCGACAGTGGCTACTAAGTGGGTGGTGGGTGGGCTTTGAATTTCTTCATCGTTCGCATCCCAACCGTCCCGACCATAGTCTGGCCAGGGCTCTCCTGATAACGAGAGATACTTTAGCGAACTCAAGATGTCGCCGAAAGGTGAGTGTTGAAAGATGTCCGCAGCGGTGAACTCCATGATCGGCGCCCAATCGGATTCGATTGGAGGGGGCGCGGGAGGTTCGGAGTCCGGCGAGGAGTCCGGCGCCTCGGAGTCACGAGCTTCACGAGGGATAAGGTCAGTATTCGGCTCCATCGCCGTAGAGGTTGCAGCCCCCGAGGCGGTGTCTAGCCACCCGTCCTCGATCTGCGCAGCCGGCTCCGAATTGAGGGTCAGAGCAGACTCGTGTGCGGCCTCCAGGGCAATGTCCGGCTGCAGAGCTAAATCATGCCCATCGTGACAGTGCGGCGCGCTCGGCTGTGGTTCGAATCCATCGAAGATCAAGTCTCCACGGATGTCAGCCGTGAAGTTCAAACTTCCAAATCTGACCTGGCGGCCAGGGGCGTAGCTTTCGATCTGCTCCAGATGGCCAAGCGAATTGGCCCGCAGTGCAAAGCCGCCGAATACGAAGATCTGTCCAGGGAGAAAGGTCTCACCCTGGACTGCGTCGTTGTTGATGATCGAAGAAGCCATCGAGCCTATCGGTGATGACACAGAGGAACTCTCAATGAAAGCACCAATGTCGGTGTCAAAACCGGCGGATATCGGGTAGGGGGTCCCGAACTGTGAGTCTAGGCGGATGGTAACATGAGACAAGGGACACGATGTTTTACCCAGGTTCGGGCCCTCTTGATGGAGGTAAAATCCTACGTCCTGCTTGATTGATATTGATGATGTGGGTATTACAAGAGTAGATCTACCACGAGATCAAGGAGGCTAAACCCTAGAAGCTAGCCTATGGTATGATTGTTGTTCGTCCTATGGACTAAAGCCATCCGGTTTATATAGACACCGGAGAGGGCTAGGGTTACACAGAGTCGGTTACAATAGTAGGAGATCTACATATCCGTATTGCCAAGCTTTCCTTCCACGCCAAGGAAAGTCCCATCCGGACACGGGACGAAGTCTTCAATCTTGTATCTTCATAGTCTTGGAGTCCGGCCGATGATGATAGTTCGGCTATCCGGACACCCCCTAGTCCATGACTCCCTCACCTCCCAACAAGCGCTATAGTTTAACGCCCCTAGCTAGGCATGATGATTTCAATGATGCTCACATAAAAGATAAGAATTGAAACATAAAGAGAGCATCATGAAGAATATGACTAGCACATTTAAACCTAACCCACTTCCTATGCTTAGTGATTTTGTGAGCACACAAATTAAGGGAACAAGAATCAACTAGCATAGGAAGTCAAAGCAAGTATAACTTCGAAACTTTAAGCACATAGAGAGGAAACTTGATATTATTGCAACTCCTACAAGCATATATTCCTACCTTATAATAATTTTTAGTAGCATCATGAATGAGTTTAACAATACAACCATCACATAAAGCATTCTTTTCATGATCTACAAGCATAGAAATTTTTCTACTCTCCTCATAAGCAAAATTCTTCTCATTCGGAATAGTGGGATCACTAATTCCTAAAGTTGACACTCTTCCAAACCCACTTTAGATGATAGTATTATTAATACTCCAAAAGATATAAGTGAAGTTCATGGAGAATTCTACAATTAATATAGACTAACCAATATCTAAGCTCAAAATATGTAAGTGAAGCACACGAAGCATTCTATAAAACCATACTCAAAAGATTTAAGTAAAGCACAAAGAGCAATTCTGTAAGATCATACTTAAAAGATATAAGTTAAGAACATGAAGTATTCTATAAATCAATGAAGGGCTAACTCATACTAGCATGGTTCTTAAAGAAAAAAAACACAAAGGACACAAATCATGTGAACAAAACAAAAACCGAGTTATACCAATAATTGTTGAAGAAGAAAGATGGGATGCCAACCGGGGCATCCCCAAGCTTAGATGCTTGAGTATCCTTTGAAATATTTACTTGGGGTGCCTTGGGAATCCCCAAGCTTGAACTCTTGCCTCTCTTTATTCTTGTCATATTGATAGCTCCTCGATCTTCGAACACTTCATCCACACATAACTTTAACAAAAACTTTGTGAGATCCCTTAGTGTAATAAAGCAAACTACCACTTTAAGGTACTGTAATGAACTCATTCTTTATTTATATTGGTGTTAAACCTACTGTATTCCATAGATTCATCAAAATAAGCAAACAACATGCGAAAAATAGAATCTGTCAAAAACATGACAGTCTGTAGTAGTCTGGAAGTTTAGTAAACTTCTGTAACTCCAAAATTTATGAAATAAATATGAAAATTTGAACAATTTGTACATAAGTAATGTGCAAAAAGTTTCAGACCCATTTGACCTTCCAGTAAAAAAGGTAAAATCACGCGCTACAGCCAAAGTTTCTGTTTTTGTTCTGCACATAGTAAACAAGCAATCTAATCATCCTAAAACCAAAGCTTGGCACATTATTTTTATAATAGAATGGATATATACAAGGGGATAATTATGTACAGAGAAACTTCCATGAAAAATTCTACATTGTTTCCGTGAGCATGAACACAAGTGCTCAAGGTCGACCCTCACTTCTTCAATGCATAACTTTCCAATCACTTCTCTTTTTGAAAAACTTATTTTTAGGCATGAGAGGCAAGTATTTTTTTTGTATATACAATCTTTTAAATTTTTTGTATGCTTCACCCACAACTAAACAGAAACAAAAAGGAAAAACAAAATCTACTTAGTGAAGAAACCAAACAAGCACACACGAGAATATCAACCCCACGCTATTGCTCCCCGGCAACAGCGCCAGAAAAGAGCTTGATAATCCCCAAGTGTAGGGAATCATCATAGCAATTTCCAAAGGTGGAAGTGATAAGTATGGAGTGTCGAACCCACAAGGAACTAAAGGTAAGATCAATATTCTCTCAAGTCCTATCTGCCACTGATACGACTCTACGTACATCGAACGTTTGCTTCCAACTAGATACGAGAAATAAAACTACATTGTGGGTATGAAGAGGATAACTTTGCATGATATCGGAGAGCTAAAATATAAAAGTAGGTGATGTTATCATAAAGTTAGAATATATTACTAAATATTATAAATAGCGAGTGTGGAATAATGATGGGTCGGTGTGCGGAATTATCCTAAGCAATTGTTAACAAGACCGGTAGTCGTCATTGCAATTTCATATGAGGGAGAGGCATAAGCCAACATACTTTCTCTTCTTGGATCATATGCACTTATGATTGGAACTCTAGCAAGCATCCGCAACTAGTAGAGATCATTAAGGTAACAATCCAACCATAGCATTAAAGCATCAAGTCCCCTTTACCCCATACACCACAACCCCCTTCCTCGGGTTTATGCTTCTGTCACTCAAGCAACCCACTATAAGCGAATCATGAACGTATTGCAACACCCTGCAGCGGGAATCCCTCACGCTTGCGCGACACAGAGGGCACAATAGGACAGCACCAAAATAAAACATACAACTCGTACCAATCTAGATCATCAATCAACCCAAAGATAAAAGATATCTACTCAAAACATCATAGGATGGCAACACATCATTGGATCATAATATGTGGCATAAAGAACCATGTTCAAGTAGGGATTACCGCGGGGTGCGGGAGAGTGGACCGTGTAAAAGAGATGAGGATGGTGATGATGATGGTGATGTTGATGAAGATGATCACCGCGGTGATGATTCCCCTCCCGATGGCACTCCGGCGCCACCAAGAGAGAGGAGGAGAGGTCCTCCCCCTTGTGCTTCCTCCTCCATGGCCTCCCCCCTGGATGGGGAGAGGTTCTCCCTCTGGTCCTTGGCCTTCATGGCGATGATGGCCCCTCCGGGATCCTTCCCCATGGCCTCCGGTGATGATGGCCCCCTCCGGCAGGGTGCCAGAGAGGGCCTAGATTGATTTCTCGTGGCTACAGAGGCTTGCGGCGGTGGAACTTCCGATCTAGGTTATTTCCCGAAGGTTTCTGTATTTATAGGAGAGGTTGGTGTTGATTTCACGTTAGGGGGTTCTCCGGGCTGTCCATGAGGCAAGGGGGCGCGCCCCCATCCTCGTGGGCAGCCCAGGACTCTTCTGGCCCAACTCTTTCACTCTGGGGGCTTCTTTTGGTCCATAAAAAATCATCAAAAATTGGCACGTCAATTGGACTTCGTTTGGTATTCCTTTTCTGTAAAACTCAAAAACAAGGAGAAACCAAAAACTAGCACTGGGCTCTATATTAATAGGTTAGTCCCAAAAATCATATAAAATAGCATATAAAACATCTACGGTGGATAATATAATAACATGAATACTTCATAAATTATAGATACGTCGGAGACGTATCATGGGCCTAGTGGTGGAAGAAAGGAGGCAGGCCAGGGAGTGGTGCGTGCCCCCCCTAGCCCAATCCGAATTGTACTAGGGTTGGGGGGGGGGGCGTCCTTTCCTTCTCTTCTCCTCCTCCTCCCTCCCTTCTCATTGTGGGAATATGAAAGGCGGGCGGGCAAATCCTACTTGGAGTAGGACCCCCTGGGCGCGCCACACCTTGGCCGGCCTCCTCCTCCCTCCCCCCTTATATACGTGGGAAGGGGGCACCCCAAAGGCACAAAAAAGTTTCTCTTAGCCGTGTGCGGCGCCCCCCTCCACAGAAACACACCTCGGTCATATCATCGTAGTGCTTAGGCGAATCCCTGCGCCGGTAACTTCACCATCACCATCGCCATGCCGTCGTGCTGACGGAACTCTCCCTTGGCCTCAACTGGATCAAGAGTACGAGGGACGTCATCAAGCTGAACGTGTGCTGAACACGGAGGTGTCGTCCGTTCGGTGCTAAGATCGGTCGGATCGTGAAGACGTACGACTACATCAACCGCGTTGATAAATGCTTCCGCTTTCGGTCTATGAGGGTACGTGGACACACTCTCCCCGCTCGTTGCTATGCTTCTCCTAGATAGATCTTGCATGATCGTAGGAAATTTTTGAATACTACGTTCCCCAACAACCGCACCATCACCACGCCGAGGCCACCGCCTACCTCATTGTCGACCAACACCGATGAGCCAGATCTGGCGACCACATCTAGCCATGACTTAGAGCTTCAAGACGCCACCGTCTGGAGGATCAACTGCCACCAAAACTTGGAGGGGAGGCCGCCACCCACCCCATCACACCGGAGGAAAGACCGCCAACTTAAGCCTGCATTGCTTTCCGCCATCGCCGCCCCAACGCACACGGAAGAAAAAGCTTCCCGTCGCGTGGAGAAACTTCTGAAAGGTGCAGGTGAGATCATGGATATGCGTTTGAATGGAATTACCAGGGGAGACTATATTCTCTTAAGGGTGAAACATGATATACGTATGCCCTTGACAAAATATGTAAGCATTGTCAGAGGTAAAGAATGACAGCTATATCTTGTCCGCTATGAGAAGCTCGGGAGGTACTGTAAGATTTGCGGCCTAGTAGGTCATGAGTTCAAGGAGTGTGGGCTCGGAATCCATGCAGAGAAAAATATAAAGTTTGGTGATTGGCTTTATGCAGATGCTCCTAACAAACCTAGGGCATACAATGATGGTAGGCCAAAGGGCATGCATGTTGGTACACATGCTAAGGATTATATCAGTAATCAATGAAGGAGGGGTCGGACCTTGAAATAATGGATACAACTTCGAGCCTAGTGAAAATTTCAGGTAGTAGTGTGGCAACGCAAAAGGACTCTATAAAGCATTTGAATATGGATGCGGTGGAGGCGAACACAAGAGCCTTTTGTGCACCAAAAGTCATGCTATAACTGATGGGAGTGGGAAGGATTTGAAAGAGAACATGTCACACCCTGATTTTCATGCCACTACACTTAAGCTAACAATCATGATAAAATGTGGTTTGACAAAAACTTTTGAGTGTTTTGGACCTTGCCTTGATTGTTTTTTTGTTTGTTGTTTGCAAGTGCTCTAACAATAAAATAAATCCTCCAACTCTTATACTCCTTCTCCTTGATCCAAAAACCTTTCCCAATGATCATGCCATGTGTATAGGACATAAAAACAATTTCTTGCAAAAAAATTCGGCCAAATAGTGTTTTCAAAAATTAGTTTTTCAAAAACCCCTGAATTGAGGTTTGCACTGCAAGTACTTAATTAAGGGCAGTAAAAATGTTTCCAAAAATATATTTGACTCCTATTAGATATAGGATACCCAGAAACCACAAAAATATAATTTTAAAAGTTATTTTCCTATTTTATTTAAAAGCTCTTTCTTAAGGCCAGAAATGGTCTTTAATAGGGAAAAATTATTTTATTGTTTTAAAAATATTTTTCAAAATTTAGGGAAACTCATAGGACATATATTGTCCATATATAAGAGTTTCAACACATTGTCATGTTCAAAAGATTGGTCAAATCCCTCAAAAACCCTTTCTGGATATTTCAAGGTTTTGAAATATTTACAAAGGAAATATTCTCCAAAAATTCCAAGCAAATTCTAGCATGTCACATATGACATGTTTGATGAGCTTGACAAGTATCATGTCATGGAGAATAATATAACTCTATGAAATCCCCTCAAGACCATTTCTGTCCATTTTGAAGTTTGAGCAACTTTACATTGCCAAACATGCCCAAATGTTCTCAAACCTTGTGAACATGCTCAAATGGTCTAATAATTCATCTAGACCAAATGGCACAAGTTGGAGAACAAGTTAACTTGATCAAAGTGCCCCAAAACCCTTCCTGTCCAGAACCAAATTTGAACAACTCTACATTGGCAACTTTCTTATTTTGATCTCAACTTTTGTGGACATGTTCAGAGCCTCAAATGATGACACTACACCAAGTGGTGCATCAAGGAGAACAGATTTGCATGAATAAATCTTGGAGAGTCCATTTCTGCTGATTTCTAGGGTTTACAAAAGTTGCATTGGCAACTTTTCCCAAATGAACTCAATCTTGGTGGAACCTCTTATTTGCTCACACCATTTGACCCTGTCAAGCCTCATGACAAATGGAGATCAACTACTTGCCCAAACCAATATCAAACACCTTCTACCATTTTACTAGAACCCCTGTTTTGACCACTTCCACTCTTCTCCATGGCCTCAACTTTTTACCACAGCCCTTCCTAGTCCCCTTGCACCTCCAGTAGCAATGGAAAATCCACAACTCAATTATTGTAGGGGTAAAACCCCACTTTCTCTCTTTGGACAGCCCATTTCCCTTTCTCCCTCAACCTCTCTCCTCTCCTACTGTCTGTCCAGGGCATCCAAGGCCCTCTCCCCTTTGTTTACTCCTCCCTAAACAACCTAGACACAAGTGGCCGCGCCCTACAAGCCAAAGGCATGCCCTGGCATGCAATTGGCATGCTCCAGAGCGCGCTACAGTGCACACCCGCTCTATAGCCGCCCCCTTCCAACCACATCCGGCCACCTCGGGCCTCCCCAGCGCGCCCGACGATGCGCCTCGATGTCCGCAACACACCACCGTGCTGCCCCCTCCTATCTCTTCCTCCTGCTGCCTCCTCTCGCACGCGCACCGGCCGCCCGAGAGCTCCAATGGGCAGCCTCACACGCGCGATGCCTCTGACCCGTCCCCACTCCCTCTCTCTCTTCCCAGCGCCCTACTCCACGCCCACGAGCGCCGCAGACAACCCCGAGCCTCCTCCCGTGGCCACCGCGGCCATTTCCGCGGGTGCCCGTAGGCCGCGTCTACGGTGAGCCGTGGCCTCGCCATATAAGGCCGTTCCAGACCCTCCTCGCTGCTCCATTTGCTCCCTCTCCCTCCCGAGCATCCACTGGACCAAGCCATTCCTCTTCTCGTGTCCTCCTTGCATCTCCATGGCCGGAGCAATGCCGCCGGCCTCCGCCTAAATTCGCGCCACTGAGAGCCCCTCCTCCCCACCTCTTTGTTCCAGAGCAGCACCAGCACCACCACAAACTCTCCCCGCGCACCATTTTCTCCTTCCCGTGCTCGCCTTGCCGTGCCCAAACATCGCCCGAAACCCCGTCCGCCGGCGTCAAGACTACTGTCATCTCGGTCCTCCCCAGCCTGCGTGAGATCCATGGATGGGCTCGGCTTGACCTCCCGAGTCCGTTGGTATGCCAACCGCCGCCGGGGACGGCCGGAATCGGCGGGAAGGGCGCCAGCACCTTGCTTGGCCGGCCTCCCCTGCTCCTCTGTTTTGAGCGGGAGGTAGGAGGAGGGCCTGCCAGCGGGACCTGCTTGTAAGTGGTTAAGGCCCCGGGCCCCTCGGGTAAGTGGAGACGGCCTCCGCTGAATACGTCTGCCCAGAGCGAAGGCGTACTCCAGGGAGTATGCCATCGACGTCGCCTGGGCACCCCGCGCGGTTGATGCCACTGGGCCGGCCCACGTCTATATCTCGCCGGCGTGCATGATAAGGTTAAGCCCATTTCCTTTTTCTTTTTCCACTCAACTTCAAAAATCCATAAATAATCCAGCAGAGCTCCAAATTTGATGATTCAAATTTTCAGAGACTCCATAAATCAAGTCCTATTTAATAGGCCACAGTGGACATTTTTGTTTTCCTTAGTTTTCACTGAACCTTTTAAAAAGGTCATTTATCCACATAAGTCCATTTCAAAAATCCATATTATAATCATTTCAACTCCAAATCCAATGAAACGAATTTCTGGATGTTTCTAAAATCATGCCTGAATTAATGGGGTACTTTTACTAATTTTTATAAAATGGCATTCTGTGTACAACTTGTGGATCCATCAAATCCATTGATTCCATCATATTGAAATGTTAGAAATAGCCGTTGATCCACTTCCAATGAAATCACCTTGGTCATTCCTCATATGACCAGAGGTATCCTAGAAAAATCCAACTCATATTTTTAGAGCACTTTTATTTTGCCTTGTTGTGTTGCTTATTGTGATTGCTTCCGACGTTAGTTGATGAAGTAGACGGAGTATTTGGAGAAGGACCAGAAGATTTCAAGACTCTGATGAACCAGGCAAGCAGCCCTTTGACCATGTCTATGAAACCCTTTTTATGCATGTCATATAGCACCATATTGTTGTTGTAACACAATCATGATGTGGTGGTAACCACTCTGATGGTTTGCCACCGTACTTCCTTGTTGATACTTGCATTGTGCATGACCCTACCTCCTTATGAGGATTATGCCAGTGGGAGTATATAGGATGCTAAAGTAGAAGCTACGCAAAAGGGACGGGAATATGCATGACGAAGGAGACAAAGTGTTTTCAAAGGACTTTTCGAAAACCTCGTCGGGTGCCACTTATGCCCGAGGGAGATGATGAGATGGGTAACCACTTGATGATGAAGTGGTGTACCGAGGCAAGTGTGTGTTGTTTTCAAAACGGATTGGTTTAAGTTGCGACCGTTATTCCAACCTTACATGCGCAACCACTCTACCCTTATATGGGAAAGGGCATTATTGATTACCTAGGTCGATACTAGCTTGGAGCCCACATTACTAGTGACGGGGGAGAGTTGGTGCTCTCTCTCGGGACGGGGTCGTGCCAGGTAGGGCGGCCATGACTGTCTTTACAGGGCACCGGATACACCATTGTGTCCCCTCTCGGATGTTACGATCTCGAGTGAGTCTCGTATGATGTACATCGTGAGGATACGGAACAACGAGTGGACTCCTTGTTAGTGTCGTCTAGGGAAAGGTAGTGATCGGGTGCTTACCCCGGGTACTTGAGGTATCACGGGTCGTGGATGACACGGAAGTTCCCCGGATCTTGTGGGTACAGTGTGCAACCTCTGCAGAGTGTAAAACTATTCGAATAGTCGTGTCCACGGTCAAGGACAGTTGGGTAACCGCTCTTGGGCTACGTCCACGTGTTTACAAACCAGTGTGTGTGTTTGGATAACTACTCGGGTCAAGTCAAAGGACTTGACGTGATTGAGATGGGTTGGTGCCCACTCTATTTATGTTGATACCTGTAACCTGTCCTCATGGTTACTTGAATTCTCTTGATGCATGTCTTACAAGTTGTTGAACATGTCATTGCACTCAAAACTAGATTTCTGCAAAAAATTACCTATATCATGCATTGTTGTATCTTGAACCAAAATATGGGTTGCTTGCGAGTACATTCAAAGTACTCATTGGCTTTCCACTGGTTATTTAATTGACCAGGCATGGGAGAACCAGAGTTCAAAGAAGAGTTCTTTGGAGACGAACATGCGAACTAGGACGCTTTCCCAGTCAGAATGCCTGTAGGGTTAAGGCGGATGGCATGGGTCCAAGTTATCGACGAGGATTTCCGCTGCAATGTTATACTCAAGACATGACCATAATGGTCCTACTTGTGTAATACGGTACGTGTGGATGTAAGCCTCTTGTTATTCAGCTTCTGTGTGTTCAGTGAGCATTGATCTCTGGGATCATTGTACACCTGCATTCGGTGATCACGACTTATGAGTCGGGGTCCCCACAGAGCTGGTAAGAGCCATCCTGACTGTAGGAAGCCTTAGTTAGCATGGTCATTAGTTAGGGTAAAACTATTTCCAAAACAACTACTAGTTTTCAAAACTATCTATACTTCTCTTCCCTTCTTAGTTTTTTCGAAAACTAAGGTATACTTTCCTTATTAATCTCTTCCCCTTCAAAACCTTTGGTCGCTAGAACCCTTATGCCCCTGACCACTGGATTCCTTGTAATCCTCGTGGATAATCTAGAAGGAAGATGCCTCGCCAGACGTTCACCCACATCTCCTGAACACAAGATTGGTGACATCACAACAAGACGATACCAACAGAAGATACATCCTCAAGGAATGAGGACCTGAAGACCCAGGAGATGGTGACACCCTTGACACTGCCCCAAGATGATGCAACCTTAGCCTACGATGATCAGGGCATAGGATATGCAAGATCATGATATACATCGCTAATAGAGTAACCCTGTCACTACCGTTGTTGTATCGGCAACCACCGGTGGATGAGAACCTAGCCATTTGGTCCGCCTCACTATAGTGAGCAGGAAAACGGTTCTCTTCATCCCCCGCTCTCGGTGACGATATTGTCAACAATGTGTCCGACAGATTGGGCCTCTATTATGCCTTGTTAATGTCATTGCATAAAGGAGTGCCACCTGGAACCGCCAACACCTTAAAAAGGTAGAAGTGATCGTCATGATTAAGAAGACAAGAGAAGATCAAGTCAATGCCAGCCACGAGGATCCACCTTCACCCCATCACCTCATCAAGCGAGAAGTTGTCGAAGATTCTTCAGGCTCAACCCGGATTGTTTCATCGAACAACTACAAGAGACGTAGCAACACATGAGGAAAACTCAGAAGACTGTATGAGGCACAAGGCACGACTACTTAGTCCGAGAACCCCTAGGGTAGGATGAGTCGTGTACCCCCTATGCACAATCGAGTCCGTATGATGGTTCGAATAGAACCATGATTGTGTGATGCTTGTTTTTATTGTTTGTGTTTTTTATATAAGTTGCACTTTTGCCTTAGGCAACATGTATGCAACTATATCACCTATCTTATCTTAATGAAATTGTGTGCGATCTTTTGGAACTTGTTTGTTTGCACTTGCACCATAAAACCCCCTTTAGGCATCCCTCCTATATGCTACCTTTCCCTCTCATCTCTCTCCTCAACTGAAGACAACCAAGACAAGATACACCATGGATTGCACCTCGGCGACCCACAAGCACTGAAGACTTTTGCTACAACCTCCTCCACCAAGTGCAACCCCGTATGCTTACACCTCAAGACTAGAACCCTATCCCTAGACCCTACAGGACTTCACGTGATACCCCAGCTCGAAACCTTAACCATGAGCTTAACCTACGGAATCACAAGAGAACCATTTAAGCCTCTGTAAACCTTGCACAGCACTGGGTTCATTAGGGAACTAGTGGACATAGTGAACAAGCACATTATCATCCTAAGATAGCACCAAAACTGACGATGCCATAGGGAAGACCAATTTAAGGATATTGGAACAGAGGATAAATGACTTGATGAGTTTATATCAGTGACCTTGAGGAATTATTTGAGACTCTTCGGAGGATTATAAGGCTTTCATGTTGATAGATGAACTTGGTGGGATCATGATTATAGAGTAGCATAGCTTTCATTACCCTGAGTAAATTGGATTTATAGGACAATTATGGTCGCAAGATGAAATTCTTGGAAGTTTTTGGATTTAACTTAGCCATGGGATATTGATAGGAGACAGTTGATATTACGTAAATGACTTGGGGGAACATGTAGGGATTCTCGTTGGACACAAGATTTGGATTTAAGTAGCTAATTCTAGTTGAATATAGATGCTGAGTATTTCTACATGGTTCGGAGTAAATTGGATTTAGACTGATGATCACGATCATGATACCATGTTTCTCGGTGGACGATAAACCAGGAGATTAGATTAATTGTGAGAGTTTATTTAGGGATCTATATATGCTTGACCTTGGAGTTACTTGACCATGATAATGGAAATTGGTGGACTGACTATAGTAGAGATAGCCTTTTCAAGTGTTCGGGGATTATAGGAACTTTAGGAGATCATGTGGAACACCAGCATAGGCGTTGGATTTGTAGAATTAATGGATTATGTAGTGATTAATGGAAGTTAACGGATTTGTTTGAGTTGATTCATAGGAAGGAAACAAGATTTTGGAGTGGCATACGACGTGTTTCCTTAGAATAGAGATGCACTAAGATGGACCTTGGAAGAATAGGCTGAGCACTTGGATGGTGGATATTAAATCCAAGCTTGTATGCTCTACCCATGGATTTTTAGGGGTAGCCACACACATGAGTTTGGGGATTGAAGACATATATGATTTTAGACCTCCTCTCGAGAGTCATGAGGATATGAATCACATGAGTGATGATTGGAGTTGACCTATACGAAATGATACTATCAGTGATATGATGTGATTTGTTTAAAGGACTAGATAGCACAATTGGCATCTCAGAAACTATGCTCAAGGATGGGATGATAAACACCCACTCGCACACTAGAATCCTTGAAACTCTTAAGCCCTACCAAGCCACAACATGGTCGGATCATGACCATGGGCTTGACTCTAGGTCGAGAAGACCTTGGCCAAAACTCAACCGTGACCATCATCAATGCCCCATCCCACTTTATGTACCCCATGAACAAGTCTTCATGGAGTACTTGGACAGGTTGATTGTCATCTATATTTTGTGGCCTACTTGTTCACTCGAAGACGGAAAAAGAGCCGTTCAGCTAGTCCAGGAACATTCAAAGACCGCCATGCCAAGGAGGAAGAACTACCACCATCATCAAGAAGTAAACATCCGCGTTGAAGACCAGGTGTATCTGCAAGCCACTCCTCTCTAAGGAACCAAGCATTTCCATGATAAGGAGACCTACACCAAGATTCATCGGCCCCCTTCGAGATCACTCCAAGATTTAACAACCCCCTCTGAGATCACTACAAGACGAAGAGAAGACAGTTACCAGCTGGAGTTGCCACCTGAGTTACCCACTATGCACAATGTTTTCCCACACAACACAACCTCGGGAGTGTTTCCAACTTCCTAACTCTAGCCCGACCTCTACAAGGACATCGATCACCGAGCCATCGATCCCCATCCCAACTTGACCTACGCGAAAAACCCCTTAGCAACCTGGATCAAGCAGAGCGTCATGCACGAAGCCACACCATCAAGTACTTCAAGCTCAATGGAGCACTACACGGAGGCAGAAGCAACATGAGGACTTGAAGACTACCCTAGATCCAAGTTTCTATATCCCTTTCCGCGCCTAGTTTGGGAATCTCGGGGACGAGATTCTTGTAAGGGGGGTAGGTCTGTCACACCCTGATTTTCATGCCACTACACTTAAGCTAACAATCATGATAAAATGTGGTTTGATAAAAACTTTTGAGTGTTTTGGACCTTGCCTTGATTGTTTTTTATGTTTGTTGTTTGCAAGTGCTCTAAAAATAAAATAAATCCTCCAACTCTTATACTCCTTCTCCTTGATCCAAAAACCTTTCCCAATGATCATGCCATGTGTATAGGACATAAAAATAATTTCCTGCAAAAATAATTCGGCCAAATAGTGTTTTCAAAAATTAGTTTTTCAAAAACCCCTGAATTGAGGTTTGCACTACAAGTACTTAATTAAGGGCATTAAAAATATTTCCAAAAAAATATTTGACTCCTATTAGATATAGGATACCCAAAAACCACAAAACTATAACTTCAAAAGTTATTTTCCTATTTTATTTAAAAGCTTTTTCTTAAGGCCAGAAATGGTCTTTAATAGGGAAAAATTATTTTATTGTTTTAAAAATATTTTTCAAAATTTAGGGAAACTCATAGGACATATATTGTCCATATATAAGAGTTTCAACACATGGTCATGTTCAAAAGATTGGTCAAATCCCTCAAAAACCCTTTCTGGATATTTCAAGTTTTTGAAATATTTACAAAGGAAATATTCTCCTAAACTTCCAAGAAAATTCTAGAATGTCACATATGACATGTTTGATGATCTTGACAAGTATCATGTCATGGAGAATAGTATAACTCTATGAAATCCCCTCAAGACCATTTCTGTCCATTTTGAAGTTTGAGCAACTTTACATTGCCAAACATGCCCAAATGTTCTCAAACCTTGTGAACATGCTCAAATGGTCTAATAATTCATCTATACCAAATGGCACAAGTTGGAGAACAAGTTAACTTGATCAAAGTGCCCCAAAACCCTTCCTGTCCAGAACCAAATTTGAACAACTCTACATTGGCAACTTTCTCCTTTTGATCTCAACTTTTATGGACATGTTCAAAGCCTCAAATGATGACACTACACCAAGTGGTGCATCAAGGAGAACAGATTTGCATGACTAAATCTTGGAGAGTCCATTTCTGCTGATTTCTAGGGTTTACAAATGTTGCATTGGCAACTTTTCCCAAATGAACTCAATCTTGGTGGAACCTCTTATTTGCTCATACCATTTGAACTTGTCAAGCCTCATGACAAATGGAGATCAACTACTTGCCCAAACCAATATCAAACACCTTCTGCCATTTTACTAGAACCCCTGTTTTGACCACTTCCACTCTTCTCCATGGCCTCAACTTTTTACCACAGCCCTTCCTAGTCCACTTGCACCTCGAGTAGCAATGGAAAAATCCACAACTCAATTATTGTAGGGGTAAAACCCCACTTTCTCTCTCTGGACAGCCCATTTCCCTTTCTCCCTCAACCTCTCTCCTCTCCTACTGGCTGTCCAGGGCATCCAAGGCCCTCTCCCCTTTGTTTACTCCTCCCTAAACAACCTAGACATAAGTGGCCGCGCCCTACAAGCCAAAGGCATGCCCTGGCATGCAATTGGCTTGCTCCAGAGCATGCTACAGTGCACACCCGCACTGTAGCCGCCCCTTCCAACCACCTCCGGCCACCTCGGGCCTCCACAGCGCGCCCGACGATGCGCCTCGGCATCCGCAACACGCCACCGTGCTGCCCCCCTCCTCTCTCTTCCTCCTGCTGCCTCCTCTCGCACGCGCACCGGCCGCCCGAGAGCTCCAATGGGCAGCCTCACACGCGCGATGCCTCTAACCCGTCCCCACTCCCTCTCTCTCTTCCTGGCGCCCTACTCCACGCCCACGAGCGTCACAGACAACCCCGAGCCTCCTCCCGTGGCCACCGCGGCCATTTTTGTGGGTGCCCGTAGGCCGCGTCTACGGTGAGCCATGGCCTCGCCATATAAGGCCGTTCCAGACCCTCCTCGCTGCTCCATTTGCTCCCTCTCCCTCCCGAGCATCCTCTGGACCAAGCCATTCCTCTTCTCGTGTCCTCCTTGCATCTCCATGGCCGGAGCAATGCCCCCGGCCTCCGCCTAAATTCGCGCCACTGAGAGCCCCTCCTCCCCACCTCTTTGTTCCAGAGCAGCACCTGCACCACCACAAACTCTCCCCGCGCACCATTTTCTCCTTCTCGTGCTCGCCTTGCCGTGCCCAAACATCGCCCGAAACCCCGTCCGCCAGCGTCAAGACCACTGTCATCTCGGTCCTCCCCAGCCTGCGTGAGATCCATGGATGGGCTCGGCTCGACCTCCCGAGTCCGTTGGTATGCCAACCGCCGCCGGGGACGACCGGAATCGGCGGGAAGGGCGCCAGCACCTTGCTTGGCTGGCCTCCCCTGCTCCTCCTCGGTTTTGAGCGGGAGGTAGGAGGAGGGCCTGCCAGCGGGATCCGCCTGTAAGTGGTTAAGGCCCCGGGCCCCTCGGGTAAGTGGAGACGGCCTCCGCTGAATACGTCTGCCCGGAGCGAAGGCGTACTCCAGGGAGTACGCCATCGACGTCGCCTGGGCACCCCGCGCGGCTGATGCCACTGGGCCAGCCCACGTCTATATCTCGCCTGCGTGCATGATAAGGTTAAGCCCATTTCCTTTTTCTTTTTCCACTCAACTTCAAAAATCCATAAATAATCCAGCAGAGCTCCAAATTTGATGATTCAAATTTTCAGAGACTCCATAAATCAAGTCCTATTTAATAGGCCACAGTGGACATTTTTGTTGTCCTTGGTTTTCACTGAACCTTTTAAAAAGGTCATTTATCCACATAAGTCCACTTCAAAAATCCATATTATAATCATTTCAACTCCAAATCCAGTGAAACCAATTTCTGGATGTTTCTAAAATCATGCCTGAATTAATGGGTACTTTTACTCATTTTTATAAAATGGCATTCTATGTACAACTTGTGGATCCATCAAATCCGTTGATTCCATCATATTGAAATGTTTAGAAATATCTGTTGATCCACTTCCAATGAAATCACCTTGGTCATTCCTCATATGACCAGAGGTATCCTAGAAAAATCCAACTCATATTTTTAGAGCACTTTTATTTTGCCTTGTTGTGTTGCTTATTGTGATTGTTTCCGACGTTAGTTGATGAAGTAGACGGAGTATTTGGAGAAGGACCAGAAGATTTCAAGACTCTGATGAACCAGGCAAGCAGCCCTTTGACCATGTCTATGAAACCCTTTTTATGCATGTCATATCGCACCATATTGTTGTTGTAACGCAATCATGATGGGGTGGTAACCACTCTGATGGTTTGCCACCGTACTTCCTCGTTGATACTTGCATTGTGCATGACCCTACCTCCTTATGAGGGTTATGCCGGTGGGAGTAGATATGATGCTAAAGTAGAAGCTACGCAAAAGGGACGGGAATATGCATGACGAAGGAGACAAAGTGTTTTCAAAGGACTTTTCGAAAACCTCGTCGGGTGCCACTTATGCCCGAGGGAGATGATGAGATGGGTAACCACTTGATGATGAAGTGGTGTACCGAGGCAAGTGTGTGTTGTTTTCAAAACGGATTGGTTTAAGTTGCGACCGTTATTCCAACCTTACATGCGCAACCACTCTACCCTTATATGGGAAAGGGCATTATTGATTACCTAGGCCGATACTAGCTTGGAGCCCACATTACTAGTGACGGGGGAGAGTTGGTGCTCTCTCTCGGGACGGGGTCGTGCCAGGTAGGGCGGCCATGACTGTCTTTACAGGGCACCGGATACACCGTTGTGTCCCCTCTCGGATGTTACGATCTCGAGTGAGTCTTGTATGATGTACATCGTGAGGATAAGGAACAACGAGTGGACTCCTTGTTAGTGTCGTCTAGGGAAAGGTAGTGATCGGGTGCTTACCCCGGGTACTTGAGGTATCGCGGGTCGTGCATGACACGGAAGTTCCCCGGATCTTGTGGGTACAGTGTGCAACCTCTGCAGAGTGTAAAACTATTCGAATAGCCGTGTCCACGGTCAAGGACAGTTGGGTAACCTCTCTTGGGCTATGTCCACGTGTTTACAAACCAGTGTGTGTGTTTGGATAACTACTCGGGTCAAGTCAAAGGACTTGACGTGATCGAGATGGGTTGGTGCTCACTCTATTTATGTTGATACCTGTAACCTGTCCTCATGGTTACTTGAATTCTCTTGATGCATGTCTTACAAGTTGTTGAACATGTCATTGCACTCAAAACTAGCTTTCTGCAAAAATTTACCTATATCATGCATTGTTGTATCTTGAACCAAAATATGGGTTGCTTGCGAGTACATTCAAAGTACTCATTGGCTTGCCATTGGTTATTTAATTGACCAGGCATGGGAGAACCAGAGTTCGAAGAAGAGTTCTTTGGAGACGAACATGAGAACTAGGACGCTTTCCCAGTCAGAATGCCTGTAGGGTTAAGGCAGATGGCATGGGTCCAAGTTATCGACGAAGATTTCCGCTGCAATGTTATACTCAAGACTTGACCATAATGGTCCTACTTGTGTAATACGGTACGTGTGGATGTAAGCCTCTTGTTATTCAGCTTCTGTGTGTTCAGTGAGCATTGATCTCTGGGATCACTATACACGTGCATTCGGTGATCACGACTTATGAGTCGGGGCCCCCACAGAACAATTCTCCAACTAGAAGTACAAGCAGTAAAAGGGCGAAAGTTACCAAGTAAAGTGGAAATGATGAGATATAGGCGGCCTCCCTTGGAGAGAACCGCCGGATGCAATGAATATCATGTTGTGGAACTACGTGTGCACGCGCGGGGGAGAGGGGGGGGGTGTGCAGTTTGTGAGGTATTGGCCCTCTCTAAAGCCAGTAACCCCAAGCTTGTCTTTCTTTGTGAAACTAGACAAGCTTTAGATAAAGTTGAGAAGTTAAGATGGATACTAGGTGTGAAAGGTTTCAATGCAAGGAGTAGTGACGAAAGAAGTGGAGGTTTGGCACTTTTCTCGGATGAGTCTTTATTAGTGACTGTACTTGATGCATGCAACAGGTACATTGATGTTAATATTCTGGATGGTGGATCTGGTATTTCTTGGAGGGGAACCTTTGTGTACGGGGAACCAAGAGTTGAAAACATATAGCATATGTGCACTACTGCAGGATGCTGCTAACGTGACACTACAATCAGAGACCCATCGACGAAACTGTGTGTGATGCATTATTAATCACAAAAGGTGGTGTAAAAAACCCATCAAAAATGATAGAAACTATTTGCGATGGCGGGGACATCAAACACGATTCAGATTAGAGTTACATGTGCGATACATGGCATACAGTTCATCCATAAACTATTTGCGATAAGCATAACAATAGAAGCGGTCAGCCAAATCAAGGTGTGTGTGATATACGGCATACAGTTTACTCGGATAAACTATTTGTGATTAGGAAACACAGCAGAATTGGTCAGCCAGATTAAGGTGTGTGCGATAGACGGCATACAGTTCACTCGGATGAACTGTTTCTGATGAGCCAAGACAACAGAAACAGTTCAACTTAACTAGATGTCTGTGATACTGATAACCCACAAGTATAGGGGATCAATTGTAGCCTTTCTCGATAAGTAAGAGTGTCAAACCCAACGAGGAGCTAAAGGTAAGATTTATATTCTCTCAAGTTCTATCGACCCCCAATACAACTCTATGAACACTTAATGTTCGCTTTACCTAGAAAAATAATAAAACTAAAGTACTTTGTAGGTGTAGTGGGATAGGTTTGCAAGAATAAAACTAGATGTACTTATCAAGAATAAAACTATGAGTAAATTGCAAGATAATAAAGTTAGTTGTTTAGTAGAGAGATTTTTGTCACAAGAAAGATATTTGTCCCTAGGCAAACGATAACTAGATCGGTAATCATTATTGCAATTTTATACGAGGGAGAGGCATGAGCTAACATACTGTTGTAGGGTGGAACCTAGATGGAGATCTTTCACGAATTGGAGGGGAAATCCTCAAGAACAAGAATAACACGAAGAACACAAGAGAGGGAAAACACTCAAATTGACTAGATCCAATCACACATATGCTAGATCCAAGAACACACAAGAGGTCACAATGATTCAAGGCCAAGAAAAGAAAGATACAAGGTAACTAGTTCATCCCAATACTATGAGGAGAGAGGTCTTGATGATCCTATGATGGGGATCTTTCTCTAGATGGGGGGCTTGAATCCACTGGGGATCTTCTCCATAGGAGGTCTTGATCTCCATGGGAGAGGTCTCTCTTTCACAAGAGGAGGTACAAGGAGCAAAGTTCACTAAATCATGTCATATCATTTTCTATCCTTCTAATGAACTAGGGGAGGTGTTTATAGTCTAGGGACGAATTGTGAGGGAGAGGGGGATACAAGGGTCCAAAACCCAAAAGTGCACGCAGGCACGCGAAGTGGTCCGGGCACCCGGAGCAGGACTGGCCGGGCACTCGGACCGGTCAGGGCCTCTTCCCAGGAGGTGGTAGCAAGGGGTCGGGCACCTGGGGGTTGACAGCCCGGGCACCCGGGGTGGCTGGTGGTGGCCAGGCAAGGGGGTCGGGCGCCCGGGGCCGAAGGTGCAGGCGCCCGGGACGGCGGCCTATGGCCTGGAGGGGGGGGGGGGCAGCGCCATGGAGGGGCCGAGCCTCCGGGGCCAAAGTGCCCGACCACCCGGAGTGTCCAGTGCCTCTTCTCCTTCATCCTTCTCACTCCTTTCCTCCTTCTTCTCGTCCGTAGGTGCTCGGGTCTTTGTGCTAGCCTCTCCATGATCAACACCTTGATACCTAATCATGCATAACACTTCTGTTTGAGGTAGGACCCAACTCTCTAATGAATTTGAGTGGAGATCGAAGAGGAAGGAGCTCACCTCGTTCTCGATGGTGCGTGCACGTGCTCTTGTCCTAGGTCCTCTCTGTGCTAGTGGTGGTGGTGTGACGTCCCTGGGGATGGTCAAGGGATGCTCCGCATCACATAATTTCTCTACTTGGATCATATGCACTTATGATTGGAACTCTAGCAAGCATCTAGAACTACTAAAGATCATTAAGGTAAAACCCAACCATAGCATTAAAGTATCAAGTTCTCTTTACTCCCATACACAACAACCCACTTACTGAAGGAAATATGCCCTAGAGGCAATAATAAAGTTGTTATTTATATTTCCTTATATCATGATAAACATTTATTATTCATGCTAGAACTGTATTAACCAAAAACTTAGTACATGTGTGAATGCATAGACAAACAGAGTGTCCCTAGTATGCCTCTACTAGACTACCTCGTTAATCAAAGATTGTTAAGTTTCCTAGCCATAGACATGTGTCGTCATTTGATGAATGGGATCACATCATTAGAGAATGATGTGATGGACAAGACCCACTCGTTAGCTTAGCACTTTGATCGTTTAGTGTATTGCTATTGCTTTCTTCATGACTTATACATGTTCCTATGACTATGAGATTATGCAACTCCCGAATATCGGAGGAACACTTAGTGTGCTATCAAACGTCACAACATAACTGGGTGATTATAAAGATGCTCTACAGGTGTCTCTGATGGTGTTTCTTGAGTTGGCATAGATCGAGATTAGGATTTGTCACTCTGATTGTCGGAGAGGTATCTCTGGGCCCTCTCGGTAATGCACATCACTATAAGCCTTGCAAGCAATGTGACTAATGAATTAGTTGCAGGATGATGCATTACGGAACGAGTAAAGAGACTTGTCGGTAACGAGATTGAACTAGGCATGATGATACCGACGATCGAATATCGGGCAAGTAACATACCGATGACAAAGGGAACAACGTCTGTTGTTATGCGGTTTGACCGATAAAGATCTTCGAAGAATATGTAGGAGCCAATATGAGCATCCAGGTTCTGCTATTGGTTATTGACTAGAGATGTGTCTCGGTCATGTATACATAGTTCTCGAACCCGTAGGGTCCGCACGCTTAACGTTCGATGACGATTCGTATTATGTGTTTATGTGATTTGATGTACCGAAGGTTGTTCAAAGTCCCGGATGAGATCACAGACGTGACGAGGAGTCTCGAAATGGTCGAGACATAAAGATTCATATATTGGAAGGCTACATTCAGACAACGGAATGGTTTGGGTCGTTTCAGATAAGTTTCGGAGTACCGGGGGTTACGGGAACCCCCCGGGAAGTTATTGGGCCTCATGGGCCTAGTGGTGGAAGAGAGGAGGCAGGCCAAGGTGTGGCATGCGCCCCCCCTAGCCCAAACCGAATTGGACTAGGGCTAGGGGGGTCACCCCCCCTTCCATCTCTTCTCCCTCTCCTTCCCCCTTCTCCTTGTGGAAGTAGGAGGGGGGGGGGGGCGAATCCTGTTGGGGAACATAGTAATTTCAAAAATTTCCTACGCACACGCAAGATCATGGTGATGCATAGCAACGAGAGGAGAGAGTGTTTTCCACGTACCCTCATAGACCGAAAGCGGAAGCGTTAGCACAATACCGTTGATGTAGTCGTACGTCTTCATGATCCGACCGATCAAATACTGAACGCACGACACCTCCGAGTTCAACACACGTTCAGCTCGATGACGTCCCTCGAACTCCGATCCAATAGAGCTTCGAGGGAGAGTTCCATCAACATGATGGCGTGGTGACGATGATGATGTTCTACCGACGCAGGGCTTCGCCTAAGCACCGCTACGATATTATCGAGGTGGAATATGGTGGAGGGGGGCACCGCACATGGCTAAGAGATCCAAGGGATCAATTGTTGTGTCTAGAGGTGCCCCCCTGCCCCTGTATATAAAGGAGCAAGGGGGAGGCTGGCCAGCCGTTTGGGCCGCGCCAAGGAGGGGGGAGTCCTCCTCCTAGTAGGAGTAGGACTCCCCTTTCCTAGTCCAACTAGGAAGAGGGAAGGGGGGAGGAAAGAGAGGGAAAGAGGAGAAGGAAGGGGGGGTGCCCCCCTCCCCTAGTCCAATTTGGACCCCTCATGGGAGGGGGCGCATCACCTCCTGGGCTGCTGCCCTCTCTCTTCCCTAAAGCCCACTAAGGCCCAATACTCCCCCGGGGGTACCGGTAACCCCTCCGGCAGTCCGGTTTTCTCCGAAACTACCCGGAACACTTCCAATGTCCGAATATAGTCGTCCAATATATTGATCTTTATGTCTCGACCATTCCAAGACTCCTCGTCATGTCCATGATCACATCTGGGACTCCGAACAACCTTCGGTACATCAAAACTCATAAACTCATAATAAAACTGTCAACGAAACTTTAAGCGTGCGGACCCTACGGGTTCGAGAACTATGTAGACATGACCGAGACACGTTTCCGGTCAATAACCAATAGCGGAACCTCGATACTCATATTGGCTCCTACATATTCTACGAAGATCTTTATCGGTCAAACCGCATAACAACATACGTTGTTCCCTTTGTCATCGGTATGTTACTTGCCCGAGATTTGATCGTCGGTATCCCAATACCTAGTTCAATCTCGTTACCGGCAAGTCTCTTTACTCGTTACGTAATGTATCATCCCGCAACTAACTCATTAGCCACATTGCTTGCAAGTCTTATAGTGATGTGCATTACCGAGAGGGCCCAGAGATACCTCTCTGACAATCGGAGTGACAAATCCTAATCTCGAAATACGCCAACTCAACATGTACCTTCGGAGACACCTGTAGAGCTCCTTTATAATCACCCAGTTACGTTGTGACATTTGGTAGCACACAAAGTGTTCCTTCGGTAAACGGGAGTTGCATAATCTCATAGTCATAGGAACATGTATAAGTCATGAAGAAAGCAATAGCAACATACTAAACGATCAAGTGCTAAGCTAACGGAATGGGTCAAGTCAATCACATCATTCTACTAATGATGTGATCCCGTTAATCAAATGACAACTCATATCTATGGCTAGGAAGCACAACCATCTTTGATCAACAAGCTAGTCAAGTAGAGGCATACTAGTGACACTATGTTTGTCTATGTATTCACACATGTATTATGTTTCCGGTTAATACAATTCCAGCATGAATAATAAACATTTATCACGAAATAAGGAAATAAATAATAACTTTATTATTGCCTCTATGGCATATTTCCTTCAGTCTCCCACTTGCACTAGAGTCAATAATCTAGTTCACATCGCCATGTGATTTAACACCAATATTCATATCTGTATATGATTAACACCCATAGTTCACATCATCATGTGACCAACACCCAAAGGGTTTACTAGAGTCAATAATCTAGTTCACATTGCTATGTGATTAACACCCAAAGAGTACTAAGGTGTGATCATGTTTTGCTCGTGAGAGAAGCTTAGTCAACAGGTCTGTCACATTCAGAGCCGTATGTATTTTGCAAATATTCTATGTCTACATTGCTCTGGCGGAGCTACTCTAGCTAATTGCTCCCACTTTCAATATGTATCCAGTTTGAGACTTAGAGTCATCTGGATCGGTGTAAAAGCTTGCACCGATGTAACTCTTTACGACGGGCTCTTTTATCACCTCCATAATCGAGAAATATTTCCTTAGTCCTCACTAAGGATATTCTTGAGCAATGTCTAGTGATCTACTCCTAGATCACTATTGTACTCCCTTGCCAAATTTAGAGCAAGGTATACAATAGGTCTGGTACATAGCATAGCATACTTTGTAGAACCTATGACTGAGGCATAGGGAATGAATTTCATTCTCTTTTCTATTTTCTGCCGTGGTCGAGATTTGAGTCTTACTCAATTTCACACATTTGTAACACAGGCAAGAACTCTTTCTTTGACTGTTCCATTTTGAACTACTTCAAAATCTTGACAAGGTATGTACTTATTGAAAAACTTATCAAGCGTCTTGATCTATCTCAATAGATCTTGATGCTCAATATGTAAGTAGCTTTACTGAGGTCTTTCTTTTAAAGAACTCCTTTCAAATACTCCTTTATGCTTTCCAGAAAAATTCTACATCATTTCTGATCAACAATATGTTACTCACATATATTTATCAGAAAGGCGGTAGTGCTCCCACTCACTTTATTGTAAATACATGCTTCACCGCAAGTCTGTATAAAACTATATGCTTTGATCAACTTATCAAAGTGTATATTCCAACTCTGAGATGCTTGCACCAGTCCATAGATGGATCGCTGGAGCTTGCACATTTTGTTAGCTCCTTTAGGATTGATAAAACCTTCTGGTTGCATCATATACAACTCTTCTTTAAGAAAACCATTAAGGAATGCAGTTTTGACATCCATTTGCCAGATTTCATAAAATGTGGCAATTGCTAACATGATTCGGACTGACTTAAGCATCGCTACAGTTGAGAAAATCTCATTGTAGTCAACACCTTGAACTTGTCGAAAACCCTTTTGCGACAAGTCGAGCTTTGTAGATAGTAACACTACTATCAGCGTCTGTCTTCCTCTTGAAGATCCATTTATACAATATGGCTTGCCGATCATCGAGCAACTCCACCAAAGTCCACACTTTGTTCTCATACATGGATCCCATCTCAGATTTCATGGCCTCAAGCCATTTCGCGGAATCTGGGCTCATCATCGCTTCCCCATAGTTCGTAGGTTCATCATGGTCTAGTAATATGACTTCCAGAATAGGATTGTCGTACCACTCTGGTGCGGACTGTACTTTGGAAAACCTATGAGGTTTTGTAGTAACTTAATCTGAAGTTTCATGATCATCATCATTAGCTTCCTCACTAATTGGTGTAGGAATCACTGGAACTGACTTCTGTGATGAACTACTTTCCAATTTGGGAGAAGGTAAAAATTAACTTATCAAGCTCTACTTTCCTCCCACTCACTTCTTTCGAGTGAAACTCCTTCTCTAGAAAGGATCCATTCTTAGCAACGAATGTTTTGCCTTCGGATCTGTGATAGAAGGTGTACCCAACAGTTTCCTTTGGGTATTCTATGAAGACGCATTTCTCCGATTTGGGTTCGAGCTTTATGAGGTTGAAACCTTTTTCACATAAGCATCGCAACTCCAAACTTTAAGAAACGACAGCTTAGGTTTACTGCTAAACCATAGTTCATATGGTGTCGTCTCAACGGATTTAGATGGTGCCCTATTTAAAGTGAATGCAGCTATCTCTAATGCATAACCCCAAAAAGATAGTGGTAAATCGGTATGATACATCATAGATCGCACCATATCCAATAAAGTGCGGTTACGACGTTCGGACACACCATTACGCCGTGGTGTTCCATGTGGTGTGAGCTGTGAAACTATTCCACATTATTTAAAATGAAGGCCAAACTCGTAACTCAAATATTCTTCTCTACAAGCAGTTTGTAGAAACTTTATTTTCTTGTTACGATGATTCTCCACTTCACTCTGAAATTCTTTGAACTTTTCAAATGTTTCAGACTTGTGCTTCATTAAGTAGATATACGCATATCTGCTCAAATCATCTGTGAAGGTCAGAAAATAACGATACCCGCCATGAGCATCAACACTCATTGGACCGCATACATCTGTATGTATTATTTCCAACAAGTTAGTAGCTCGTTCCATTGTTCCGGAGAACGGAGTTTTAGTTATCTTGCCCAAAAGGCATAGTTCGCAAGCATCAAATGATTCATAACCAAGTGATTCCGAAAATCCATCTTTATGGAGTTTCTTCATGCGCTTTACACCGATATGACCCAAACGGCAGTGCCACAAATAAGTTGCACTATCATTATTAACTTTGCATCTTTTGGCATCAACATTATGAATATGTGTATCACTATGATCAAGATTCAATAAACCATCACCATTGGGTGTATGACCATAGAAGGTTTTATTCATGTAAACAGAATACCAATTTATTCTCTATCTTAGATGAATAATCGTATCGCAATAAACATGATCTTATCATATTTATGCTCAACGCAAACACCAAATAACATTTATTTAGGTTTAACACTAATCTAGAAAATATAGGGAGTGTGTGATGATGATCATATCAATATTGGAACTACTTCCAACACTCATCGTCACTTCCCCTTCAACTAGTCTTTGTTTATTCTGTAACTCTTGTTTCGAGTTACTAATCTTAGCAACCGAATAAGTATGAAATACTCAGGGCTACGATAAACACTAGTAAGGCACACATCAATAACCAGTATATCAAATATACCCTTGTTCAATTTGCCATCCTTCTTATCCACCGTATATTCAGGGCATTTCCGCTTCCAGTGACCATTTCCTTTGCAGTGTAAGCACTGAGTTTCAGGCTTTGGTCCAGCTTTGGGCTTCTTCACAGGAGTGACAACTTGCTTGTCATTCTACTCGAAGTTCCCTTTCTTTCCCTTTGCCCTTCTCTTGAAACTAGTGGTCTTGTCAATCATCAACACTTGATGCTCTTTCTTGATTTCTACCTTCGTCAATTTTTCAACATCACGAAGAGCTCGGGAATCGTTTTCGTCATCCCTTGCATGCTATAGTTCATCACAAAGTTCTAGTAACTTGGTGATGGTGACTAGACAACTCTGTCAATCACTATCTTATCTGGAAGATTAACTCCCACTTGATTCAAGCGATTGTAGTACCCAGACAATCTGAGCACATGCTCACTAGTTGAGCGATTCTCCTCCATCTTTTAGCTATGGAACTTGTTGGAGACTTCATATCTATCAACTCGGGTATTTGCTTGAAATATTAACTTCAATCTCATATGGTCCATGACGTTCAAAACGTCTTTGAAGTCCCGATTCTAAGTCGTTAAGCATGGTGCACTAAACTATCAAGTAGTCATCATATTGAGCTAGCCAAACGTTCATAACGTCTGCATCTGCTCCTGCAATAGGTCTGTCACCTAGCGGTGCATTAAGGACATAATTCTTCTGTGCAGCAATGAGGATAAACCTCAGATCACGGATCCAATCCGCATCATTGCTACTAACATATTTCAACACAATTTTCTCTAGGAACATATCAAAATAAACATATGAAAGCAACAACGCGAGCTATTGATCTACAACATAATTTGCAAAATACTACCAGGACTAACTTCATGATAAATTTAAGTTCAATTAATCATATTACTTAAGAACTCCCACTTAGACAGACATATCTCTAGTCATCTAAGTGATCATGTGATCCAAATCAACTAAACCATGTCTGATCATCACGTGAGATGGAGTAGTTTTCAATGGTGAACATCACTATGTTGATCATATCTACTATATGATTCACGCTCGACCTTTCGGTCTACGTGTTCCGAGGCCATATCTGTATATGCTAGGCTCGTCAAGTTTAACCTGAGTATTCTGCATGTGCAACTGTTTTGCACCCGTTGTATTTGAACGTAGAGCCTATCACACCCGATCATCACGTGGTGTCTCAGCACGAAGATGTCGGGGAAACTGATCCACGAACACCTATGGGACCGGCGGACCGAGCCCCTTTCGGTTCGGCAGGGGGCGGAGGTCGCACGAAGAGCGGATCGAGGCGAAGCACACGAGTAGTTTACCCAGCTTCGGAGCTCTCCGGAGAGATAATACTCCTACTGCTGCTTGTCTGATTGTATTGTGTTCTTGCTCGGGAGCGCTGAGTGCTACAGTACACACGAGCAGCTAATGAGACCGAGCGTGAGTGTTTTCTGGCTTCGAACTAGCCGAACCCCCCTCTACGTTGCGCATGGGCCTCCTTTTATATGCTTAAGGGTCTCCGACAGGTGGCAACATAGACAAGGGTAAAAATGGAAAAGGAACTGCGGTTGGTACAACTACCTGTACAGTGTATCCTACCTAACCCTGACGGCAGGGGACAAAGGCATTAAATGCCCGTCTGCATCGCCCAAATAGTGCAGAAAGGGACCGTCAGGGACGCCACCACTTGCCACGATGGCTATCTTGTCAGCGCCGCTTGCCACTATGCACCGCTCGCTGCACAGCCTCCCGCCACGTGCGCCTGGAAAGGCCTCAGGGCGACACGTTGGTGGATGTGCTGGAGCATGGGTACAGAGTGGTAGCCTGCCGCGGCAAGCGCCTTGCCGCGGCCGTTGTCTTGTCGCTTCTGGAAGCTTGTCGCTCACCGGGCCTTGCCGGGACGCGTGGCGCGTCGCGGCAAGTTCCTTGAGATGCCTTGGTTGGCCTTCCCGGCAAGCTCCTCTTGCCGGGGCCTTGTCTCCTTGGCTTGAATACTTTGTTCTTGAATGACTCCAAAGGACCCACGGAGGACCTTGGCGGTCACCCGGCAAGCCTTGCCGCGGGGCGCTGCAACTGCCCGTGCACAAGTTCAGGATACTAGGGTACCCCTACTCTAGTACACCGATAGGAGCCCCCGGGCCTGGGCCACACACGGTGCCGAGCGCTGTTGGGCCAGGCCCAAAACAGGGCACGGGCACACGCGGCCTGGGTTACGCCGTTTCTTACTTCGTATCCACCGCGCCCTCCCCCAACGGCACGCGTCAAATGCGGCATCGTGGGAGAGATCGTGGGTGGTTTCTTTATTCGGAAGAGCGAAACGTCCGCCCCCTCCCTCTTTATAAGCAGGGGAAACAGGGGCAGTTCGCCCATCTCGCCGGTTGTTGCTCCGATTTCACAAATCTCCGCCGCTCCCCCCTTCTTCCCGAAGCTGAAAGAGAGTAGTGCTCCGCCCCTCATCGCCACCAGCATCACCAATGCCGTCGATCTCCCCCACCACCTCCGCCATGGCTCCAAAAGCCGACAAGGGGAAGGGCATGAAGTCGGCCGAGGCGCAGCAGCTCGCGGCGCTGCGGAAGGAGCGGGCGGTCTCCCCCCCCTCCAGCTCGGCACGAAGGAGCTGAGGGAGTACTACTACCTCTTCTGGTCGACGGAGACGCGAGCGCATCCGCGCACGAAGGTACTCCCGGCTGCCGTTTCGGAACTGGCTCCGAACGGCTATCCTTTCTTCGTGTTGTTCTTCTACTGCAGGCTCTGCCCGCCCTTCTCGGAATTCTTCTGCGACATTATGAACACCTACGGGTTCCGCCTCCTTGACTTCACCCCCAACGCCGTTCTAACCATGGCAGTTTTCGCACATCTCTGCGAAAACTTTGTCGGAGTCCATCCAAACGTAGCCCTTTTTCGCCACTTCTTTATGCCCCGAGTCGAGAGAGGAGAGCCTTTGGCCGGCGGAATTGCCTGGATCTCGAGAGTCGGCAAGAAGGAAGCCTATCTGGAAGGAGAGCTCCGCAGCAAGTGGGGGGAGTGGAGAGCTGAGTGGTGCTGGATCGTCGAGGAGAATCCGCAGCCATTTACTGCCCTGCGACAAGCTCCAATAGCGCGCGGCAAAGATTGGAGCAACGTGGCCCCGGAAGATGATAGGCTGAAGATTGCCATCACCCGGATCTTGCGCCTCAGGCTTGCCGGGCTCACTGTAGGCGCTGTTGGCGCAGATTTTCTTCGCCGCCGCATCGCCCCCCTGCAGGAGAGGAGGAGACCCGCCTGGGAGTTCCAAAACTCGATGGATATCATGAGGCTGCGCCCGGGCCTCAACTTCAACTTCACCGTCTTGGAGCTGGATGCAATGCTCCTGGAGCTGTTCAAGCGCGATCCTCAACATCCATTCATGTTGCCGAGGGGCGTCGTTCCGTTGTGCAACAACTCCTCGCTTGCCCGCATCCGAGCAATGATGCCGTTGTGCGATTCGCATGGAATCCTCCCGACTTGGCAAGAGCCTGCAGATGACGTCGTGTGGGACTTCTTTGACGGCTTGGTTGAAGTGGCGGTCCGCGATGATGAACAGAAGAGCCTTACTCGCGACACCACCGATGCGGAGATGCAACGCATCGCCACTAGGCTGGAAGAGGCGGCGGCAGCAGTAGCTGCGGGCGAGTTCGGGTTCACCGTGGAGGAGGCAGAAGCAGCAGAGGCGGCAAGCCTTGTCGAGCGAGAGGAGTTCACCGGCGAGGAAGAGCTTGCCGGGCCTGAAGCTGAGTCGAGCGAGCCCGACGAGGGAGAGCTTGTCGGGCCTGAACCTTCAGATAACTTGCCGCAAGCAGAGCCCCCAGCTCCACCAAGAAGGCGTCTCCGCAAGGCCGTGGACGTAGCGGGGCGGCAAACGGGTCAACAGCCGCCGAGCCGCGCGACACGCTCTACCGCGGCAAGCACCGTTGCCGCGGGAGCACCTCACGCCGCTGCGGCAACTGGAGCGGGGTCTTCCCGGTCCTCCGCTGCTGCCCCTGCCAAGCGGGCAAGGGAACCTACTCCTCCGCCTCGTCGCACCGGAGGCGAGCCGGACTTCGATCTCTCCGCGCTCAGCTCCGACGAGGAAGAAGAAGAGTAATATTCTTCGCTGTACTTGTAGTTCTTCAATTCTTGCTGTCTTTGTCTTGTATCTGATTTGCTTTAATCTGAACCCATTCCTTTTCAGGACGCTGGCCCAGAGAGCGGCGAAGAGAGCCAAGGTCCCGGTGATTGTCATCGAGGACGAACCCACCGCGACGGCAGATGACATGTCCGAGACCACCTTGTCGGACCCGGCAACCATTCTTCAAAGCAGCCCCCAGCGCAGCCCCCATGTAAGTGTATAGTTTACTCCATGCTGTCAGGCGCGCATGGGTGCTCTTTCCTTCGCTGATATCTGACTGCTGGTTTGTGTAGGAGCAGAGCAGCATCATCAGGAGGGCCCGGAAGCCGCTCCCGAAGCGCCATCTGCTTCGACTACACCGCCAAGGGAGGATTCCCCGGCAAGGGAGCGCTCTCCGGCAAGGGAGAACCCTCCGGCAAGGGACAGTTCTCCGGCAAGGGACAGCACCAGTGATCCTCCGGCGGTTGAGACCGCGACCGCATATCCTAGCACAGGTAATCTTCTTGCCTGAAAACTTCCCTTGGGTTCTTCTTCTGATTTTATTTTTGGATATTTGCTTGACTTTTCTCCTTTTTCCATTCTTCAGATCCATCTGCCGCGGAGCCAATGGAAACCGAAGGGGAAGCCGGCGCTGACGATCCTGCCGGCGAAGAGGCCGCCAAAGCTGCCGCCGCAGAAGCTGGCGAGGGATCCGGCGATCGCACTGACAGCCCCGAGGCCGCAGGAGCGCCAGGCGCTGCACCGACCGCCGATCCCTCCGCCACTGCTGCAGCGCCAGGCTCCGAAGAGCCCCAGCCCGGCGCCTATTTGAAGGCCAGCGACGGTATCTTCATCAAGCTCCCCTGGGCGTCAAGCTCCAGGGCACCGGTCGAAGGAGAAATATTGGATGGAGAGGTGCTCGCCTCTGCTGGGCTGACGTTGGTCGACGCGCCAAGCAGCAGCAGCGATGAGCCTGAGGAGGAGCAGCTGCTACGGAAGCTGCTGTCGCTCTACCGCGCCCGACAAGCCAAGCTGGCATGCCGAGAAGCGCTTGTCGCGAAGGCGGGAGTGGATATCGAGAAGCGCGCGGAGGAGCTCCGGGGTCTCAGGCAGGAAACTCTCTGGTCCTTGGCGGAGGAGCGGGAGCAACTTCTCGAGGAGCGGAAAGCCTTCCTCCTCGAGAAGGCTGAAGTTGAAGAGCAGCAGCGGCTTGCTGCCGAGAGGATATCTGCGCAGGAAGGCGAGTTGGCGCAGCGCAAGGTTAACCTTGACAGCCACAAGGAGGAGCTTGCCGCGCGCGAGCAAGCAATTGGTGGGGCTCTCAAGGAAGCAAAGGATGCTGCCGCAGCTGCTGAGGCCGCCAAGAAGGAGCTGGAGATGAAGGTGGCGTAGCTGGAGGCAGATCTCAAGGCGAGCGGCGAGGAGCTTGCTGCGCTCAAGCGTGAGCGCGAGAAGGACGCTGCCGCTCATGGTGAGCTGTAGGGTCTTCTCGCTGAGAGGAGCAAGGAGCTCAGTGCCGCCAAGGACTCCAATGCTGATCTGGAGTTGAAGCTGGCCACTTTGACTCAGACGCTGGACGGCGCCAGGGAGCGGGAGGTGGCCTTGTCGGAGAAGATCAAGGCCGACGAGGCGCTGCTGGCGAGTGCTGCTGCCGCCCAGGATACTTTTAGGGAGACTGTGGAACACTGGACCGAAGGTCTCGTGAATGTTGCCGCAGCCATCGATGGGGAGCTGGCGTAGCTGGGGATGGAGGATCTCGGGTATCCCTCCGATGAGCACCTCCAGCCCAGCGCCAAGCTCAGCTTGTTCTTCAAGGGCGTGGCAACGGCCCTCCAGCGACTCCGGGAGAAGATCCCAAAGCAGCTGGCGGACGAGTCGCGCAGGATCTGTGCAGGAGCTCTTCAGAAGGTGCTGGTGAAGGTGGCCTTCCGCAACCCAGGCCTCAACCTCACCAACGTCCTCAAGTCCTTGCCGCCGGATGCTGATCTAGAAGCGCTCAAGGCCCTTGTCGCACCCATTGTGGACAAGGTGAGCGGGATCAACAGGGTTGAGGGCGATCGCGTAGATTAGGCCGCCCGTTTTCTCTTTTTCCTTGTCGCTGCTGGTCATGTTATGAGAACAATCTGTTAGAGCTGCGACAAGCTATCTTGTAATATGACTCTATTTCTGGTATCGATTGCTATGTTATTTCCTTTACTTGATTCCTTCCTTTGTATGTTTTGCCCTACGCTTTTAGGGAACTTGTCGGTGCAGGCACCTGGGCCACGAGCGCTGACTGCGGGACGTCAGCAGCCTGCTGGCGGTGCCGCTTCCGACAAGAAACCTTGTCACAACTAGCCGCAGCTCACTTAAGTTGTTGAGCGGACTCGAAACAAAGTAAGGGCGCAACTAGCTACGAGTTGGTTCCTCCGCGTACAGGTTTTCCATACAAAGCACGGTCGTTCGAGGAAGATAACTTAAAAAATTTAAAAACTAATTGCTCAAGCTTTGGCAACTTAGCTTTTCTGTCGTTTGCTTCCCGGTAAGGCGAAACTTCCTTGAACGATGCCAGGTCCACACCATTATGTTCTCCTTTCCCCCCGACAAACTTGTGGGCGAGGGAACTTTCGTTTCCTTTTGAGAAAAAGAAAGAAGAGAAAATAAAGATATGGAGCCTTATGGCTTGTTATTGCTTACCGGGGTTAGGTGCTGCACAAGGTGTCAGATAACGTATGCAAAAATAAAGTAGAAAGCATGTAATTGACAAGATGTGCGGAGCACATGAGCTTTACTTATGCACGGGATCTGCGCCCGACTTTGTACAAAGGATTACATGCAACATCGGCAAGACTTGTACAAAAGGTGGTTGCCGGAACAGGTTCCGGCAACCGCGCCCTATGGGTAAAACTTACGAAGATGCTCAATGTTCCAGGAGTTGCTCACCGGAATGCCATCTTCGGTCTCAAGGCGGACAGCGCCAGGCCTAGTGACTCGTTTCACCCGGTAAGGGCCTTCCCACTTCGGCGTCAACTTGTTGGAATTCTTGGCGGACTGAACGCGCCGAAGAACAAGGTCGCCTTCCTCGAAACTTCTGGCATTAACTTTGCGGCTATGGTAGCGGCGCAAAGCTTGCTGGTATCGAGCAGCTCGTACAGCAGCCTGAAGATGGTCCTCCTCAAGGAGCATCGCGTCATCTTGTCGCAGCTGCTCTTGCTCAAGCTCATCATAAGCGAGCACTCGAGGTGATCCGTATACGAGTTCCGTGGGGAGAACTGCCTCTGCTCCATAGACTAGAGCGAAAGGTGTCTGGCCAGTGGCTCGATTTGGCGTCGTCCTGATCGACCAAAGAACCACCGGCAGCTCCTCAATCCAGTTCCTTCCGCACTTGAGCAGCCTGTCGAAAGTCCTGGTCTTGAGCCCGCGCAGCACTTCAGCATTCACCCTCTCCGCTTGACCGTTGCTTCTAGGATGAGCAACAGAAGCGAAGCAGACCTTGGCGCCAAGATCTTGGACGTACTGCATGAAGGTGCGGCTCGTGAATTGCGTGCCGTTGTCGGTGATGATCCTGTTAGGGATCCCGAAACGACAAACAATCGACCTGAAGAACTTGACTGCTGACTATGCAGTCACCTTCCTCACTGGTTCCACTTCCGGCCACTTTGTGAACTTGTCGATTGCGACATACAAGTACTCAAAGCCCCCGACAGCTCGGGGAAAAGGGCCGAGGATGTCGAGCCCCCAGACCGAAAATGGCCGGGATAAAGGGATCGTCTGGAGAGCGTGAGCTGGCTGGTGTATCTGCTTGGAATGGAACTGGCACGCTTCACACTTGGTTACTTGTGCAGTCGCATCCTGGAGGGCTGTTGGCCAAAAGAAACCTTGCCGGAACGGTTTGCCGGCAAGTGCTCTCGCGCCAATGTGGTGACCACATATGCCTCCATGTATCTCTGCCAACAGATTTTGTCCGTTTTCCCGATGAATACACTTCAATTTCACACCGTTGAGTCTTCTTCTGTACAGTGTGTTATCGACAAACTGGTACATACTCAACTGCCGGGCTACTCTTTCCGCTTCTTCTTGCTCTTCGGGAAGTTCTCCTATCTGAAGGAAATGGACAATCTGTTGTGTCCATGCTGGAGCTTGTGGCTCGACAACAAGGACTAAAGGCACATCTGCTGCTGCGAGAACATCCGCTTCTACGGCGAGAACCTGCGGCTCAGCCGGAGCTTGATGTTCCCCGGCAAGCTTGCCGGAGCAAAACTTGTTGGGAGCGTTTGCTTCAATGGAACAAACCCTAGGGCTTGCCGGAGCACACTGCTCCTTAGCACCCTTGGTGTTGATCTTGATGACCTTCTTGGCGGCGGCTTCGGGGAGCTCTGCCGGAAAATAGTCACCAGAAATCAACTTCCTCTTCTTCTTCCCCCCGGGAGCTTCAGCGGCAAGTGATTTGCGATCTGTTGCGGCTGTTGCTTCCCAGTAGATCTTGTCGGCACAGATAAGAGCATCCTTCTTGTCGCCAGGGACAGAGATGACACTTATCGGGCCTGGCATCTTTAGTATGTTGTATGCGTAGTGAGAGGCTGCCATGAATTTGGCGAGTGCTGAACGGCCTAGTATCCCATTGTAAGGCAATGGAAAGTCAGCAACGTCAAAAGTGACCCTCTCAGTCCTGAAGTTCAGCTCACTGCCAAATGTCACCGGCAACGTGATCTTTCCCTTTGGCTTGCTCCTTCCCGGATTGATTCCTTGGAATGTGCCGGTCTCTTCGAGCTCGCTGTCAGGGAATTGGAGTTTCTGGAGTACCGCGGAGGAGATCAGGTTCAAGCCGGCCCCGCCGTCAACTAGCATCTTAGTGACCTTGAGGTTGCGGATATCTGGTGAAACCAACATCGGCAAGCATCCGACCGCAGTTATGCGATCAGGGTGGTCCTCAATATCAAAGATGATAGGCGTGCCGGACCATTTCAGAGGCTTGCGTGACTCGACGGGTGGTTCTGCCGCATTAACTTCCCGCACCCACTGCTTGAGCTGGCGGTGTGAAGTATGCAGAGAAGCACCACCGTCAACGCACAGGACCTCTGTGGCTTTCTGGAACTCCTGCTCATTAGTCTCGTCATCATCCATATCTTCATCGTCGTCGTCATCTTCATCCTTGTCGCGGCCGCGGGGAGGTCTGTCTCCTTGCCGCTGCTTGGCCTTGCCGCGGCGTCCTCCCCGGCCAGGGCGTTTCTTGCCGGATCCCCCAGCACCTTCCTGGGCCTTCTCCTTGTCGCGTCGCTCGTATTCAGCCTTTTGCGGTTCCGCACGTTCTGATGGAACGCGCTGATTACCGTGGCAGGGTGGACATCTGGGATGTTGTGCTGTACGCGGCTGAATCTCTGAATGTACTTGCGCAGGGGCTCTCCTTCCTTCTGGGCGAGCAGATGAAGGCCACTCTCTTGGCCATGAGGCTTGTGGCCGCCTATAAAGGCGCCGACAAACTGATGGCACAGATCTGCCTAGGAAGATATGGAGTTGTCCGGCAAATGCATGAGCCAGGATCTGACATTGGGCTTGAGCACCAGCGGGAAGTAGTTGGCCAAGATCTTGTCGTCCCACCCCTGGCAGCTTGCACCGCGATGGTGTAGATGCTGAGGAACTCCGACGGATGCGTCTTGCCGTCGTACTTCTCTGGTACGTCTGGTTTGAAATTCTTCGTGCTGGGCCACTGGACTTGCCGCAGCTCACGAGTGAACGCAGGGCAACCTACCGCGTACGGCAAGCCGCCTGGTTCCCCTGGCGCATGCATGTCGACAGAGGGCCCAGCGCGCTGGTCTGATTGACGCCGCGCTTCCCTTCGGTGCTCGATGCGAGTACGAGCGTCTTCTTGCTGTCGTTCGTGAAGAACTTGGCGCTGATCGCGACGAGCTTGTGGATCCGATGACGCGGTGGAGCCGCTGTCGAGTTGGATCCGGCGAGTCGGCGATATTGGCCTTCGGGGTGGAGAGTGCATGGTGGTTGCACTCCCACCGGTTTCGTCACCATCGGCTCGTGCCTGGCGGTCCTGCCGCGGCAGCGATGTACTCGGCTGCCGCGGGGTGTCGCCGTTGGCATAGCCGATGAGACTCTGAATGGTGGCCCTCCATTCATCGATCGTGTCTGATGTTGGAGGGTAATCCAGGAGCAGCTGAGCTCGCGCCAAAGCTTCTGCTGGAGTGGTGGGCGGCAGTAGCGGACGGCGTGAGGAGTGGGATATGCTCGGACTTCTAACTATGTTAGAAGGAGCAGTATCCCGTCCAGGCGACCGTGTCTCGCTCATGCCGGCACGTTGACGTGCATGCTGGTCTTGAGCACTCCGGGATCCACCAGCTTGATCTTGGTCCAACAAACGTATGGTACTGCGAATACCATGACGTTGTCGGTCCTGCACCTCCTGAGATGGGCGCGGAACATGTACGGACGCCGAGGTCTGCGCGGCCTTGTCTTTGGGCCTGGCAGCACCATGGGCTCCCTCGTCGATGTCCATTCTTCCGCCAGCATCTACCCCACCACTCGTTTGCTCCGGTGGTGGTGGGATCGACGTGGACGGAACAGCTGCCGCCGAAGTCTTCTTCTTCGGTGGCATGTCGATGAAGAAGATGAAGATCTAGCTCATGTGAACACCGGATCAGGTTCACACTACCTCGACGCCCCCTACTTGGCGCGCCAAAGATGTCGGGGAAACTGATCCACGAACACCTATGGGACCGGCGGACCGAGCCCCTTTCGGTTCGGCAGGGGGCGGAGGTCGCATGAAGAGCGGATCGAGGCGAAGCACACGAGCAGTTTACCCAGCTTCGGAGCTCTCCGGAGAGATAATACTCCTACTGCTGCTTGTCTGATTGTATTGTGTTCTTGCTTGGGAGCGCTGAGTGCTACAGTACACACGATCAGCTAACGAGACCGAGCGTGAGTGTTTTCTGGCTTCGAACTAGCCGAACCCCCCTCTACGTTGCACATGGGCCTCCTTTTATATGCTCAAGGGGTCTCCGACAGGTGGCAACGTAGACAAGGGTAAAAATGGAAAAGGAACTGCGGTTGGTACAACTACCTGTATAGTGTATCCTACCTAACCCTGACGGCAGGGGACAAAGGCATTAAATGCCCATCTGCGTCACCCAAACAGTGCAGAAAGGGACCGTCAGGGACGCCACCGCTTGCCATGATGGCTATCTTGTCAGCGCCGCTTGCCACTGCGCACCACTCGCTGCACAGCCTCCCGCCACGTGCGCCTGGAAAGGCCTCAGGGCGACACGTTGGTGGATGTGCTGGAGCGTGGGTACAGAGTGGTAGCCTGCCGCGGCAAGCGCCTTGCCGCGGCCGTTGTCTTGTCGCGTCCGGAAGCTTGTCGCTCACCGGGCCTTGCCGGGACGCATGGCGCGTCACGGCAAGTTCCTTGAGATGCCTTGGTTGGCCTTCCCGGCAAGCTCCTCTTGCCGGGGCCTTGTCTCCTTGGCTTGAATACTTTGTTCTTGAATGGCTCCAAAGGACCCACGGAGGACCTTGGCGGTCACCCGGCAAGCCTTGCCGCGGGGCGCTGCAACTGCCCGTGCACAAGTTCGGGATACTAGGGTACCCCTACTCTAGTACACCGACAGAAGAACTTTCGCAACGGTGCATAATCAGGGAGAACACTTATACCTTGAAATTTAGTGAGAGATCATCTTATAAAGTTACCGCCGAATTAAGCAAAATAAGATGTATAAAAGATAAACATCACATGCAATCAAAATATGTGACATGATATGGCCATCATCATCTTGTGCCTTTTGATCTCCATCTCCAAAGTACTATCATGATCTCCATCGTCACCAGCATGACACCATGATCTCCATCATCTTGATCTATATCAATGTGTCGTCACATGGTCATCTCGCCAACTATTGCTCTTGCAACTATTGCTATCGCATAGCAATAAAGTAAAGCAATTATTTGGTGCTTGCATCTTATGCAATAAAGAGACAACCATAAGGCTTCTACCAGTTGCCGATAACTTCAACAAAACATGATCATCTCATACAACAACTTATATCTCATCACGTCTTGACCATATCACATCACAATATGCCCTGCAAAACCAAGTTAGACGTCCTCTACTTTGTTGTTGCAAGTTTTACGTGGCTGCTACGGGCTGAGCAAGAACCGTTCTTACCTACGCATCGAAACCACAATGATAGTTCATCAAGTTAATGTTGTTTTAACCTTCTCAAGGACCGGGCGTAGCCACACTCGGTTCAACTAAAGTTGGAGAAACTGACACCCGCTAGTCACCTGTGTGCAAAGCACGACGGTAAAACCAGTCTCGCGTAAGCGTACGCGTAATGTCGGTCCAGGCCGCTTCATCCAACAATACCGCAAACCAAAGTATGACATGCTGGTAAGCAGTGTTCTACTCGTGCATATAACATCTACTCATAAAACCAGGCTCTGATACCACTGTTGGGGAACGTAGTAATTTCAAAATTTTCCTATGCACACGCAAGATCATAGTGATGCATAGCAACGAGAGGGGAGAGTGTTGTCCACATACCCTCGTAGACCGAAAGCGGAAGCGTTAGCACAACACAGTTGATGTAGTCGTACGTCTTCATGATCCGACCGATCAAGTACCAAACGCACGGCACCTTCGAGTTCAGCACATGTTCGGCTCGATGACGTCCCTGGAACTCCGATCTAGCGGAGCTTCGAGGGAGAGTTCCGTCAGCACGATAGCATGGTGACGATGATGATGTTCTACCGACACAGGGCTTCGCCTAAGCACCGCTACAATATTATCAAGGTGGAATATGGTGGAGGGGGGCACCGCACACGGCTAAGATATCCAAGGGATCAATTGTTGTGTCTAGAGGTGCCCCCTGCCCCCATATATAAAGATGCAAGGGGGAGGCCGGCCAGCCCTTTGGGGCGCGCCAAGGAGGGGGGAGTCCTCCTCCTAGTAGGAGTAGGACTCCCCTTTCCTAGTCCAACTAGGAAGAGGGAAGGGGGAAGGAAAGAGAGGGAAAGAGGAGAAGGACAGGGGGGTGCGCCCCCCTCCCCTAGTCCAATTCGGACCCCTCATGGGAGGGGGCGCACCACCTCCTGGGCTGCTTCCCTCTCTCTTCCCTAAAGCCCACTAAGGCCCAATACTCCCCCGGGGGGTTCCGGTAACGCCTCCGGCACTCCGGTTTTCTCCGAAACTATCCGGAACACTTCCGGTGTCCAAATATAGTCATCCAACACATCGATATTTACGTCTCGACCATTTCGAGACTCCTTGTAATGTCCGTGATCACATCCGGGACTCCGAACAACCTTCGGTACATCAAAACTCATAAACTCATAATAAAACTGTCAACGAAGCCTTAAGCGTGCGGACCCTATGGGTTCGAGAAATATGTAGACATGACCAAGACACGTTTCCAGTCAATAACCAATAGCGGAACCTGGATGCTCATATTGGCTCCTACATATTCTATGAAGATCTTTATCGGTCAAACCGCATAACAACATACGGTGTTCCCTTTGTCATTGATATGTTACTTGCCCGAGATTTGATCATCGGTATTGCTATGTCTTGAGCTTGCATTGGTTTTCCTCGAAGAGGAGAGGGTGATGCAGCAAGTGTAGCGTAAGTATTTCCCTTAGTTTTGAGAACCAAGGTATCAATCCAGTAGGAGGCTCCTCAAAAGTCCCACGCACCTACACAAACAAACTGAGAACTCGCAACCAACGCAATAAAGGGGTTGTCAATCCCTTCACGGCTACTTGCGAAAGTGAGATATAATAAAGATAGTATGATAAGATAAGTATATTTTTGGTATTTTATAATATAGATGCAAAAAAGTAAAGATGCAAATAAAACTAGATTGAAAGCAAATATAATAAGAGATAGACCCGGGGGCCATAGGTTTCACAAGAGGCTTCTCTCAAGATAGCATAAGTATTATGGTGGGTGAACAAATTACTGTCGAGCAATTGGTAGAAAAGCGCATAGTTATGAGATTATCTAGGCATGATCATGTATGTAGGCAGCACGTCCAAAACAAGTAGACCAACTCCTGCCTGCATCTACTACTATTACTCCACACATCAACCGACTCCTGCCTGCATCTAGAGTATTAAGTTCATAAGAATAGAGTAACACATTAAGCAAGATGACATGATGTAGAGGGATAAACTCATGCAATATGATATAAACCCCATCTTGTTATCCTCGATGACAACAATACAGTACGTGCCTTGCAACCCTTTCTGTCACTGGGTAAGGACACCGCAAGACTGAACCCAAAGCTAACCACTTCTCCCATGGCAAGAAAGATCAACCTAGTAGGCCAAACCAAACTGATAATTCGAAGAGACTTGCAAAGATAACTCAATCATACATAAAATAATTCAGAGAAGATTCAAATATTATTCATAGATAAAATTGATCATAAACCCACAATTCATCGGATCTCGACAAACACACCGCAAAAAGAGTTTACATCGAATAGATCTCCGCAAGAGAGGGGGAGAACATTGTATTGAGATCCAAAAAGAGAGAAGAAGCCATCTAGCTAATAACTATGGACCCGTAGGTCTGTGGTAAACTACTCACAACTCATCGGAGGGGCAAGGATGTTGATGTAGAGGCCCTCCGTGGTCGATTCCCCCTCCGACAGAGTGCCGGTGAAGGCTCCAAGATGAGATCTCGCGGATACAGAAGGTTACGGCGGTGGAAATTGTGTTTCGTGGTGCCCCTGGATGTTTTCAGGGTACGTAGGTATATATAGGAGGAAGAAGTATGTCGGTGGTCGCCCGAGGGGCCCACGAGACAGGGGGCGCGCCCTACAGGGGGGGGGCTCCTATCTCGTGGGGGCCTCGGGTGCTTCTTGACTTGCACTCCAAGCTCTCCGGATCATGTTCGTTCCAAAAATCACGCTCCCGAAGGTTTCATTCCGTTTGGACTCCGTTTGATATTCCTTTTCTTCGAAATACTGAAATAGGCAAAAAAACAGCAATATGGGTTGGGCCTCCGGTTAGTAGGTTAGTCCCAAAAATGATATAAATGTGTAAAATAAAGCCCATAAACATCCAAAAGGGGTAATATAATAGCATGGAACAATCAAAAATTATAGATACGTTGGAGACGTATCAAGCATCCCCAAGCTTAATTCCTGCTCGTCCTCGAGTAGGTAAATAATAAAAAGAGAATTTTTGATGTGGAATGCTACCTAGAATAATTCATAATGTAATTTTCTTTATTGTGGCATGAATGTTCAGATCCAAATGATTCAAAATAAAAGTTCATATTGATAAAAGAAATAGTAATACTTCAAGCATACTAATCAAAGTAATCATGTCTTCTCAAAATAGCATGGCAAAAGAAAGTTCATCCCTACAAAATCATATAGTTAGGCTATGCTTCATTTTCGTCACACAAAGATGTTCCCAACTTCAATACCCCCGATGACAAGCCAAGCAAATGTTTCATACTTAAATAATCTCAAACTTTTTCAACCTTCACGCAATACATGAGTGTGAGCCATGGATATAGCACTATGGGTGGAATAGAATATGATGATGGGGATTGTGTGGAGAAGACAAAAAAGGAGAAAGTCTCACATTGACGAGGATAATCAACGGGCTATGGAGATGCCCATCAATTGATGTCAACATGAGGAGTAGGGATTGCCATGCAACGGATGCACTAGAGCTATGAATGCTCAACAAAAGAAAACTAGTGGGTGTGCATCCAACTTGCTTGCTCACGAAGAACTAGGGCATTTGAGGAAGCCCATCGTAGGAATATACAAGCCAAGTTCTATAATGAAAAATTCCCACTAGTATGAAAAAGACAACTTATGAGACTCACTATATGAAAAACATGGTGCTACTTTGAAGCACAATATGTGAGACTCACTACATGAAGAACAAAGTGCTATTTTGACGCACAAGTGTGGAAAAAGAGATAGTAACATTGCCCTTTTTATTTATTTTCTTTTTTTTGGGCCTTTCTTTTATTTGGCCTTTCTTCTTTTTTTTTTCTTTTTTTTCTTTGGGCAATGCTCTAATAATGATGATGATCACACTTCTATTGATTACAACATAAGAATTACAACTCGAAACTAGAACAAAATATGACTCTATATGAATGCCTCCGGCGGTGTATCGGGATAGTGCAATGAATCAAGAGTGACATGTATGAAAAATAATGCATGGTGGCTTTGCCACAAATACGATGTCAACTACACGATCATGCAATGGCAATATGAAGAAAGTAAAGTATGTCATGATGATGATGAAACGGAACGGTGGAAAGTTGCATGGCAATATATCTCGGAATGGCTATGGAAATGCCATAATAGGTAGGTATGGTGGCTGTTTTGAGGAAGATATAAGGAGGTTTATGTGTGATAGAGCGTATCGTATCACGGGGTTTGGATGCACCGGCAAAGTTTGCGCCAACTCTCAAGGTGATAAAGGGCAATGCACGGTACCGAAGAGGCTAGCAAAGGTGGAAAGGTAAAAGTGCGTATAATCCATGGACTCAACATTAGTCAAAAGAACTCATATACTTATTACAAAAATTTAGAAGTCATCAAAAACCAAGTACTATGGGCATGCTCCTAGGGGGATAGATTGGTAGGAAAATACCATCGCTCGTCCCCGACCGCCACTCATAAGGATGCACAAGCCAGGTACACTTCATGTTTCAAATTTGTTACACAACTTTAACCATACGTGAATGCTATGGGACTTGGTAACTTCAACATAAGAATTCTTTGAATTCATAATAACCCAACTAGCATGACTTTAATATCACTACCTCCATATCTCAAAACAATTATCAAGTATCAAATTGATCATAGCATCCAATTCACTTCCTATGATAGTTTTTATTGTACCCAACTTGGATGCCTACCATTCTAGGACCAACTTTGTAACCATAGAAAATACCATGATGTTCTAAAAGACTCTCAAAATAATATAAGTGAAGCATGAGAGACTAGCAATTTCTTCAAAATTAAGTCACCACCGTGCTCTAAAAGATATAAGTGAAGCACTAGAGCAAAAACTATCAAGCTCAAAAGATATAAGTGAAGCACATAGAGTATTCTAGCAAATTCTAATCAAATAGGCTTCTCCCAAAAGGTGTTTACAGCAAGGATGATTGTGGTAAACTAAAAATCAAAAACTACTATAATAAACGACGCTCCAAGCAAAACACATATCATGTGGCGAATAAAAATATAGCTCCAAGTAAAGTTACCAATGAACGAAGATGAAAGAGGGGATGCCTTCCCGGGGCATCCCCAAGCTTAGGCTTTTGGCTATTATTGAATATCTTGGGGTGCCATGGGGATCCCCAAGCTTAGGCTCTTTCCACCCTTTGTTCCATAGTCCATAAAAGCTTTACCCCAAACTTGAAAACTTCACAACACAAAACTCAACAGGAAATCTTATAAGCTCCGTTAGTGAAAGAAAACAAAACCACCACATAAGGTACTGCAATGAACTCATTATTTATTTAATTTGGTGTTAAACCTACTGTATTCCAACTTCCTTATGGTTTATAAACTAATATACTAGCCATAGATGCATTGAAATAAGCAAACAACACACGAAAAACAGAATCTGTCAAAAACAGAACAGTCTGTAGAAATCTGTAACTAACGCAAACTTCTGGAACTCTAAAAATCCTACAAAAATAGGAAGTCTTGGAAAATTTGTTTATTGAACAGAAGAAAAAAGAATCAACGCAAAAGCACGTTCCTGTGATTTAATAAAATTATATTCGTGCGTGAAAATTTTCTGTTTTTCAGCAGAATCAAATCAACTATCATCGTAGGTTATCCTATAGGTTCTACTTGGCACAAACACTAATTAAAAGATAAAAACACATCTAAACAGAAGGTAGATGCAAGATTTATTACTGAACAGGAGCAAAAACAAAAAAACAAAAAGAAAATTGGGTTGCCTCCCAACTAGCGCTATCGTTTAATGCCCCTAGCTAGGCATAAAAGCAAAGATAGATCTAACGAGTGCCATCTTTGGCACTAAATTCATAAGTAGCACGCATGATAGATTCATAAGGTAATTTGACTTTATTTCTTGGAAAGTTATCCATGCCTTTCTTTAATGGAAATTGGAATCTAATATTCCCTTCCTTCATATCAATAATCGCACCAATCGTTCTAAGGAAAGGTCTACCAAGAATAATAGGGCAAGAAAGATTGCAATCTATATCAAGAACGATAAAATCTATGGGAACAAAATTTCTATTTGCAACAATAAGAACATAATTGATCCTTCCCATAGGCTTTTTGATGGTGGAATCCGCAAGGTGCAAATTTAAAGAGCAATCCTCAAGATCATGGAAACCTAAAATATCACATAAAGTTTTCAGAATCGTGGAAACACTAGCACCCAAATCACACAAAGCAAAACACTCATAATCTTTAATTCTAATCTTTATAGTAGGTTCCCACTCATCATTAAGTTTTCTAGGTATAGAAACTTCCAAATTAAGTTTTTCATCATAAGATTGCAGCAAGGCATCAACAATATGTTTGGTAAAAGCTTTATTTTGACTATAAGCATGAGGAGAATTAACAACGGATTGCAACAAGGAAATACAACCTTTTAAAGAGCAATTATCATAATTAAATTCCTTGAAATCCAAGATAGTAGGTTCAATATTATTAGAAGTTGAGGATTCTCCAATCTCACTTTTACCAAATTTAGCATTAAGATCTAAAGATTCTGAATTCTTGGGACGCCTTCTAGGCAAAGTTGATTCATCATCAGTCCCATAATCATCAAAATTCATATTGCAAAACATAGATCAAATCGGAGACACATCAATAACTTTAAGATCCTCATCATTATTTTCACGGAAACTAGAAGAATATGCTTTTATAAAGCTTTCTTTCTTAGCACGCAATCTAGCGGTTCTTTCCTTGCACTCATCAATGGAAATTCTCATTACCTTGAGAGACTCATTGATATAATTCTTAGGAGGAGAAGATATAAGTTTAAGAGAATCAACATCAAGCGAAAGTCCATCAACGTTCCTAGCCATATCATCAACTTTGAGCAATTTTTCTTCAAGCAAAGCATTAAAATTCTTTTGAGAAATCATAAATTCTTTCACACTATTCTCAAAATCAGAGGGCATCTTATTAAAATTACCATAAGAATTATTGTAAGAATTTCCATAGTTATTAGAGTAATTACTAGGGAACGGTCTAGCATTAAAGTTTCCTCTATAAGCATTGTTTCCAAAACTATTCCTACCAACAAAATTCACATCCATAGATTCATTATTATTCTCAATCAAGGAAGACAAAGGCATATCATTGGGATCAAGAGGAGTACTTTTAGTAGCAAACATCTTCATAAGTTCATCCATCTTTCCACTCAAAACATTGATTTCTTCTATAGCATGCACTTTTTTACTAGAAGATCTTTTGGTGTGCCATTGAGAATAATTAGCCATAATATTATCAAGAAGTTTTGTAGCATCTCCTAACGTGATTTCCATAAACGTGCCTCCCGCGGCCGAATCTAAGAGATTTCTAGAAGCAAAGTTCAAACCGGCATAAAATTTTTGTATGATCATCCATAAATTCAAACCATGAGTAGGGCAATTGCGAAGCATCAATTTCATTCTTTCCCAAGATTGGGCAACATGCTCATGATCAAGTTGTTTAAAATTCATGATATCGTTTCTAAGAGTAATAATCTTAGCGGGAGGAAAAATACTTAGAGATAAAAGCATCTTTGCACTTGTTCCAAGAATCAATACTATTTTTAGGCAAAGACGAAAACCAAACTTTAGCATGATCTCTAAGTGAAAACGGGAATAACTTCAATTTGACAATATTGTTATCCGTATCTTTCTTCTTTTGCATAGCACACAAATCAACAAAATTGTTTAGATGAGTAGCGGCATCTTCACTAGGAAGGTCGGCAAATTGATCTTTCATAACAAGATTTAGCAAAGTTGTATTGATTTCACAAGACTCAACATCATTAAGGGGAGCAATCAGAGTACTAAAGAAATCATTATTATTGGTATTCAAGAAATCACACAATTTGGTATTATATTGCGCCATGGCAACAAGTAATCCAACACACAAGCAAACATAAAAATGGCAAGCGAAAAAGAGAGGAGGAGATTGGGAAAGAGAGGGAAAATAAAACGGCAAGGGTGAAGTGGGGGAGAGGAAAACGAGAGGCAAATGGCAAATAATGTAAATGCGAGGGAGATGGGTTTGTGATGGGTACTTGGTATGTCTTGACTTGAGCGAAGACCTCCTCGGCAATGGCGCCATAAATCCTTCTTGCTACGTCTTGAGCTTGCGTTGGTTTTCCTCGGAGGGTGATGCAGCAAGTGTAGCGTAAGTATTTCCCTCAGTTTTGAGAACCAAGGTATTAATCCAGTAGGAGGCTCCTCAAAAGTCCCACGCACCTACACAAACAAACTGAGAACTTGCAACCAACACAATAAAGGGGTTGTCAATCCCTTCACGGCCACTTGCAAAAGTGAGATCTAATAAAGATAGTATGATAAGATAAGTATATTTTTGGTATTTTATAATATAGATGCAAAAAAAGTAAAGATGCAAATATAAGTAGATTGAAAGCAAATATGATAAGAGATAGACCCGGGGGCCATAGGTATCACTAGAGGCTTCTCTTAAGATAGCATAAGTATTACGGTGGGTGAACAAATTACTGTCGAGCAATTGATAGAAAAGCGCATAGTTATGAGATTATCTAGGCACGATCATGTATATAGGCATCACGTCCAAAACAAGTAGACCGACTCCTACCAGCATCTACTACTATTACTCCACACATCGACCGACTCATGCCTGCATCTAGAGTATTAAGTTCATAAGAACAGAGTAACGCATTAAGCAAGATGACATGATGTAGAGGGATAAAATCATGAAATATGATATAAACCCCATCTTGTTATCCTCGATGGCAACAATACAATACGTGCCTTGCAACCCTTTCTGTCACTGGGTAAGTACACCGCAAGATTGAACCCAAAGCTAAGCACTTCTCCCATGGCAAGAAAGATCAATCTAGTAGGCCAAACCAAACTGATAATTCGAAGAGACTTGAAAAGATAACTCAATCATACATAAAAGAATTCAGAGAAGATTCAAATATTATTCATAGATAAAATTCATCATAAACCCACAATTCATCGGATCTCGACAAACACACTGCAAAAAGAGTTTACATCAAATAGATCTCCACAAGAGAGGGGGAGAACATTGTATTGAGATCCAAAAAGAGAGAAGAAGCCATCTAGCCAATAACTATGGACCCGTAGGTCTGTGGTAAACTACTCACAACTCATTGGAGGGGCAAGGATGTTGATGTAGAGGCCCTCCATGGTCGATTCCCCCTCCGGCAGAGTGTCGGCGAAGGCTCCAAGATGAGATCTCGCGGATACAAAAGGTTACGGCGGTGGAAATTGTGTTTCGTGGTGCCCCTGGATGTTTTTGGGGTACGTAGGTAAATATAAGAGGAAGAAGTACGTCGGTGGCCGCCCGAGGGGCCCATGAGACAGGGGGCGCGCCCTACAGGGGGGGGGGCGTACAGGGGGGGCGCGGCCTCCTATCTCGTGGGGGCCTCGGGTGCTTCTTGACTTGCACTCCAAGCTCTCCGGATCATGTTCGTTCCAAAAATCACGCTCCCAAAGGTTTCATTCCGTTTGGACTCCGTTTGACATTCCTTTTCTTCGAATTACTGAAATAGGCAAAAAAACAGCAATATGGGCTGGGCCTCCGGTTAGTAGGTTAGTCCCAAAAATGATATAAATGTGTAAAATAAAGCCCATAAACATCCAAAATGGGTAATATAATAACATGGAACAATAAAAAAATATAGATATGTTGGAGACGTATCAGGTATCCCAATACCTAGTTCAATCTCGTTACCGGCAAGTCTCTTTACTCGTTACGTAATGTATCATCCCGCAACTAACTCATTAGCCACATTGCTTGCAAGGCTTATAGTGATGTGCATTACCGAGAGGGCCCAGAGATACCTCTCCGACAATCGGAGTGACAAATCCTAATCTTGAAATACGCCAACTCAACATGTACCTTCGGAGACACCTGTAGAGCTCCTTTATAATCACCCAGTTACGTTGTGACGTTTGGTAGAGTTGCATAATCTCATAGTCATAGGAACATGTATAAGTCATGAAGAAAGCAATAGCAACATACTAAACGATCAAGTTCTAAGCTAACGGAATGGGTCAAGTCAATCACATCATTCTACTAATGATGTGATCCCGTTAATCAAATGACAACTCATGTCTATGGCTAGGAAACACAACCATCTTTGATCAACAAGCTAGTCAAGTAGAGGCATACTAGTGACACTATGTTTGTCTATGTATTCACACATGTATTATGTTTCCGGTTAATACAATTATAGCATGAATAATAAACATTTATCATGAAATAAGGAAATAAATAATAACTTTATTATTGCCTCTAGGGCATATTTCCTTCAAATCCTACTTAGAGTAGGACTCCCCCCCTTGGGCGCGCCTCCTCCTGGCCGGCCTCCTCCTCCTCCCTCCTTTATATACGTGGGGAGGGGGCACCCAAAGGCACAACAGACAATCTCTTAGCCGTGTGTGGTGCCCCCACTCCACTGTTTTATACCTCTGTCATATTGTCGTAGTGCTTAGGCAAAGTCCTATGCCGGTAACTTCATCATCACTGTCACCATGCCGTTGTGCTGACGGAACTCTCCCACGGGCTCAGCTGGATCAAGAGTTCGAGGGACGTCACCGAGCTGAACGTGTGCAGATCGTGGAGGTGCCATGCGTTCGGTACTTGGATCGGTTGGACCGCGAAGACGTTCGAATACATCAACCGCGTTACTAAACGCTTCCGTTTTCGGTCTACGAGGGTACATGGACACACTCTTCCCGCTCGTTGCTATGCTTCTCCTAGATAGATCTTGCGTGATCATAGGAAATTTTGTGAAATACTACGTTCCCCAACAGTGGCATCCGAGCCAGGTCTATGCGTAGATGTTATATGCACGAGTAGAACACAAAGAGTTGTGGGTGATAATAGTCATACTGCTTACCAGCATGTCATACTTTGATTCGGCGGTATTATTGGATGAAGCGGCCCAGACCGACATTACATGACCGCGTTCATGAGACTGGTTCTACCGCCGTGCTTCGCACATAGGTGGCTAGTGGGTGTCTATTTCTCCAACTTTAGTTGAATCGAGTGTGACTACGCCCGGTCCTTGTTGAAGGTTAAAACAGCACACTTGACGAAAAATCGTTGTGGTTTTGATGCATAGGTAAGAACGGTTCTTCCTAGAAGCCCATAGAAGCCACGTAAAAATTGCAACAACAAAATAGAGGGCGTATTAACTTGTTTTTGCAGGGCTTGCTGTGATGTGATATGGTCAAGACGTGATGACATATAAATTGTTGTATGAGATGATCATGTTTTGTAACAGTTATCGGCAACTGGCAGGAGCCATATGGTTGTCGCTTTATTGTATGAAATGCAATCGCCATGTAATTGCTTTACTTTATCACTAAGCGACAGTGATAGTCGTAGAAGCAATAGTTGGCGAGACGACAATGATGCTTCGATGGAGATCAAGGTGTCAAGCCGGTGACGATGGTGATCATGACGGTGCTTTGGAGATGGAGATCAAAGTCACAAGATGATGATGGCCATATCATATCACTTATTTGATTGCATGTGATGTTTATCCTTTATGCATCTTATTTTTCTTAGTATGGCGGTAGCATTATAAGATGATCTCTCACTAAAATTTCAAGGTACAAGTGTTCTCCCTGAGTATGCAGCATTGCGACAGTTCGTCGTGCCGAGACACCACGTGATGATCGGGTGTGATAGGCTCTACGTTCACATACAATGGGTGCAAGCCAGTTTTGCACACGCAGAATAAGGGTTAAACTTGATGAGCCTAGCATATGCAGATATGGCCTCGGAACACTGAGACCGAAGGGTCAAGTGTGAATCATATAGTAGATATGATCAACATAGTGATGTTCACCATTGAAAACTACTCCATCTCACGTGATGATCGTACATGGTTTAGTTGATATGGATCACGTGATCACTTAGATGATTAGAGGGATGTCTATCTAAGTGGGAGTTCTTAAGTAATATGATTAATTGAACTTTAATTTATCATGAACTTAGTACCTGATAGTATTTTGCATGTCTATGTTGTTGTAGATAAATGGTACGTGCTACTATTCCGTTTAATTTTAATGCATTCCTAGAGAAAGCTAAGTTGGAGGATGATGCTAGCAATTGCACGGATTGGGTCCGTAACTTGAGGATTATCCTCATTGCTGCACAGAAGAATTATATCCTAGAAGCACTTCTAGGTGCAAGACCCACTGCAGGAGCAACGCCAGACGTTGTGAACGCTTGGCAGAGCAAAGCTGATGACTACTCGATAGTTCAGTGTGCCATGCTTTACGGCTTAGAACCGGGACTTCAACGACGTTTTGAACGTCATGGAGCCCATGAGATGTTCTAGGAGTTGAAGTTAATATTTCAAGCAAATGCCCGGATTGAAAGATATGAAGTGTCCAATGAAGTTCCACAACTGCAAAATGGAGGAGAATAGTTCTGTTAGTGAGCATATACTCAGAATGTCTGGGTACCACAATCACTTGACTCAACTGGGAGTTAATCTTCCGGTAGATAGTGTCATTGACAGAGTTCTTCAATCATTGCCACCAAGCTACAAACCGCTTCATGATGAACTATAATATGCAAGGGATGGATAAGACAATTCCCGAGCTCTTCGCGGTGCTAAAGGCTACGGAGGTAGAAATCAAGAAGGAGCATCAATTGTTGATGGTTAACAAGACCACTAGTTTCAAGAAGAAGGGCAAAGTGAAAGGTATATTTGATATACATGTTATTGATGTGTACCTTACTAATGCTCGTAGTAGCGCCTGGGTATTTGATACTGGTTCTGTTGTTCACATTTGCAACTCGAAACAGGGGCTACGGATTAAGTGAAGACTGGCTAAGGACGAGGTCAAGATGTGCGTGGGAAATGGTTCCAAAGTCGATGTGATCGCCGTCGGCACGCTACCTCTACATCTACCTTCGGGATTAGTTTTAGACCTAAATAATTGTTATTTGGTGCCAGCATTAAGCATGCACATTATATCTGGATCTTGTTTGATGTGAGATGGTTATTCATTTAAATTAGAGAATAATGGTTGTTCTATTTATATGAGTAATATCTTTTATGGTCATGCACCCTTGATGAGTGGTCTATTTTTGTTGAATCTCGATAGTAGTGATACACATATTCATAGTATTGAAGCCAAAAGATATAAGTTTAATAATGACAGTGCAACTTATTTGTGGCACTGCCGTTTTGGTCATATTGGTGTAAAACACATGAAGAAACTCCATGGTGATGGGCTTTTGGAATCACTTGATTATGAATCACTTGATGCTTGCGAACCATGCCTCATGGGCAAGATGACTAAGACCCCGTTCTCCGGAACAATGGAGCGAGCAACAGACTTATTGGAAATAATGCATACTGATGTATGCGGTCCGATGAGTGTCGATGCTCGCGGCGGGTATCGTTATTTTCTGACCTTCACAGATGATTTGAGCAGATATGGGTATATCTACTTGATGAAACATAAGTCTGAAACATTTGAAAAGTTTAAAGAATTTCAGAGTGAAGTGAAAATCATCGTAACAGGAAAATAAAGTTTCTACGATCTGATCATGGAGGTGAATATCTGAGTTATGAGTTTGGTCTTCATTTGAAACAACGCGGAATAGTTTCGCAACTCACGCCACCCGGAACACCACGGCGTAATGGTGTGCCGAACGTCCTAACCGCACTTTATTAGATTGTCACGCCCAATATGCGATATTATCCTAAAGGGACTCGAAGGTCCCACCAAGGATAGAACCGCATATTGATACGCTTTTGCAAGGTGGATATCATTACATCAACATTACATAATAGATGGGGATACATACAAAAGGCATACAGTGCCACATGAATACAACATCATCTTACATAAGAGCACCATCTGACTACGGATGAAACACAAACAGAAACTCAAACGACATCCACCCTGCTAGCCCAGGCTGCCGACCTGGAACCTATCCCCTGATCAAAGAAGAAGCAGAAGAAGAACTCCAAAACAAGCAAACATCGCTCTCGCGTCATGATCATCGCATAACCTACACCTGCAACTGTTGTTGTAGTAATCTGTGAGCCATGAGGACTCAGCAATCCCATTACCATGGGTATCAATACTAGCAAAGCTTAATGGGTAAGGAAGGGGTGAAGTGGGGAGGTTGCAGCAGCGACTAAGACGGTATGGTGGCTAACATACACAAATAAGAGCGAGAAGAGAAGCAAAGGAACGGTCGTGAAGCTAGCAATGATCAAGAGGTGATCCTGAACTCCTACTTACTCAAACATAACCCAAAACCGTGTTCACTTCCCGGACTCTGCCGAAAAGAGACCATCAGGACTACACACACGGTTGATGCATTTTAATTCGAATCTGGTGTCAAGTTATCTACAACCGGACATTGACAAATTCCCATCTGCCACATAACCGCGGGCATGGCTCTCGAAAGTTTATACCCTGCAGGGGTGTCCCAACTTAGCCCATTACAAGCTCTCACGATCAATGAAGGATATTCCTTCTCCCAGGAAGACCCGATCAGTCTCGGAATCCCGGTTTACAAGACATTTCGACAATGGTAAAGCAAGACCAGCAAAGCCGCCCGATGTGCCGACAATCCCGATAGGAGCTGCACATATCTCGTTCTCAGGGCAACACCGGATAAGTCAAGCTACGAGTAAAACCAGACTTCGAGTTTCCCCGAAGTGGCCCCGTAGGCTGCTCGGTTCGGACCAACACTTAGAGAAGCACTGGCCCAGGGGGGGCTAAAATAAAGATGACCCTCGAGAGAGCGACTCCCAAGGGAAAAGTAGGTGGTGGTGAGGCAAATGGTAAAACCAAGGTTGGGCCTTGCTGGAGGAGTTTTATTCAAAGCGAACTGTCAAGGGGGTCCCATAAATCACCCAACCGCGTTAGGGACACAAAATCCGGGAACATAACTCGGCATGACGGAAACTAGGGTGGCAAGAGTGGAACAAAACACCAGGCGTAAGGCCGAGTCTCCCACCCTTTACTAAGTATATAGATGCATTAATTAAATAAGAGATATTGTGATATCCCAACATAATCCTGTCCACCATGGAGCAATCTTCAACTTCACCTGCAACTAACAACGCTATAAGAGGGGCTGAGCAAAGCGGTAACATAGCCAAACAACAGTTTGCTAGGAAGGGTGAAAAGGTTAGAGGCTGACATGGCAATTTGGGAGGCTTGATCAACAAGAGATAGGTAGCGCATCATAGCGATAGAATGAAGCAACTAGAATAGCAATGATAGTAATGAGATCCAAGGTGACGGTCATCTTGCCTGAAATCCCGCTGTGAAGAAGAACGAGTCCATGAAGAATATGAAGCCACGAAGACGAACCAAGCGTAGACGAACGAATCCTCACGATCGCACCGAAACGGGAACTATCGAGAAGAAGCACACAACATAGTAATTTCAAACACACCACACATAAACATGACAAGATGCTCAACCAAGCATGATGCTTGACAAAGGCTACATGAAGCTACTCATGGCAAGAAATGATGCATACAAGAACAACACATCAAAGCAAAGTTAAATGAGGCCGGAAACAACATATAACAATTCCGGAAAATCCCCATATGCAAGTTTCAAAGTTGGTCCAGATCTGAATAAACCTTATGTTCAAGTTTTTAAACAGCAAGTTAAAGAGCACCAAGAGAATCTACACGAAATTCTAGTCAAGTTACATATAAAGTTCATTTAGTTCGGAGCTACGGCCTAGAAGATATGAGCAAAACAAGTTAAACATGGCATTGATGCAAAATGCATACAAACATCAAGCAAACACTCTCAAAACATGGATGCAACAAGTTAATATGAAACTTCATGCAAAATCAAGCAAGTTTCATATAGAGCACACTCAAAACAGGGCAACGGTTCAACACATACACTCTATACAAGTTTAAAGGACAAGTTGTGCAAAACAGCAACTAGGCGTCTTGCAAGCATCAAAACAATATACTACATCACCTCAAAATAAGAACAAAAGGCATGGGCATGAAGCACAGGTAAAGCACAACAAAACATGAACACTGAGCTATCTCCAGAAAACACTAGAACATGCTCAAAAGGACATGGCAAGATTGCAAACAATAACAGTTTCAGACTTAACAGAAATAACATCAGGTTGCAATGTTTAGAGCTATCAAACAATATGTTACAAGAACTTAACATGGAAAACAAAGGCATGGAATGCTAGTACTAATTACAAAGGACAAAACTCCCTTAATGGAGTAATTCCAAAGATCAACAGAAAAGATGGTAGGATTCATGCAAACATGGCAAATGATATGACAGATTCAGACATGGCAGGTACAACAATAAGTAGGCATGTTGGTGAGCTTGTACAACTCACCACAGAGCATTACATGGCATTACAAGGTGACCAACAGTAAGATGACATACTTATTAAGCTAAGAATGGCAAGAGCAAGTTCATAGGGTGCATGGATCACTAGCAAAGCACATGGCAAAACTGAACTTAATGTTAACAGGCTGACAGCAACATATTTAGCAACTTTGGAGCATGATATGAACAATCTACAGCAAGCTATAAATGCAACCAGGGGCATGGATGGATAGAGAATGACATGAATAACAAAATATCTTTAGTGAACATCTCCAGATGGTGCATAGAATGACTTGTAGCAGCAGGTTTACATAGCATCACGAAATAACAGATTCAGCCTAGCAAAACAGTAACAGTAAGTACCCTACTTCACGAGCTCGATGCACTCACTACAAGACTCACAAAAAATACATGTATTGCACCACTATGAAGATGGAATGATGTAGCTCAAAACTCATGTAGACATCATGCTCAAAAGATGCACACACGGAATGCAATGAAAAAGACAAATCACCAAGTTATAACAGTTTCAGTAGGTTAACATCGTATAGCACTCTTGCAACGATGATTTGGGCATCAATATGGACTCAAACAAGCATGGAACAATGGAATTTATTCAAGAGCATCTCACAGCGAACATTTTGATGTATTATGCATGCAAAATGGAGCAACATGAAAGGAGATATGATGCTATGAACATGGCATGAAAATGTTGCAGATCCGGGGACTTAGACGAATTTCACCTCGCGAAAAGTGGACGGGGACGTTCCGGGACGGAGAGATCCGGGACGGTGCGGGGGCGCGTTTGGATGGATGCACTGGTGGATCTGGTCCACCTCCAGATCCAGATCGAGGACGGGTCCGGGTCCGGCGACGACGGCTCGCCGGAGTTGGAGGGGCGGCGACCGGAGTTGGAGGGGCGGCGACGGGGCAACG
>NC_041381.1:309238426-309241415 GCF_002162155.2 Triticum dicoccoides
GCTCCCGCGAGCACCACGCGGCGGCAGGGACGACCGGCGGCGACGGCACGGCGCGCCGGCGAGGAGGCGGAGATCGGGGTCGGGCAAGGAGGCGGGCGCCTCGGGTGGCGGCGGGCAGCGGCTTGGGCCCCGCGGGCCGGATCTAGGCCCCGCGGGCCTTGGCAGCGGAGGAGAGAGAGGAGGGCCGGCGGCAGATGAGGTGGCGACGCGCGATTGGGCGAGGCGGTGGTGCTGCTGACGTGTCGCGTGGGGATTGGTTCGGGTGAGGTGGCTGGTGGACACGTCCGGCGGAGTTGGACGTGTCTGGCGGCGCGGGGTGGAAGAAGGCTAGGGTTGGACTGTGGGATTTTCGGGGAGAACACATATTTATAGGTAGAGGGAGCTAGGAGGGTCCAAATGGGGAGCGGTTTTCGCCCACACGATCGTGATCGAACGACCGAGAGCATGGAGGGGGTTTGGATGGGCTCATGGGCTGATTTGGAGGGGTGTTGGGCTGCAAGTCAAAAGGGGCTTTTACGGTTACCTGGTTAACTATTGGAGTATCAAATGGACTCCAAATGGCACGAAACTTCACAGGCGGTCTACCGGTGGTGTACCAAGGCCACTTGGCAAACCTCGGTCCATTCCAAGAATATTTAACACCCGCTCATGAAAAGAGACAAGAAGGGGACACCGGATGACATAGGAGTGCTGGATTGCTAAACGGACAACGGGGAAAAATGCTCGGATGCATGAGACGAACACGTATGCAATGCAATGCACATGATGACCTGGCAAAATGCAACACACAAGTAAATGACATGGCAACAACAATGAATAACTGGCAGACACATGGCGCATCGAATCCGGGGCGTTACAACACTCCTCCACTAACAAGAGATCTCGTCCCGAGATCTTAGGACCGAGACAGGGGAAAAATGGGATGAGGTGAAACAAGAACTCAAGAGAAGAAGCAAAGAATCGAGATCACTCGAGAAGAAGAGAGGAACGACGAGAATGACAAGAATTGAAAGCTCACGGAATCAGATAGACGATGAAACCACTCCAGTTAGAATGAGATAAGACACGAATAAGACTGGAAGGATTTAGGCAGCACTCCGGCTGAAACATGGAGGAATAGAACACGAACTTGAGAGGATGGAATGATACTTGATGAAGACATGACACAAAACCTCCGGAAAGAATTGAAAGAGTTGAATGAAAAGAACGGAGAATAAAATGACAACTTGTGCCACGAATGAAATTGAAAGCATCTTTAGAAGGAAGGTTTAAATGGAGTTGTTGAGAAAATCAACAACGAAAAGAATAAGCTTGTTGTGGTCTTATAGGTAACATCTCAAGATCATAAGGTGATAACCAGCCACAAACGGAAATGATTGGATAGCTGAGAAGAACGAAGGAATGCAAAACTCCACTTCAAAAGAATACGGAGATTTAATTGCACTTTGAAAAACAAGAAGGAAACATACTTGAGCTCCTTCGATAAGAATCTTGATGAACACATGAGGAATGAATTAGATCCTTGCGAACCACTGTGAAGAACTCCGGTAACAAATGGATGATGAGATAGAATTGAGGGATGAAAGGGATAAGATTAAAGCCTTGCGATGATTTAGATGGAGGTTCGACGAAATGGCCGAGTAATTTGAACTCCGGAAAAGAAAAGATGAAAACACTTGAACTAGAATTTATTCCTCACGAACAAACTCCGAAGGAAGGGATTAATCACTTGGATGAAATAAGAATAAGATTTATTGTATGCTTACCCTTCATCAAATTAAATTGATGACAAGCAATGGATTTTGCATACTACTTATTCTTGTTGGAAAAGGATTAAGAGGAATATGGCGCAAAACTTGAGAAAGTCTTCATGAACCACCAGTAGGATTGGAAAGAATGAATGAATTAAAATGATAATCTTGAACGAACCACCGTAAGAATTTGAAAATGACTGATGAAAGAGACTGAATCACCGGGAAGAACTAGAAGAACCAATATGCTAGAGGGGATTTAGATGCAAAAGAACAAAGAGATCATGACCTGATTGAAGAATACTTGAACGAAGCACCGGGATAATTGGATAACGGTAGCTGAAATGTGAGGACGAAAAATTCTTCTGGAATGACGGCCTCCGGTGAAAAGAAACGGGAAACAACCTCTGACATACTCCGGATGGTTGAGAAAAAGGAATTTCCGAAAAACGGAATAATTCGAGAGGGTACCAAGAAGCTAGAACCACGAATCTTTGGGAGAACGGGCAAGATTGAGAGGAAAAACTCTTCTTCGGTCTTCAAATGTTAAGAATGACGACGAGAAACAACACCAAAATTTGTTGAGACACTCTGGGGAAACGAAAGGCGAAGAGGTTGAGCCAATAATGAAAAGAATTTGAAAATGATCTTGGAGAAGGCATGTGACTGATGGAATCCATTCTTAGTCACACTTCAAAAAGGATTGAGAATAACTCCGGCAGAATTAGAAGAGTCAAGTAAGATCCTGGGAAAAGACCTGTGGGTTAGGGCCCACTGAAGAGAAAAACACCGTTGGAAAGGGATGTTGAAAAGATAAATGATGCACCGGAACAATTGAAATATTTGAATGAGGTGACAACCTCAAATTAATTCACACACAGACGAATCTCCTGAGATGTCTTGAGCACTCCGAAAAGATAAACTGGCGAGAGGCGAATGATCAAGGGGAAAACATTTTAACCAAGGGAAAGAATACGATCAACACCGAAAAACTTGAATTGAATCCACCGGAAACGAAGAAGAGATGAAGAATGTCAAACGAGACGAGAATTCACCGATTGAGATAATTGAGGGAAGACTGAAGAGGCTCCGTACGAATGAAATTGATGCTCAAAAGAGACTCGGGCTCCGGGAAGAAGAGGGGGGGAGGGTGGGAAAACAAAAGCAACTTGGAAGGGGGAACCGACGAATATCTTGAAGAGAAAACTCCGGTTTAAATCATTGAGGAAAGAAAGGAA
>NC_041381.1:309241861-309246135 GCF_002162155.2 Triticum dicoccoides
GGGAAGAAGAGGGTGGGAGGGTGGGAAAACAAAAGCAACTTGGAAGGGGGAACCGACGAATATCTTGAAGAGAAAACTCCGGTTTAAATCATTGAGGAAAGAAAGGAAAGGCTTCGCACGAGTAGGATGGATACTCGATTACAGACTCCCGCTCCGAGGAGAAAAAGGGGTGGGCGGGTGGGAAAAGAAATCAACTGAGGATTGAACTCAAATATGAAGAGGCTCGAGTCAACTTGACGAGAAAGGCACCAGATAAAAAGAGCTGAGAACCAATGATCGAAAAACCAACTGCGTGATCCTAAAGAAAAATTTGAATGGGAAGAGGAGTAATTCAAAACACCTACGTCAAGATTCCTCACCATAGAGACGAAGGGGCTGAGGAGTAAAAAGAATTCCTACTCTCCGATATAACTAAACTCCGAAAACAGTTTTCTTCTAGACTCAACAACGTCGAAACTACACGATCAATCAAGGGGGCTCCTATGGTCGGTCGAGGCTCTGATACCAACTTTTCACGCCCAATATGCGATACTATCCAAAAGGGACTTGAAGGTCCCACCAAGGATAGAACCACGTATTGATACGCTTTTGCAAGGTGGATATCATTACATCAACATTACATAATAGATGGGGATATATACAAAAGGCATACAGTGCCATATGAATACAACATCATCTTACATAAGAGCACCATCCGACTACGGATGAAACACAAACAGAAACTCAAACGACATCCACCCTGCTAGCCCAGGCTGCCGACCTGGAACCTATCCCCTGATCGAAGAAGAAGCAGAAGAAGAACTCCAAAACAAGCAAACATCGCTCTCGCATCATGATTATCGCATAACCTGTACCTGCAACTGTTGTTGTAGTAATCCGTGAGCCACGAGGACTCAGGAAACCCATTACCATGGGTATCAAGACTAGCAAAGCTTAATGGGTAAGGAAGGGGTGAAGTGGTGAGGTTGCAGCAACGACTAAGCAAGTATGGTGGCTAACATACGCAAATAAGAGCGAGAAGAGAAGCAAAGGAACGGTTGTGAAGCTAGCAATGATCAAGAGGTGATCCGAACTCCTACTTACGTCAAACATAACCCAAAACCGTGTTCACTTCCCGGACTCCGCCGAAAAGAGACCATCACGGCTACACACGCGGTTGATGTGTTTTAATTCGAATCTGGTGTCAAGTTATCTACAACCGGACATTAACAAATTCCCATCTGCCACATAACCGTGGGCACGGCTCTCGAAAGTTTATACCCTACAGGGGTGTCCCAAGTTAGCCCATCACAAGCTCTCACGGTCAACGAAGGATATTCCTTCTCCCAGGAAGACCCGATCAGTCTCGGAATCCCGGTTTACAAGACATTTCGACAATGGTAAAACAAGACCAGCAAAGCCGCCTGATGTGCCGACAATCCCGATAGGAGCTGCACATATCTCGTTCTCAGGGCAACACCGGATAAGTCAAGCTACGAGTAAAACCAGACATCGGGTTTCCCCGAAGTGGCCCCGCAGGCTGCTCGGTTCGGACCAACACTTAGAGAAGCACTGGCCCAGGGGGGGCTAAAATAAAGATGACCCTCGAGAGAGTGACTCCCAAGGGAAAAGTAGGTGGTGGTGAGGCAAATGGTAAAACCATGGTTGGGCCTTGCTGGAGGAGTTTTATTCAAAGCGAACTGTCAAGGGGATCCGATAAATCACCCAACCGCGTTAGGGACACAAAATCCGGGAACATAACTCGGCATGACGGAAACTAGGGCGGCAAGAGTGGAACAAAACACCACACATAAGGCTGAGTCTCCCACCCTTTACTAAGTATATAGATGCATTAATTAAATAAGAGATATTGTGATATCCCAACATAATCATGTCCACCATGGAGCAATCTTCAAATTCACCTGCAACTAACAACACTATAAGAGGGGCTAAGCAAAGCGATAACATAGCCAAACAACAGTTTGCTAGGAAGGGTGAAAAGGTTAGAGGCTGACATGGCAATTTGGGAGGCTTGATCAACAAGAGATAGGTAGCGCAGCATAGCGATAGAACGAAGCAACTAGCATAGCAATGATAGTAATGAGATCCAAGGTGACGGTCATCTTGCCTGAAATTCCCGCTACGGAGAAGAATGAGTCCATGAAGAATATGAAGCCACGAAGACGATCCAAGCGTAGATGAACGAATCCTCATGATCGCAACGAAACGGGAACTATCGAGAAGAAGCACACAACATAGTAATTTCAAACACACCACACATAAACATGACAAGATGCTCAACCAAGCATGATGCATGACAAAGGCTACATGAAGCTACTCATGGCAAGAAATGATGCATACAAGAACAACACAACAAAGCAAAGTTAAATGAGGCTGGAAACAACATATAACAATTCCGGAAAATCCCCATATGCAAGTTTCAAAGGTTGTCCAGATCTGAATAAACCTTATGTTCAAGTTGTTAAACATCAAGTTAAAGAGCACCAAGAGAATCTACACGAAATTCTAGTCAAGTTACATATAAAGTTCATTTAGTTCGGAGCTACGGCCTAGAAGATATGAGCAAAACAAGTTAAACATGGCGTTGATGCAAAATGCATACAAACATCAAGCAAACACTCTCAAGACATGGATGCAACAATGTAATATGAAACTTCATGCAAAATCAAGCAAGTTTCATATAGAGCACACTCAAAACAGAGCAACGGTTCAACACATACACTCTATACAAGTTTAAAGGACAAGCTGTCCAAAACAGCAACTAGGCATCCTGCAAGCATCAAAACAATATGCTACATCACCTCAAAATAAGAACAAAAGGCATGGGCATTAAGCTTAGGTAAATCATGAAAAAACTTGAACACTAAGCTCTCTCGAGAAAACAATAGAACATGCTCAGAAGGACATGGCAAGATTTCAAACAATAACAGTTTCAGACTTAACAGAAATAACATCAGGTTGCAATGTTTAGAGCTATCAAACAACATGTTACAAGAACTTAACATGGAAAACAAAGGCATGTAATGCTAGTACTGAATACAAAGGACAAAACTCCCTTACTGAACTAATTCCAAAGATCAACAGAAAAGATGGTAGGATTCATGCAAACATGGCAAATGATATGACAGATTCAGACATGGCAGGAACAACAATAAGTAGGCATGTTGGTGAGCTTGTACAACTCACCACAGAGCATTAAATGGCATGACAAGGTGACCAACATTAAGATGACATACTTATTAAGCTAATCATGGCAAGAGCAAGTTCATAGGGTGCATGGATCACTAGCAAAGCACATGGCAAAACTGAACTTAATGTTAACAGGCTGACAACAACATTATTCAGCAACTTTGGAGCATGATATGGACAATCTACAGCAAGCTATAAATGAAACCAGGGGCATGGATGGATAGAGCATGACATGAATAACAAAATATCTTTAGTGAACATCTCCAGATGATGCATCGAATGACTTGTAGCAGCAGGTTTACTTAGCATCACGAAATAACAGATTCAGCCTAGCAAAACAGTAACAGCAAGTACCCTACTTCACGAGCTCGATTCACTCACTACAAGACTCACAAAAATACATGGATTGAACCACTATGAAGATGGAATGATGTAGCTCAAAACTCATGTATACATCATGCTCATAAGATGCACACACGGAATGCAATGAAAAAGACAAATCACCAAGTTATAACAGTTTCAGCAGGTTAACATCATATAACACTCTTGCAACGATGATTTGGGCATCAATATGGACTCAAACAAGCATGTCACAGTGCAATTTATTGAAGAGCATCTCACAGCGAACTTTTTGATGTATTATGCATGCAAAATGGAGCAACATGCAAGGAGATATGATGCTATGAACATGGCATGAAAATGTTGCAGATCCAGGGACTTAGACGAATTTCACCTCGCGAAAAGTGGACGGGGGCGTTCCGGGATGGAGAGATCCGGGACGGTGCGGGGGCGCGTTTGGATGGATGCACTGGTGGCTCTGGTCCACCTCTAGATCCAGATCGAGGACGGGTCCGGGTCCGGCGACGGCGGCTCGCCAGAGTTGGAGGGGCGGCGACCGGAGTTGGAGGGGCGGCAACGGGGCAACGCGGTTCCGGCGAGGGGCGAGCCGGGTGGCAGAGGCGAGGCGGCGCTGGGCGCGGCGGCGACCGGGCGGCCAGTAGCGGCGCCGGCGAGCCAACGGCGGCGGCGGACAGGCACCGGGCGGCGGGGCGGACCACGGGCGCCGAAGGGCGGCGCCGGCCGGG
>NC_041381.1:309246457-309267930 GCF_002162155.2 Triticum dicoccoides
GAGCACCATGCGGCGGCGGGGACGACCGGCGGCAACGTCACGGCGTGCCGGCGAGGAGGCGGAGATCGGGGTCGGGCGCGGAGGCGGGCGCCTCGGGCGGCGGCGGGCGGCGGCTCGGGCCCCGCGGGCCCTGGCGGCGGAGGAGAGAGGGAGGGGGGCGGTGGATGAGGTGGCGACACGCGATTGGGCGAGGCGGCGGCGCTGCTGACGTGTCGCGTGGGCATTGGTTTGGGTGAGGTGGCCGGTGGACGCGTCCGGCGGAGTTGGACATGTCCGGTGGCGCGGGGTGGAAGAAGGCTATGGTTGGACTGCGGGATTTTCGGGGAGAACACATATTTATAGGTAGAGGGAGCTAGGAGAGTCCAAATGGGGAGCGGTTTTTGCCCACACGGTCGTGATTGAACGACCGAGAGCATGGAGGGGGTTTGGATGGGCTCATGAGCTGATTTGGAGGGGTGTTGGGCTGCAAGTCAAAAGGGGCTTTTACGGTTACCCGATTAACCGTTGGAGTATCAAACGGACTCCAAATGGCATGAAACTTGACAGGCGGTCTACCGGTGGTGTACCAATACCGCTTGGCAAACCTCGGTCCATTCTGAGAATGTTTAACACCCGCTCATGAAAAGAGACAAGAAGGGGACGCCGGATGACATAGGAGTGCTGGATTGCAAAACGGACAACGGGGAAAATGCTCGGATGCATGAGACGAACACGTATGCAATGCAATGCACATGATGACATGGCAAAATGCAACACGCAAGTAAATGACATGGCAACAACGACGAATAACTGGCAGACACCTGGCGCATCGAATCCGGGGCATTACATAGATATGGTGCGATCTATGATGTCTCTTACTAATAGGGAACCATCTAATTGTGGTTTGGCAAGAAACCCAAGTTGCCGTTTCTTAAAGTTTGGGGCTGCGATGCTTATGTGAAAAAACTTCAACCCGGTAAGCTCGAACCCAAATCAGAGAAATGTGTCTTCATAGGATACCCAAAGGAGACTGTTGGGCACACCTTCTATCACAGATCCAAAGGCAAGATATTCGTTGCTAAGAATGGATCATTTCTAGAAAAGGAGTTTCTCTCGAAAGAAGTGAGTGGGAGGAAAGTAGAACTTGATGAGATAATTGTACCTGCTCCCTTATTGGAAAGTAGTTCATCACAGAAATCAGTTCTAGTGATTCCTACAACAATTAGTGAGGAAGCTAATGATGATGATCATGAAACTTTTGATCAAGTTACTACCGAACCTCGTAGGTCAACCAGAGTAAGATCCGCACCAGAGTGGTACGATAATCCTGTTCTGTAAGTCATGTTACTTGACCATGACGAACCTACGAACTATGAGGAAGCGATGATGAGCCCAGATTCCGCGAAATTGCTTGAGGCCATGAAATCTGAGATGGGATCCATGTATGAAAACCAAGTGTGGACTTTGGTTGACTTACCCGATGATCGGCAAGCCATAGAGAATAAATGGATCTTCAAGAAGAAGACCGACACTGATGGTTGTTGGGGAACATAGTAATTTCAAAAAAATCTTACGCACACGCAAGATCATGGTGATGCATAGCAACGAGATGGGAGAGTGTTATCCACGTACCCTCGTAGACCGTAAGCGGAAGCGTTATGAAAACGCGGTTGATGTAGTCGTACGTCTTCACGATCCGACCGACCCAAGCACCGAACATACGGCACCTCCGAGTTCAGCACACGTTCAGCTCGATGACGATCCCCGGACTCCGATCCAGCAGGGTTTCAGGGATGAGTTCCGTCAGCACGACGGCGTGGTGACGATGATGATGTTCTACCGACGCAGGGGTTCGCCTTAGCACCGCAACGGTATGACCGAGGTGGAATATGGTGGAGGGGGGCACCGCACATGGCTAAGGAACGATCACGAAGATCAACTTATGTGTCTAGAGGTGCCCCCCTGCCCCCGTATATAAAGGAGCCAAAGGGGAGGGGGCGGTCGGCCAAGGAGGGCGCGCCAAGGGGGAGTCCTACTCCCACCGGGAGTAGGACTCCCTTCTTTCCTAGTTGGAGAAGGAGAAGGGGGAAGGAGGAAGAAGAGGGGAAGGAAAGGGGGGGCGCCGCCCCCCTCTCCTTGTCCTATTCGGACTAGGGAGGGGAGGGGGCGCAGCCCACCTCTTGCCTCCTCTCCTCTTCTCTCTTAGGGCCCATGAAGGCCCATTAACCCCCGGGAGGGTTCCGGTAACCCCCCGGTGCTCCGGTAAAATCCCGATTTCACCGGGAACCATTCCCATATCCAAATATAGGCTTCCAATATATCAATCTTTATGTCTCGACCATTTCGAGACTCCGCGTCATGTCCGTGATCACATCCGGGACTCCGAACAACCTTCGGTACATCAAAACTCATAAACTCATAATAAAACTGTCATCGTAACGTTAAGCGTGCGGACCCTACCGGTTCAAGAACTATGTAGACATGACCTAGAACTATTCTCGGTCAATAACCAATAGCGGGACCTGGATGCTCATATTGGCTCCTACATATTCTACGAAGATCTTTATCGGTCAAACCGCATAACAACATACGTTGTTCCCTTTGTCATCGGTATGTTACTTGCCCGAGATTCGATCATCGGTATCCAATACCTAGTTCAATCTCGTTACCGGCAAGTCTCTTTACTCGTTACGTAATGCATCATTCTGTAACTAACTCATTAGCTACATTGCTTGCAAGGCTTATAGTGATGTGCATTACCGAGAGGGCCTAGAGATACCTCTCCGACAATCGGAGTGACAAATCCTAATCTCGAAATACGCCAACCCAACATGTACCTTCGGAGACACCTGTAGATCTCCTTTATAATCACCCAGTTACGTTGTGACGTTTGGTAGCACACAAAGTGTTCCTCCGGTAAACGGGAGTTGCATAATCTCATAGTTACAGGAACATGTATAAGTCATGAAGAAAGCAATAGCAACAAACTAAACGATCAAGTGCTAGGCTAACGGAATGGGTCATGTCAATCACATCATTCTCCTAATGATGTGATCCTCTTAATCAAATGACAACACATGTCTATGGTTAGGAAACATAACCATCTTTGATTAATGAGCTAGTCAAGTAGAGGCATACTAGTGACGTTATGTTTGTCTATGTATTCACACATGTATCATGTTTCCGGTTAATACAATTCTAGCATGAATAATAAACATTTATAATGATATGAGGAAATAAATAATAACTTTATTATTGCCTCTAGGGCATATTTCCTTCAGTCTCCCACTTGCACTAGAGTCAATAATCTAGATTACACAGTAATGATTCTAACACCCATGGAGTCTTGGTGCTGATCATGTTTTGCTCCTGGAAGAGGCTTAGTCAACGGGTCTGCAACATTCAGATCCGTATGTATCTTGCAAATCTCTATGTCTCCCACCTGGACTTGGTCCCGGATGGAATTGAAGCGTCTCTTGATGTGCTTGGTCCTCTTGTGAAATCTGGATTCCTTTACCAAGGCAATTGCACCAGTATTGTCACAGAAGATCTTCATTGGTCCCGATGCACTAGGTATGACACCTAGATCGGAAATGAACTCCTTCATCCAGACTACTTCATTTGCTGCTTCCGAAGCAGCTATGTACTCCGCTTCACATGTAGATCCCGCCACGACGCTTTGTTTAGAATTGCACCAACTTACAGCTCCACCGTTTAATAAAAACACGTATCCGGTTTGTGATTTAGAATCGTCCCGATCAGTGTCAAAGCTTGCATCGACGTAACCATTTACGACTAGCTCTTTGTCACCTCCATATACGAGAAACATATCCTTAGTCCTTTTCAGGTATTTCAGGATGTTCTTGACCGCTGTCAAGTGATCCACTCCTGGATTACTTTGGTACCTTCCTGCCAAGATTATTGCTAAGCATACGTCAGGTCTGGTACATAGCATTGCATACATGATAGAGCCTCTGGCTAAAGCATAGGGAACATCTTTCATTTTCTCTCTATCTTCTGCTGTGGTCGGGCATTGAGTCTGACTCAACTTCACACCTTGTAATACAGGCAAGAACCCTTTCTTTGCCTAATCCATTTTGAACTTTTTCAAAACTTTATCAAGGTATGTGCTTTGTGAAAGTCCAATTAAGCGTCTTGATCTATCTCTATAGATCTTAATGCCCAATATGTAAGCAGCTTCACCGAGGTCTTTCATTGAAAAACTTTTATTCAAGTATCCATTTATGCTATCCAGAAATTCTATATCATTTCCAATTAATAATATGTCATCTACATATAATATTAGAAATGCTACAGAGCTTCCACTCACTTTCTTGTAAATACAGGCTTCTCCAAAAGTCTGTATAAAACCATATGCTTTGATCACACTATCAAAGCGTTTATTCCAACTCTGAGATGCTTGCACCAGTCCATAAATGGATCGCTGGAGCTTGCACACTTTGTTAGCACCTTTTGGATCGACAAAACCTTCTGGTTGTATCATATACAACTCTTCTTCCAGAAATCCATTCAAGAATGCAGTTTGACATCCATTTGCCAAATTTCATAATCATAAAACGCAGCAATTGCTAACATGATTCGGACAGACTTAAGCATCGCTACGGGTGAGAAAGTCTCATCGTAGTCAACCCCTTGAACTTGTCGAAAACCTTTTGCAACAAGTTGAGCTTTATAGACAGTTACATTACCATCAGCGTCAGTCTTCTTCTTAAAGATCCATTTATTCTCAATGGCTTGCCGATCATCGGGCAAGTCAACCAAAGTCCATACTTTGTTCTCATACATGGATCCCATCTCAGATTTCATGGCTTCTAGCCATTTTGCGGAATCTGGGCTCATCATCGCTTCCTCATAGTTCGCAGGTTCTCCATGGTCAAGTAACATGACTTCCAGAATAGGATTACCATACCACTCTGGTGCGGATCTTACTCTGGTAAACCTACGAGGTTCAGTAGAAACTTGATCTGAAGTTTCATGATCAATATCATTGGCTTCCTCACTAATTGGTGTAGTTGTCACAGGAACCGGTTCTTGTGATGGACTACTTTCCAATAAGGAAGCAGGTACAGTTACCTCATCAAGTTCTACTTTCCTCCCACTCACTTCTTTCGAGAGAAACTCCTTCTCTAGAAAGGATCCGAATTTAGCAATGAAAATCTTGCCCTCAGATCTGTGATAGAAGGTATACCCAACAGTCTCTTTTGGGTATCCTATGAAGACACATTTCTCCGATTTGGGTTCGAGCTTATCTGGTTGAAGTTTCTTCACATAAGCATCCCAGCCCCAAACTTTAAGAAACGACAACTTTGGTTTCTTGCCAAACCACAGTTCATGAGGTGTCGTCTCAACGGATTTTGATGGTGCCCTATTTAACGTGAATGCGGCCGTCTCTAAAGCATAACCCCAAAACGATAGTGGTAAATCAGTAAGAGACATCATAGATCACACCATATCTAGTAAAGTATGATTACGACATTCGGACACACCATTTCGTTGTGGTGTTCCGGGTGGCGTGAGTTGCGAAACTATTCCACATTGTTTCAGATGTAAACCAAACTCGTAACTCAAATATTCTCCTCCATGATCAGATCGTAGAAATTTTATTTTCTTGTTACGATGATTTTCCACTTCACTCTGAAATTCTTTGAACTTTTCAAATGTTTCAGACTTGTGTTTCATTAAGTAGATATACCCATATCTGCTCAAATCATCTGTGAAGGTGAGAAAATAACGATACCCGCCGCGAGCCTCAATATTCATTGGACCACAAACATCAGTATGTATGATTTCCAACAAATCAGTTGCTCGCTCCATAGTTTCGGAGAACGGCGTTTTAGTCATCTTGCCCATGAGGCACGGTTCACAAGTACCAAGTGATTCATAATCAAGTGATTCCAAAAGTCCATCAGTATGGAGTTTCTTCATGCGCTTTATACCGATATGACCTAAACGGCAGTACCACAAATAAGTTGCACTATCATTATCAACTCTGCATCTTTTGGCTTCAATACTATGAATATGTGTATCACTACTATCGAGATTCAATAAAAATAGACCACTCATCAAGGGTGCATGACCATAAAATATATTAGTCATATAAATAGAACAACCATTATTCTCTGATTTAAATGAATAACCATCTCACATCAAACAAGATCCAGATATAATGTTCATGCTCAATGCTGGCACCAAATAACAATTATTTAGGTCTAAAACTAATCCCGATGGTAGATGTAGAGGTAGCGTGCCGACCGTGATCACATCGACTTTGGAACCATTTCCTACGCGCATCGTCACCTCGTCCTTAGCCAATCTTCGCTTAATCCGTAGTCCCTGTTTCGAGTTGCAAATATTAGCAACAGAACCAGTATCAAATACCCAGGTACTACTGCGAGTATTAGTAAGGTACACATCAATACCATGTATATCACATATACCTTTGTTCACTTTGCCATCCTTCTTATCCGCCAAATACTTGGGGCAGTTCCGCTTCCAGTGTCTAGTCTACTTGCAGTAGAAGCACTCAATCTTAGGCTTAGGTCCAGACTTGGGTTTCTTCTCTTGAGTAGCAACTTGTTTGTTGTTCTTCTTGAAGTTCCCCTTCTTCTTCCCTTTGCCATTTTTCTTGAAACTGGTGGTCTTGTTGACCATCAACACTTGATGCTCCTTCTTGATTTCTACCTCCGCGGCTTTTAGCATTGCGAAGAGCTCGGGAATAGTCTTGTCCATCCCTTGCATATTATAGTTCATCACAAAGCTCTTATAGCTTGGTGGAAGTGATTGAAGAATTCTGTCAATGACACTATCATCTGGAAGATTAACTCCTAGTTGAATCAAGTGATTATTATACCCAGACATTTTGAGTATGTGTTTACTGACAGAACTATTCTCCTCCATCTTGCAGCTATAGAACTTATTGGAGACTTCATATCTCTCAATCCGGGCATTTGCTTGAAATATTAACTTCAACTCCTGGAACATCTCATATGCTCCATGAAGTTCAAAACATCGTTGAAGACCCGGTTCTAAGCCATAAAGCATGGCACACTGAACTATCGAGTAGTCATGAGCTTTGCTCTGCCAGACGTTCTTAACGTTGTCAGTTGCATCAGCAGCAGGCCTAGCACCTAGCGGTGCTTCTAGGACGTAATTCTTCTATGCAGCAATGAGGATAATCCTCAGGTTACGGACCCAGTCCGTGTAATTGCTACCATCATCGTTCAACTTTGCTTTCTCAAGGAACGCATTAAAATTCAACGGAACAACAGCACGAGCCATCTATCTACAACAAACATAGACAAGCAAAATACTATCAGGTACTAAGTTCATGATAAATTTAAGTTCAATTAATCATATTACTTAAGAACTCCCACTTAGACAGACATCTCTCTAGTCATCTAAGTGATCACGTGGTCCAAATCAACTAAACCATGTCCGATCATCACGTGAGATGGAGTAGTTTCAATGGTGAACATCACTATGTTGATCATATCTTCTATATGATTCACGTTCGACCTTTCGGTCTCCGTGTTCCTAGGCCATATCTGTTATATGCTAGGCTCGTCAAGTTTAACCTGAGTATTCCGCGTGTGCAACTATTTTGCACCCGTTGTATTTGAACGTAGAGCCTATCACACCCGATCATCACGTGGTGTCTCAGCACGAAGAACTTTCGCAACGGTGCATACTCAGGGAGAACACTTCTTGATAAATTTTAGTGAAAGATCATCTTAAAATGCTACCGTCAATCAAAGCAAGATAAGATGCATAAAGGATAAACATCACATGCAATCAATATAAGTGATATGATATGGCCATCATCATCTTGTGCTTGTGATCTCCATCTCCGAAGCACCGTCGTGATCACCATCGTCACTGGTGCGACACCTTGATCTCCATCGTAGCATTGTTGTCGTTACGCCATCTATTGCTTCTACGACTATCGCTACCGCTTAGTGATAAAGTAAAGCAATTACATGGCATTTGCATTTCATACAATAAAGCAACAACCATATGGCTCCTGCCAGTTGCCGATAACTTCGGTTACAAAACATGATCATCTCATACAATAAAATATAGCATCACGTCTTGACCATATCACATCACAACATGCCCTGCAAAAACAAGTTAGACGTCCTCTACTTTGTTGTTGCAAATTTTATGTGGCTACTACGGGCTGAGCAAGAACCCTTCTTACCTACGCATCAAAACCACAACGATAGTTTGTCAACTTGGTGCTGTTTTAACCTTCGCAAGGACCGGGCGTAGCCACACTCAGTTCAACTAAAGTTGGAGAAACAGACACCCGCTAGTCACCTGTGTGCAAAGCACGGCGGTAAAACCAGTCTCGCGTAAGCGTACGCGTAATGTCGGTCCGGGCCGCTTCATCCAACAATACCGCCGAACCAAAGTATGACATGCTGGTAAGCAGTATGACTTGTATCGCCCACAACTCACTTGTGTTCTACTCGTGCATATAACATCAACGCATAAAACCTAGGCTCGGATGCCACTGTTGGGGAACGTAGTAATTTCAAAAAATTTCCTACGCACACGCAAGATCATGGTGATGCATAGCAACGAGATGGGAGAGTGTTGTCCACGTACCCTCGTAGACCGTAAGCGGAAGCGTTATGACAACGCGGTTGATGTAGTCGTACGTATTCACGATCCGACCGATCCAAGCACCGAACGTACGGCACCTCCGAGTTCAGCACACGTTCAGCTCGATGACGATCCCCGGACTCCGATCCAGCAGGGTTTCGGGGATGAATTCCGTCAGCACGACGGTGTGGTGACGATGATGATGTTCTACCGACGCAGGGCTTCGCCTAAGCACCGCCACGATATGACCGAGGTGGAATATGGTGGAGGGGGGCACCGCACACGGCTAAGGAACGATCACGAAGATCAACGTGTGTGTATAGAGGTGCCCCCTGCCCCCGTATATAAAGGAGCCAAGGGGGAGAGGGCAGCCGGCCAAGGAGGGCGCGCCAAGGGGGAGTCCTACTCCCACCGGGAGTAGGACTCCCTTCTTTCCTAGTTGAAGAAGGAGAAGGGGGAAGGAAGAGGAAGAGAGGAAGGAAAGGGGGGCGCCGCCCCCCTCTCCTTGTCCTATTCGGATTAGGGAGGGGAGGGGGCGCAGCCCACCTCTTGCCTCCTCTCCTCTTCTCCCTTAGGGCCCATGAAGGCCCATTAACCCCCGGGAGGGTTCCGTTAACCCCCCGATGCTCCGGTAAAATCCTGATTTCACCCAGAACCATTCTGATATCCAAATATAGGCTTCCAATATATCAATCTTTATGTCTCGACCATTTCGAGACTCCTCGTCATGTCCGTGATCACATCCGGGACTCCGAACAACCTTCGGTACATCAAAACTCATAAACTCATAATAAAATTGTCATCGTAACGTTAAACGTGCGGACCCTACGGGTTCGAGAACTATGTAGACATGACCTAGAACTATTCTCGGTCAATAACCAATAGCGGAACCTGGATTCTCATATTGGCTCCTACATATTCTACGAAGATCTTTATCGGTCAAACCGCATAACAACATACGTTGTTCCCTTTGTCATCGGTATGTTACTTGCCCAAGATTCGATCGTCGACATCCAATACCTAGTTCAATCTCGTTACCGGCAAGTCTCTTTACTCATTACGTAATGCATCATTCCGTAATTAACTCATTAGCTACATTGCTTGCAAGGCTTATAGTGATGTGCATTACCGAGAGGGCCCAGAGATACCTCTCCGACAATCGGAGTGACAAATCCTAATCTCGAAATACGCCAACCCAACATGTACCTTCGGAGACACCTGTAGAGCTCCTTTATAATCACCCAGTTACGTTGTGACGTTTGGTAGTACACAAAGTGTTCCTCCGGTAAACGGGAGTTGCATAATCTCATAGTTACAGGAACATGTATAAGTCATGAAGAAAGCAATAGCAACAAACTAAACGATTAAGTGCTAGGCTAACGGAATGGGTCATGTCAATCACATCATTCTCCTAATGATGTGATCCCGTTAATCAAATGACAACACATGTCTATGGTTAGGAAACATAACCATCTTTGATTAATGAGCTAGTCAAGTAGAGGCATACTAGTGACGTTATGTTTGTCTATGTATTCACACATGTATCATGTTTCCGATTAATACAATTCTAGCATGAATAATAAACATTTATCATGATATGAGGAAATAAATAATAACTTTATTATTGCTTCTAGGGCATATTTCCTTCAACGGTAATGTTACTGTCTACAAAGCTCGACTTGTTGCGAAAGGTTTTCGACAAGTTCAAGGAATTTACTACAATGAGACCTTCTCACCCGTAGCGATGCTTAAGTTCGTCCGAATCATGTTAGCAATTGTCGCATTTTATGATTATGAAATTTGGCAAATGGATGTCAAAACTGCATTCCTTAATAGATATCTTAAAGAAGAGTTGTATATGATGACACCAGTAGGTTTTGATGATCCAAAAGGTGCTAACAAAGTGTGCAAGCTCCAGCGATCCATTTATGGACTAGTGCAAGCATCTCGGAGTTGGAATATATACTTGAATAAGAATTTTTCAATGAAAGACCTCGGTGAAGCTGCTTATATATTGGGCATCAAGATCTATAGAGATAGATCAAGACACTTAATTGGACTTTCACAAAGCACATGCCTTGATAAAGTTTCGAAGAAGTTCAAAATGGATCAAGCAAATAAAGGGTTCTTGCCTGTGTTACAAGGTGTGAAGTTGAGTCAGACTCAATGCCCGACCACTGCAGAAGATAGAGAGAAAATGAAAGTCATTCCCTATGCTTCAACCATAGGCTCTATCATGTATGCAATGTTGTGTACCAGACCTGATGTGTGCCTTGCTATTAGTTTAGCAGGGAGGTACCAAAGTAATCCAGGAGTGGATCACTAGACAGCGGTCAAGAACATCCTAAAATACCTGAAAAGGACTAAGGATATGTTTCTCGTTTATGGAGGTGACAAAGAGCTCATCGTAAATGGTTACGTCGATGCGAGCTTTGACACTGATCTAGATGACTCTAAGTCACAAACCGGATACGTATTTATATTGAATGGAGGAGCTGTAAGTTGGTGCAGTTCCAAGCAGAGCGTCGTGGCGGGATCTATGTGTGAAGCGGAGTACATAGCTGCTTCAGAAGCAGCACATGAAGGAGTCTGGATGAAGGAGTTCATATCCAATCTATACGTCATACCTACTGTATCGGGTCCAATGATAATCTTTCATGACAATATTGGTGCAATTGCCTTGGCAAAGAAATCCAGATTTCACAAGAGAACCAAGCACATCAAGAGATGCTTCAATTCCATCCGCGATCAAGTCAAAGAGGGAGACATAGAGATTTGCAAGATACATACGGATCTGAATGTTGCAGATACGTTGACTAAGCCCCTCTCATGAGCAAAACATGATCAGCACCAAGACTCCATGGGTGTTAGAATCATTATTGTGTAATCTAGATTATTGACACTAGTGCAAGTGGGAGACTGAAGGAAATATGCCCTAGAGGCAATTATAAAGTTGTTATTTTTATATTTCCTTATATCATGATAAATGTTTATTATTCATGCTAGAATTGTATTAACCGGAAACTTAGTACATGTGTGAATACATAGACAAACAGAGTGTCCTTAGTATGCCTCTACTAGACTAGCTCGTTAATCAAAGATGGTTATGTTTCCTAACCATAGAGATGTCTTGTCATTTGATGAACGGGATCACATCATTAGAGAATGATGTGATGGACAAGACCCATCCGTTAGCTTAGCGCTATGATCGTTTAGTTTATTGTTATTGCTTTCTTCATGACTTATACATGTTCCTATGACTATGAGATTATGCAACTCCCGAATACCGGAGGAACACTTAGTGTGCTATCAAACGTCACAACATAACTGGGTGATTATAAAGATGCTCTACAGGTGTCTCTGATGGTGTTTGTTGAGTTGTCATAGATCGAGATTAGGATTTGTCACTCCGATTGTCGGAGAGGTATCTCTGGGCCCTCTCGGTAATGCACATCACTATAAGCCTTGCAAGCAATGTGACTAATGAATTAGTTGCAGGATGATGCATTACGGAACGAGTAAAGAGACTTGCCGGTAACAAGATTGAACTAGGTATGATGATACCGACGATCGAATCTCGGGCAAGTAACATAACGATGACAAAGGGAACAACATATGTTGTTATGCGGTTTGACTGATAAAGATCTTCGAAGAATATGTAGGAGCCAATGTTAGCATCCAGGTTTCGCTATTGGTTATTGACCGGAGATGTGTCTCGGTCATGTCTACATAGTTCTCGAAACCGTAGGGTCCGCACGTTTAACGTTCGATGACGATTTGTATTATGAGTTTATGTGATTTGATGTAACGAAGGTTGTTCGGAGTCCTGGATGAGATCACAAACATGACGAAGAGTCTCGAAATAGTCGATACATAAGGATTCATATATTGGAAGGCTACTTCGTACACTAGAATGGTTCGGGTCGTTTCTGATAAGTTTCAGAGTACCAGGGGTTACCGGAACCCCCCGGGAATTTATTGGGACTCATGGGCCTAGTGGTGGAAGAGAGGAGGCAGTCCAAGGTGTGGCGCGTGCCCCCCTAGCCCAAACCTAATTGGACTAGGTCTAGGGGGCCACCTCCCTCCTTTCCTTCTCTTCTCCCTCTCCTTCCCCCCTTCTCCTTGTGGAAGTAGGATAGGGGCGGGGGCGAATCCTACTTGGAGTAGGACTCCCTCCCTTGGGCGCGCCTACACCTGGCCGTCCTCCTCCTCCCTCCTTCCTTTATATACGTGGGGAGGGGGGCACCCAAAGGCACAACAGACAATCTCTTAGCCGTGTGCGGTGCCCCCCTCCAGATTTTTACACCTCGGTCATATCGTCGTAATGCTTAGGCGAAGCCCTGTGCCGGTAACTTCATAATCACCATCACCACACCCTCGTGCTGACGGAACTCTCCCAACTAGATCAAGAGTTCGAGGGACGTCACCAAGATGAATGTGTGCAGATCACGAAGGTGTCGTGCGTTCGGTACTTGGATCGGCTGGATCACGAAGACGTTCGACTACATCAACCGCGTTACTAAACGCTTCCGGTTTTGGTCTACGAGGGTACGTGGACACACTCTCCCTGCTCGTTGCTATGCTTCTCCTAGATAGATCTTGCATGATCGTAGGAATTTTTTTGAAATACTAAGTTCCCCAACACTTACTTGAGTGTAAGCTTCACTCTAGCCACCCACCATAAGTGAATCATTAACTATTGCAACACCCTACAACGGGAATTCCTCACGCTTGTGCGACACGGAGAGCACCATAGGACATCACCAAATAAAACATACAACTCAAACCAATCACGATCATCAATTAACCCATAGGACAAAATGGATCTACTCAAACATCATAAGATAGCCACATATCATTGGATAATACTATATAGCGTTGAGCACCATATTTAAGTAGAGATTACAACAAGGAGAAGATGTGTTACACCGCTGCATAGAGGGGAAGAAAGTTGGTGTTGACGGTAGCGAGGTTGTTGGCGTAGATCGCCTTCACGATCCTTGCCCCGGCGGCACTTCGGCACCACCAGGAGAGAGGGGGAGAGAGCCCACTCCTTCTTCTTCCTCCTTGATCCCCCTTCTAGATGGAAGGAGGGTTCCCCTCTGGTCCTTGACCTCCATGGTGGTAGGGGGGCGGGATCCCCTCCGAGATTGGATCTATCTCTCTATTTCTCTTCTGTTTCGCGACCCTGATTATTGCCTTTCACCGTTTCTTAAATACCTAGAGATCCGTAACTCCAATTGGGCTAATATTTTAACATTATTTTTTCCATATATAAGCTTCCTTGCGGCCGAAGGACACCTCCAACCGACCTACGGGTGGCCACAAGCTCTCCAGGCGTGCCCTGGGTAGGAGGGTGAGCCCCTTGAGCTTGTGGAACCCTCGGGCATCATCTCGGGTTGTGATGTAGGGTAGAACCCTAGATGCCCGATCTTTCTCGAAATGGAGGGGATCCCACGAAGAACACGAGGGGAAATTTGCTGTCTGCGAGCAGACGGCAAAGCAACCATATAGGCCAGCCCAGTGCCCCCCAGGTTGCATAGGTGGCTGCCACGTGGCAGCTTTGCCATTTGCTGGCTGATGGCAAAGAGCCTGTATAGCCCCTTTTTCTGTTTTTTCTTAAATTCATTCAATTTCACAGAATTTCACACACACACACACACACACACACACACACACACACACACATATATATATATAGACACACACACACACACATTTGAAAATACTTTCAACAAGCATACCAACACATGAATCGTGAAGATAGGAACAAACACGAGGGGAAGAACGAGAGAAATCACTCAGACCAACAAGATTCGATTACCCATGTGCTAGATCCTTGAAACACAAAGAGATACACGATCCAAATCAAACAAAGGGGATACAAGAGGTAACTAGGTCATCTCCGTGAGGAGGTCTTGAAGGGGTCCACCCGTGAGGGGGTCTTGAATCCAAGCATGGATCTTCTCTGAAGAGGTCGCGGTCTCTTCGATGTACTAGAACCAAGTGGATGAGCTAAGCTCTGTCTCTAAAGTGAGCTAATCCTTGGCTAACCCTCAAATGGTGGAGGTGCAGGAGTATATATAGTCTAGGGTCACAAAGGGGTAAGTGAGGGGCGAAGGGGTACATGGGCCTCGGGCCCATTACACTATGCGCAGACAGGCGTCGGACGTCCGATGGGTGTCGGTCGTCCGGTCGCTCGCGGGCGTCCAGTCGTCCGGAGGAGGCCGGAGTTCTGATGTTTCAGCTTGGTTGAGGTGGCACCGGATTTCTGAACGATGTTGGTCGTCCGGTGGCTGATGGTTGTCGGACGTCCAGCCACTATAGCTTTCGTCGGCTCGTCCATCTGGTTGGTGGGGACTCCAGGCGTCGGACGTCCGGTAGTGTCCGGTAGTACGGTGGTTGTCGGATGTCCGATAGCTGTAGCTTCCTGGAAGCTCCTTCTGTTGCTCCTCACGCTTGGTGTACTCGCCATCTTGTCCACGATCTTCCTCTTGGTTCCTGGTCATGCATAGTACATATGTTTGAGGTAGTAGCTATGTATCACATGTGGAAAGTGACGGTTCGGAGAGGAGCGAGTTAACCTTGTGTCCAATGGCGTATACTTGAGGTCTCGTCTTATGTCCTCTTGGGGCTTGGGGAGTAAACATAGTGTACATGGTGTCATGGAATTGTCACGTCAGATGTCCTCGTGAAAGGACTTAGTTGTGGAGCCATCGCAACTAGGAAGCTTGAAGGGGTTAAATCGGGACAAAGGACATGAGAGGTTTCATACTAGTTCGACCCCTTATGGTGAAGGTAAGGCCTACGTCTAGTTGGGTTGGTATTGATGTTTCAATGACCAGGGAGCGAGATACGCTATGCCCGGTTCTCGATGAGTTGTTTCTTGCCCTAAGCCGCCAGCAGGTCGTCCCCTTATATACACGGGTTGACGCCCTGTGGCTTACAGAGTCCCGGCCGGCTTATAACAGTGTCCGGCTCGGTGACTAGTTAAATGTACCTTATGATACAAGTCATGCCATTACGGCGGTTTACTACAACGGGCCTTAAGTCGCCTGTGGGCCTTAAGCCCTTTATTGAACCGCCATCTTCATGCTTGGTCTTGGGCTTCTTTGGTGAGTCTTCTTTGCGTAACCCGACCCCTCCTGGGCGGCTTACACAAATAGTTATATCCCCAACATTAGGCCCCAGATTGATTTGAACCTGTTCATGTCAATCTTTAAAATACCTTAAAGAATAAATCTTCAGTCTTCTGACTGTGCCAAAGGTTTTCTTTAACCCGCCATGACGTCATCTCTTGGATCCATGTTAACCCGCCGTGATGTCATCCTTTCTTAAATTCTTTTTCTATTCCACCGTATCCTCCAACGGATCTCTGCTTTTATTAACTGTTCCGAAAATCAAGGCATCGGGGCTGCTGGATAATAACTCTTATCTCCTCGTTTCCCGCGCCATCTCAGTTATCCTCTCCTTATAAATAGGCGCGACCTAGGTCTTCCATTCTTCCCTCTTTCAGTCGTCTTCTTCCTCCTGCCTCCTCTCGAGCTCCGCCGCCGCCGCTGTCGAACTTCTTGTCTTCACCGTCCCAGGCCACTGCATTGACCTGGTTGGACCAGAGAAACCCGAGGAACCTCCACAGCCCATCCAGATCCGTAAGTTCCCTTCCCTTCCTTGCTTAGATCCGCATTAGAGCTTCCTCAAGTTCGTCGGGGTTCATCACCATTAGAGCCAAACCGTTGTTAGTTTTCCTCTTAGACGCCTCTTCTGATCTGAGAATGATATAAAATGGCCGCGGTAGTTGTTTTCACACTTGTTTTGGATAGAAAGCAGATCCCTTTCTCTACATAAAAGCCTCATTCGAGCCTATGAACACCTCTGCGTCAGCTTTTAGGTCTAGAAAATTTTCTTATCAGAACAGATCTTTGATCTCAAATAATAGTAGCAGATTATGAAACCTGTTTTTATCACCTGGAAAACTGCTTCTGTCAAATGCCTTTAAACACAACTGTCCAGGTAGCCGGCTTAAATAAATGACACTGATCTGTGAACCTTGCTTGCTTCTCATGACCTTACGAATTTTGAACTACTTTTGATACATGTAGCGGCTTAAATATTGCTGCATAGTCATCCTTATATCATTAGGCCCCTTCTTAAGCCGCCTCATTGAATAATTAGAATATTTTCTTTCGGGTTAAAATTGAACCGAAACTTCTTATTTTGTCATAGGCCAACTGTTCTTATGGCACCCAAGGCAACCAAGGCCCCTGTGACCTGCAATTGGGTCCCCTCCATAGTCACTAAGAGTAAACTGGCTGACTTTGTAAAGTCTGGCCATCTGCCAAAAAAGGAGGTTATGTCTTATCGTGCCCCTGACCCGTCTGAAGAAAGGCCTCAACCCAAAGAAGGGGAGGTGATAGTTTTCATAGATCACATGAACCGAGGATTTGCCCCTCCCGGCTCAAAATTCTTCAGGGAAGTTTTGAATTTCTTTGATCTTAGACCTCAAGACATTGGACCCAATTCTGTGTCAAATATTTGCAATTTCCAAGTCTTCTGCGAGGTGTACCTGGGAGAAGAACCAAGTCTGCTTTTGTCCAGAGAGCTTTTTTACTTGAACCGACAGAATGAACGGGCCAACGGGCCTAGTGTTGAGCTTGGCGGCATCTCAATTCAGCGGCTCAGAGACTGCCTTTTTCCTTATGCTGAACTGCCGAGCCATCCAAAAGATTGGAACCAGACGTGGTTCTACTGTCAGGACACTTCACCGGCTGATGAGAGGCCTCTCCCCGGCTTCCGCGCCCTGCGCCTTGAATCCAACCATTAGCTGGCGGATAAGTTGACCGCTGTTGAGCGTCTGCCTCTCAATCCCACCATCAAGAAGATCAAAGCTCTTTTAGGAAACGGGTTAAACGGCATCGATCTGGTCTGAGTCTGGGTCACCTGGCGAATACTTCCATTAAGCCGCCGCTCCGGCTTAATGTGTACTTACACAGGCGAGAAGGATGATCCAATGTGTCATAGTCCTGACGACTTACCAGATGATGTGGTAGATGCTACAACCCAGTCACTGCTGAAGGAGGGCACTGTAACTAGCAATGCCTTCGGCTTACTTCCCTTCTGCAAGAAGAACCCGGCCCCTGCAGTGAGTTATCAATCTTAATAAATACTCTTTAACCTGTTATACCTTATGTGTACTTATAATTCCTTGTCTTTTTGCACAGGCCGGTGATAATTTCTGGAAGCTCAAGTATGACCACGAGGCTCCCAAACAAGCCAGGGCAGCCAAGAAAACCGAAAGGAAAGCCGCCAAGATGGGAACCTCAAAGAAGAAGAAACCCAGCACCTCCGACTTGCTCAAATTGGATGATACTTCTTCGGATGATGAAGAGGTAATTCTTTAATTTTCTTAACTCCCCTGTTGTTATTTTACTGACATTCTATCCTTTTAGGAGGATACAGGGAACCGTCAAGCAGTTGAAGAAGAGGTAACCATAATCTCCTCTGACTGAGAGCCTTTGCCAAAACAAAAAATCCGAAGAGTGACCCGGAAAGTAAGATTTTCACATCCTCTAGCTTATCAAGATCCTCAATTTCTTTTGAAGCAACAACAGCTTGAGAACCGGAGGTAGACTCGGGCCAATCAAGACGCAGAACTCTCCTTCGGCTTACCTGATGTAACTAGGAAGCATCGGACCGAGGTTATCTCCAATTTACGTTATGCTTTACCTTTGGCGGGTTTGATTCGCCAACCTCTCAATTCATCTGACTCCAATTATCAGGATACCTCTCCTTCTTCCGACGAGTCTATGCAATCAAACATGCCGGCTTTCAAAACGGCTCCCGGATAATGTAACCTTTCTTACTTTAAGTTTTACCGTACTTATGCTTTAATACTCATCCTTCTACCTTTATTGACAGCCTGCAAGTTAAGCCCAACAAGAGGGCAAGGAAAAATAAGCCGTCCCAAGACCCGGTTGTCACTGAACCGGCGCTTGATTTGTCCGCTCCTGACAGCTCCACCCATCAACCGCCACCTAAACTGGCTTCTGATATTCCGGTGCCAACCTCTGATCCGCCTGCCAAAGATGTTATCCACAACTCTGATAACCCGGAAGCTCCTAGCCCAGCCAAGACGACTGACCCGGAAGTTGAATTTCTGAAAAGTCAATTTGTTGAACCGGGGCGGCCTACTGTTCTTGCCCAATGCACTGCCAAGGAAGAATTTGCCCAACGTCGAAAAGCCAAGCAGGACATCACTGACTATACTCACTTAAGCATTGGTGATATAGTCTCGGGCTATCTGAATCAAGTGCATAATAGTCGTGACCTGGAAATTGACATGGTGAAACAAATACAACACAAATCTGAGGTATAACTTATGCTATTTTCCTGAATCTTACTTACTGTACCAGCCCCAAGTCTATTGCTTATGAATACATATGTTGTAGACTTAGAAATCTGCTCACTATTTGTTTGTCCGGTTTAAAGAGAATATATTTAACCCGGTGATAGCATAATGCTTTGAACTTGCGTTACACATTAGCCCCCAAGTGTCAAGTATCTTTACTTGTAAAGTGCTTGAGACTTAATATGTATGACTCAGTAGGGTAGGTTAAAAATTCTTTAAGCATACATTAGCCCCCAAGTGCCAAATATCTTTACTTGTAAAATGTTTGGGACTTGAATGTTACCTTACCATGATTCTTACCATAACCTGGTATCAATACAGGCCACCATAAGTCAATTTGAGTCGGAGCTTGCTGACCCGAAGAGCCGGCTGACAACTCAAGAGCTTGAAACTCAGAAAGCCAACTCCAACTTTGAATTCAGCGTCTCTGAACAAGAGAAGTTGAAGCAAAATTTTGAGTCAGAGATGAAAATCTGGGCTGATGAGAAGACTTCACTGGTGACTCGGGCCGAGACGGCAGAAACAGCTCTTGCAGAGGCAACAACTGAGTTATCTGACTTGAAACGGCAGATATCCCAAATGGTCTCAGCCATCTTTGGTAAGTTATTGTGCAAAACCTCAAGCATTGTAATCTTCCAATGACTATTGTAATAGTTACCTCCGGCTCATTGTTATGCTTGTGAACATACAGACCCCAGGAGTACCAACCTCAAGCAAAACATGCTGATCAAGCTTAAGGCGGTTTACACCTTAGTGGAACAGCTGTACTCCGGGTCACAACGTGCCTTGGCCGTTGTGGCCTTATCAAATACCACTCCCCACCTCCTACAAGATGTGCTGAAGCATCTCGCAGTGCTGCCTCAACGAATTCAGGATTTAAGGTGGGCATCTTCAAGAGCCGGAGCTGTGGCCGCATTAAGCCGGGCAAAGGCATGGATGCTAGAGCTTGACTTGGCTGACCTCTCTCTTGGATATCCAAGCCTGAAGGAGGACGGTACTGCATTTAATGATCAAGATTTCACCGCCTGTGTCAAAGTCGTACGTCCCTTGGCTACCCTTATTGGGAACGATACTGATCTTACTAAGTATTCGCCGGGCTATGATAGCGAGAACCGGAGAATTCCAAACATTCCATATGACCAAGTCAGCCTGATCCCACCAACGCGCAAGCATACCTTTGCCCCTGAAGTGGACCCGACCGATTTAATAGATGATGAGGCTGAGTTTGAAGCCTTGAGTGGCATTGACTGGGCCTCGTACACGTTCCAGGACAAAGCAACCGACGAAGAGGCGGAGAAGGATAACCCGGAGTCTTCAAGCCCGCCGAAGGAATGAACCGCCAGGCGTTTTATAACTTTGCAAAAACAATGCTTCACTTATTCAGACTCGGGGAGTCTTGTAATAGGATAGAAAAAACCTCTCAATGTTTGTCATGCCTTCGCTCATGTTTATGGTGCTTACTACTTTCGTAAGTCGCCATCACTATATTTTTCTGGCTTACGTTGACCGTTTATTTCCTTGATGTTTTTAACTTGCTTTACCTTATCCTGCGATCTCTTTGAGAAATGTGAACAAATTTGTGAAATGGAAGAACATTTTTCTAAAATTTCAACAAAAGCATTTCTTGAAATCCTGAACATATTTTGCAAAATCAAGAACATTTTATAACACCCATACATTTTTTGAAAATTTTGGACGAAAGCATTTGCAACATTCTTATGAAAACAAGAACATTTTCTGAAAATCACGAACAATTTTTTAAAATTATGAACATTTTTAAAAATCACGAACATTTTTCGAAATTATTATTTTTTTAGAAAAAAACCTTTTTTAAAAAAATTTGAACATTTTTCTAAATTTGAGAACAATTTTCGAACATGAACTTAGTTTAAAAAAGATGAAATAACCTTGAAAACGAAAAAAGAAACAGAAAACAAAAAAAAAGAAAAAAAGGAAAAGGAACAGAAAAAAACTCAGAAAAACCAATAAAAGAAAAAAAACGGTTCAATGAACCCTTCTAGAAGGTTTCCAAAACCGGCTGGTAGTGGCAGTTGTTCGCGCAAAAACTGGGCCCGCTCTTTGCGTGGCTGCTCGGTCGGTCGCATGTGCGAAGCGCTGGCAGTTTGACGCAAAGAACGTCAAATATGATATTCCTTTTAAACTATGGTATTAAGTCAATATTTTAGAAACAAACTTTAAAAAATTACAAAGTTAAGTAAAAAGAAATGGAGAGGGTTAAAAAACGGAGAGGCAAAAAAAAAAAGAACGAGTGGAGCCGGTTGGCTGAGCGTGGGGCTGGAATATATAGGCATCCGACCCTCGTTTGTTTGTTATAGAAACCCTAGCTTAAGCGGCGGCGGCGGCGGCGGCGAGTATACCACACGCGAGCCTGGTTAGCAATCTGAAGAGAGAGGAAGAGAGAGAGAGAGAGAGAGAGAGATTGATGGCGCGCGGCGGTGGC
>NC_041381.1:309268282-309309527 GCF_002162155.2 Triticum dicoccoides
GATTGATGGCGCGCGGTGGCGGCGGCGGAGTCGAGTTTCGGCCGCCTCCTGAGATGGCGATGGAAGAGATGGATCGGCAGCCTGTTGTTGTTTCCGAAGCAAGAATCCTGAGGATGGAGATTGCGTCCCTGGTGAACTTGCTCATCGAGAAACAATCTGACGTTCTTTCCTACGATCCCGAGATCGTGAGGAAGATCACGTCCCTGAGGAGCGAGATCGCGTGCCAGAAGCTGGCGAGGGAGCGCAAAGCCTTGGTTACGGAGGTCAAACGCACAGTGCCGCGGAGGCGCAAAAAATTTTATGCAGTGCGGAGGGTCGCTGAGAAGGAGATCATGGCCGATCAGGAGAGCGTGGATCTGCCTAACTCCGATACGCATAGTGTGACCTCCCAAGTCAGTTGCATCTCCGAGCAGTTGCCCGAGCCCTGCGACCAGAAGGAGATCGACTCGGAGAATAACAAATCAGCTTCCAGATTCAAATCCAACTTCGAGCATGTATATTCACCCTACGGTATTGAGGACAAGGGAGTGCGACTAAACCGCAATTCAGTCATATATTGCCGCAGGCGGATGCCTTGTGTGACGAGATGGCATCTATAGCATCTATTCTGAGGAAAATCAGTGTCCCCATCATCTCCTATTACGATGTCTCCGATCTGTGTAACACAGCGCAGAGTTTATCGAGGATCTCCAATAGTATATTGTATAATAGCATGAATGCTGATAAACAGATGGCGGTCCAATATGCTGAGGACCAGAGGACCAAGGAGGAGATGACCGATCAGATGGGCAAAGGCAAATCCAGCACCCACTTTCTTGAGAAGCAGAGGACTGAGGAAGTGGAAAATTTTGTTTTTGCCACTCTAGATTTTGCCAATTTTCCTTATGCCACTCTAGATTTTGCCAATTTTCCTTATGCCACTCTAGATTTTGACATTTCATTTTTGCCACTCTTAGTTTTTGACAATTATCACAATTGCCATTCCCGTGGCAAAAGCAAAATTTTCAGAGTGGCAATTGTGATAATTATCAAAAGCTAAGAGTGGCAAAAATGAAATAAAATTAATTTGATTTTGCCACAAAATGGCAATTGTGATAATTGTCAAAAACAAAGAGTGGCAAAAGTAAAATGTGAAAATCTAGAGTGGCATAAGGAAAATTGGCAAAATCTAGAGTGACAAAAACAAAATTTTCCCCTTCACTAATTGATTTGCCTTTGTCCATCATCCTCGACTCATGCGTCTCGGCGCTTGATTGGCCATCATCCATGTACATAGTCATCTGGTTGGAAAGGCAACTTATCAGATCTGCTCCCACAAAATGGTCACCCTCATCATCTGTCAACTGGCCATCATCAGCGGTATGGTCAGTCAAATCTGTTATAGATACATCCACCTCTTCCTCAGGCAAGTCAAGCATGGAGACACATGTGTCGAGGATATTGGATATGATGGTGCTGGTTTCTGATGATAAGAGTGAGTCGGATGGTATGACCAACTTGTGCAAATATTACAAGATGCTTGAATTTGAGGATGAGAAGGTGTTGGGCAAGATGACTGCTGAGAATTTAAGGATGTATTACAAATTTCGTATAGAGCTATTAAAGATGGAAGCCAGCTTATGCGAGTTCTGGGAGCAGAATGAAAAGGATGACCTGAGGTGGGAGCAGGATAAAAAGGACGCACTGAGCTGTTGCAGAACAGACCCGACCCCCTTCTCACTTCAGGACGCGGTAGGGGAGGAGGGGGAGGAGGAGGAGGTGACAGAATTCACAGAATCAGACAAAGAGGAGATGGAGATGGAGGACAGGTTGTTTTCTGGAAAACGTGAAGTCTGGGAATCCGCATGGGGATGCTGTGGTGAATTTGAAGACAGTAGTAAGTAAACATGAACATCCATCGAATCATTCTCCTCTTATTTGGCAACCAGATTCTTCCCTTTTTTCCTTGTACAAGTAATTCATGTTAGAACATGTCTAGCACTTGGATTAATTTGGTGTCGCAGCCGCAGTGAGTCCTATGCACTTTACACATTGCACGCCGGGACTGATCCCGTACGCCGCTCGCTCTGTGAGCACCTTGCAGATCTACTCCTTGAAGATTGTTGGAACAGATGGAAAGTTGAAGTTACCACTCCATGTGTATGGTGTTGTTGCTGCCCGAGACACCGTGGACTGCAACCGCAACATTCTCTTCTTTAGGCGAAGGGAAGACTGTCAAAAACTCACTCCAGAGGTATGTACCGTATTCCAAATTTCTCTCTGTTTTCCATTTTTGTTCTTGCATGTGTCCTTGTTCATTCCATTCAGCGACAATGATGACTATGATCCTTGCAGGATCCATTTTTGCACTTGACTGGCCCGTCCCGTGCCATCGTGGCTGTGGACCATGTTGACTTCGAAGTCCAACTGAAAGTAAAGGGTGCAACAAGGTCCAGCGACAGAGCATTGATCAGTCGTTGCTGCACTTATTCTGGTGGTTATCATGAAGGTTTAGATACCGCTCTCATCAGCAACTGCTTTTGCACGGTAGAGTTAAGCTTGGAGCGACTCGCAAAGACAGTCCAGGCTACCATCTTAAGTGTCCGTGTTGTTGAAGGGGGACCTTGGCCTTTTGAATATGGTGGTCGGATTGTGTGCTCCTCACCACCACAGGAAGTTATGGACTCCCTGGCCAGGCAAGTTGTGTTGGTTGATTCTCGTTCTTCTGATGGTGGAGAAATGCCAATGGGCACAGATGGCTACCTTGATCTATCAAGGCATGTTGTTTCTGTAGAACTGGAAGAAAGCCTACAATTTGTTATACAAGCCTACTCGCAGTCTGGTGATGCTATTGCTAGACAAGGTCGTGTCAAGTTCAGGGCCGAATATTGCAATGTAAGTCGAGGTATATGTGAGATTGGTGACTCTAAGGTGGAGATTACTGTTGCTTGGTCCAAACTTGTTACCAAAAGGATGGATATCCTCTTAGAAGGACATGTTTGATGGTTCTTGTGCGTTGGAGGTTATGGACTACAGAACCCGTTACCCAAATTTATCTGTTTGTCCCTTGCATGTGGTTTGTGAAACTGCAGAACTATTTTTGTATTGATATGTCCAACTATTTGTGTATCTGACTATCTGTGTCCACTTAAACTTCTTATTATGCTATGTGAAGTACTAATTCTGTTTTGATAATCAGCATTAATCCTTTGCAGAAAGCCTAGATTTTGTGAGCCAGCTGCAAGTAAAATGGTCTGCATTGTCAAATCTCTGGTTAGAGCAACTCCAACAAATCCCGTATCTGTAAAATAACAGAAAAAACATCTCCAACAAATCATGTATCTCTAAAATAACAAAAAAATCTCCAATAAATCCCATAAACATGGAATAAATTTCCAGGGTCACGGCGCCACCGCCGCCTGTGCTGCGCCACACAGCCTTGTCACGCCACCGCCGTCGCCTCGCCGCCCCCATGACCACGATGTGTCTCGCCGGCTGCCACCGACTACCTCGCGCCTCCCTTGCCGGAGGCTGTCGTGCGTGTCACTGACTGGGGAGCCCCAGGCCATTACCTAGTTCTGTTTTATGAAAATTAAAAATGAAAACCTATTTTAGGGGAAGAGGTTTATGGGATCTGACAAAGTAGCTATCATGAAACTTTCCTTAAAATTTACGAACATCCTCTAAAACTAGTAGTTCGGGAAGTTTCTTAGAGGAACCGAGCTGCTCTAAGAGCAACTTCAATAGATCCCCTATTAAAAAAAAACTACATTTAGGGGAAGTTTGGGAAAAAACAAACGTCCACAACAGAACCTGTAAACCCGGAATATATTTAGGATCCTATAAAGGCGACCGGCCCCAAGTTCCCTCTTGTTTAGGAAGATGACCTTCCCCTAAAACGTTGGTGGGCTAAAAAAAAACCTGACACTTCACCGTGCATTCCCCCACGCCGTCACCGCTCCGCCTCAGCACCTGCCCACCACCATTGCCGCCTTGCCGCCCTCGCGATGTTGCTACCACCTCGCGTCACTACCACCGCGCCACCACTGACTTTCGGGCCCTAGGCCATCAGATGCGTCAAAGTTCCGGCCTGTTGGTCCCAATCGATTCATTGTTCGGGCGTTTTGCCTTGGAGACAAGGAACGCATAAGGATGCAGGCCTTGGCTATTCCACAACTAGGTAGTCTTGTTGTGCCCATATGATGCGGATAAAAAATGCTCCACTTATGGACCGCACTTACGGAAACTCTCCTACGGACAGACTTGGTAGAGTCTAATTCATCAGCAACCCCTGGATTTCAGGTGTGGGGCCCTCCTGTCCCTAATCTAATAATGCCACTTCCATCCGTAGAAAAATGACTGTAAGTGTAACATTGCTCATGACGGGTTTAGCAGAGATGAGGACCTTGATTTTGTTCATATGCCTATATGGCTACAAATCCATAAGTTGCCAGATTTTTAATACAAGAAGAACATTGTGGAGAAACTTTTTTTGAAGCGGAGGCAAAAGCTTTGACTCATGTCATTAATAAAGAAGAAGAGAATTGTCATGTTAATTAACGCAAAACCGAACAAAAACGGCACAAACACCCTCTCCGGCAGGAACACGACAACCTCGAGGGAATACCAGCCAACCTGGCTACCAACACAAGGCGCACACACACCACCAAAGAGAGAGCCGCAATCAAGGTTGTCCACCAGGGTCATCTTCATCACTCCTCCTTGAGCCAGCGACTCTGACTTCACCGAAGAAAGCCTGGTCGCAGTGGCTTTGCGAACCCACGCCGGCACATGCCAAACAGTTGACTCTTCGCGTAGAGGACTGTCAGCTCCGATTCCGATGACGAGATCTGAAGAAGATATATGCAAAGCTCGCGCAGATGAAGATCTTCATGACAGGACCGCCCAACGCAGGTCATCCTTGCCACACAATACACGGCAGCTCCGACTTCCAGCAACGCAAGACCAACACAAAGACCCGTCGGACATGCTGGAACAAGCACCGACTACCAAGTTCTTGCCGTGACCAAACCATCACTCTTCATCGCCATCGTTGTTGCGCAAGACATCACACGGGATCCACTCATCTCCGGTTGGCCACCTACCAGTCGCGACACCGTGTGCGTCCAGCCCACCAAGAAACGTGGATGGGAGGAAGATTTTCAAGGCAACGCCCCAAAGGAGGAAGACGACGTGAGAACGACGCCTGTCGGTTGACTGGACTGGTCTAGGATTTCCCTCGAAAAGCTTGCCCTAAGGATGGGAGAGGTCGAAGAAGACTCCGTGGCGATGCCTCCAAGGAGGAGAGCGACGCCACAGTCATCGCCGCCGCTGTCCGGCAAGAGTCAGGCAAGCTTTCACTTGGAGACTTTTGGACCACCATCCCCATGCCACCGACGCGAGCCGGCCCACACTTCCATTGGCCTGCACACTCCCGATGCGGTGACCGCACCATCACCACGCCGAGGCCACCGCCTACCTCATAGTTGACCAACACCGACGAGCTAGATCTGGCGACCACATCTAGCCATGATGTAGGGCTTCAAGACGCCACCGTCTGGAGGATCAACCGCCACCAAAACTTGAAGGGGAGGCCGCCACCCATCCCATCACAGCGGAGGAAAGACCGCCAACCAAAGCATGCACTGCTTTCCGCTGCGGCCGCCCCAACGCGCGCGGGAGCAAAAGCTTCCCGTCTTGTGGAGAAACTTCTGAAAGGTGCATGTGAGATCATGGATATGCGTTTGAATGGCAATACCAGGGGAGACTATATTCACGTAAGGGTGAAACATGATATACATATGCCCTTGACAAAATATGTAAGCATTGTCGGAGGTAAAGAACAACAACTATATCTTGTCCGCTATGAGAAGCTCGCGAGGCACTGTAAGATTTGCGGCCTAGTAGGTCATGAGTTCAAGGAGTGTGGGCTCGGAATCCATGCGGAGAAAAATATAAAGTTCGGTGATTGGTTGCAGATGCTCCTAACAAACCTAGGGCAAACAATGATGGTAGGCCGAAGGACACACACATTGGTACACAGGCTAAGGATTATATCAGTAATCGATGAAGGAGGGGATGGACCCTGAAATAATGGATATAGCTTCGAGCCCAGTGAAAATTCCAGGTAGTAGTGTGGCAACGGAAAAGGACTCTATAAAGCATTTGAATATGGATGCGGTGGAGGCGAACACGAGAGCCTTTTGTGCACCAAAAGTCATGCTATAACTGATGGGACTGGGAAGGATTAGAAACAGAACAATTCTCCAACTAGCAGTAAAAGCAGTAAAAGGGTGAAAGTTACCAAGGAAAGTGGAAATGATGAGATATAGGCGACCTCTCTTGGAGAGAACCGCCGGATGCAATGAATATCCCGTTGTGGAACTACACGTGCACGCGGGGTGGGGGGTGGGGTGGGGTGGGGGTGCAGTTTGTGAGGTATTGTCCCTCTCTAAATCCAACAACCCCAAGTTTGTCTTTCTTTGTGAAACTAGACAAGCTTCAGATAAAGTTGAGAAGTTAAGATGGATACTAGGTGTGAAAGGTTTCCATGCAGTGAGTAGTGACGAAAGAAGTGGAGGTTTGGCACTTTTCTGGGATGAGTCTTTATTAGTGACTATACTTGATGCGTGCAACAGGTACATTGATGTTAATATTCTAGATGGTGGATCTGGTATTTCTTGGAGGGGAACCTTTGTGCATGGGGAACCAAGAGTTGAAAATAGATAGCATATGTGCACTACTGCAGGATGCTGCTAATGCGACAATACAATCAGAGACCCTTCGACGAAACTGTGTGTGATGCATTAATCACAAACGGTGGTGTAAAAAACCCATAAAAAATGATACAAACTGTTTGCGATGGCGGAGACATCAAAAACGATTCAGATTAGAGTTACGTGTGCGGTACATGGCATACAGTTCATCCATACAAACTGTTTGCGATGAGCATAACAATAGAAAACAGTCAGCCAAATGAAGGTGTGTGTGATATACATCATACAGTTCACTCGGATAAACTGTTTGTGATTAGGAAGCACAATAGAAACCGTCAGCCAGATTAAGGTGTGTGCGATAGACGACATACAGTTTACTCAGATGAACTGTTTGCATGAGCCAAGACAATAGAAATAGTTCGACTTAACAAGATGTGTGTGATACTGATAACCCTCAATTATCGGGGATCAATTGTAGAATTTCTCGGTAAGTAAGAGTGTCCATCCCAATGAGGAGCTAAAGGTAGGATTTATATTCTCTGAAGTTCTATCGACCACCGATACAACTCTATGCACACTTAACGTTCGCTTTACCTAGAACAATAATAAAACTAAAAGTACTTTGTAGGTGCAGTGGGATAGGTTTGCAAGAATAAAACTAGATGTACTTAGCAAGAATAAAACTACGAGTAAATTGCAAGATAATAAAGTTAGTTGTTTAGTAGAGAGCTTTTTATCACAAGAAAGTTATTTATCCCTAGGTTATCGATAACTCGATCAGTAATCATTATTGCAATTTTATACGAGGGAGAGGCATGAGCTAACATACTTTCTCTACTTGGATCATATGCACTTATGATTGGAACTCTAGCAAGCATCCGCAACTACTAAAGATCATTAAGGTAAAACCCAACCATAGCATTATAGTATCAAGTCCTCTTTACTCCCATATACAACAACCCACTTACTCGGGTGGAAGCTTCACTCTAGCCACCCACCATAAGCGAATCATTAACTTTTGCAACACCCTACAACGGGAATCCCTCACGCTTGTGCGACATGGAGAGCACCATAGGACATCACCAAATAAAACATACAACTCAAACCAATCATGATCATCAATTAACCCATAGGACAAAATGGATCTACTCAAACATCATAGGATAGCCACATATCATTGGATAATACTACATAGCGTTGAGCACCATGTTTAAGTAGAGATTACAACAGGGAGAAGAGGTGTTACACCGCTGCATAGAGGGGGAGAAAGTTGGTGTTGACGGTAGCGAGGTTGTTAGCGTAAATCGCCGTCATGATCCTTGCCCCGGCGGCACTCCGGCGCCACCGGGAGAGAGGGGGAGAGAGCCCCTCCTTATTCTTCCTCCTTGACCTCCCCCCTAGATGGGAGGAGGGTTTCCCCTTTGGTCCTTGGCCTCCATGGCGACAGAGGGGCGGGAGCCCCTCCGAGATTGGATCTATCTCTCTATTTTTCTTCTGTTTCGCGACCCTGATTATGGCCTTTCACCTACCCAGAGATCCGTAACTCCGATTGGGATGATATTTTAACATGATATTCTCCATATATAAGCTTCCTTGTGGCCGAAGGACACCTCCAACTGACCTACGGGGTGGCCACAAGCTCGCCAGGCACGCCCTGGGTAGGAGGGTGCGCCCCTTGAGCTTGTGGGACCCTCGGGCATCATCTCGGGTTGACTCCGCTTCCCAAAAATTACATATATTCCAAAATAATTCTCTGTAAAATTTTATCACGTTTGGACTTCGTTTGATATGGATATTCTGCGAAACATAAAAACATGCAACAAACATGAACTTGCACTTGGCACTGGATTAATATGTTAGTCCAAGAAAATCATATAAATTGTTGCCAAAAGTATGTAAAAGTTATAGAATATTAGCTTGAATCAATAAAAAATTATAGTTACGACGAAGATGTATCAGATACACGACAAACAGGTCCGTAATCAGAAATGTGTGAGAAGACCGATAATAACACAGACAATTGCTGCTAATAAGGCGAGTGTGTTGTGGGAAATGTTTGCTGTTATATAATTGTGAGCGATTGATGAAATCATAATCGACGGCTTCCCTAGTTTAGTCCGTGTGCGATGTGATTTTCTCTGTCCGCACAACATCTACGCTCTGTCTATAGAAGAACAACATATATACTTATAAGAACATGATTGCATAACTAAATTAAACATACAATCACATAAGTGACTACATACATAACATTTGCACACACCAAACTAAACAATTACATGGATACTAAACTAGGAGAAATGATCATCTAATCATCTACTTCTTGTTGTGACGACGCTTTCCATTGCTCTACTTTCGGTTACACCCTGGCCATTTTGGGGAAGGAGGCACTTCCTCATGTTAATGATCTGCCTGTACAACTCGTAGCTTGTGTACGCCTCCTTGGCCATGTACACGACGTGAGCTTTGCCGAGTTTCTCCATCCAGGCCGAGTGCCAGGCACACTTGTCCTTATTGCAGGAATCCTTCATGTCTTTGTAGTAGGAGTTGATGATGGCCTCGGCGAGGTGAACCAGTGAGTCATTCTCATGCGTCTTGCTGCCCTAGATCTTGTATTGGCACTGGATGTCGGCAAGATTCTAGCAGGCTATGCCCAAATTCTTGAGCACCTTTACATCATTGGTGATGTCCACTATAACGAACAAGTAGTGGGGGCTGTTTTCAAACCTGGCAAAACACTCGGAAGGCCTTGTGACCATGCAATAGTGGAAGACGAGGATGTGATTGCACACGCACATCTAGGTGACAACAACCTTGTGATGAGACCCAGCACGAGTGCGGGTGTCCTCTAGGTCGAACCCGACCACATTCTACTTCTATGCAGCAAGCAACAACTCCATGGTGTGGATGGAGTTCTCCACCCAGATCGGGTTGTTGGTGTACACCACCGAGAGCTCCGTGAACCTTCTGTGGGTGTCCACTATCGCATGCACGGTGAACTACCGCTCATCGTCGGCAGCCGCTTGGAGCGCCATTGGAGTCGTGCAAGATACCCTTTAAGAATTTGTCATCGTGGGTGTGCTTCTTGCAATAGCGGGGCGCGATCGAAAGGTTGAAGAGACACAGGGGTTAAATGTCCACTGTAATAAATGGGGCCGGCCGACCTGTAATCGTCATGTCTTGTCACCGCATTCCTAGCGGAGGATTCCAGTGCACGCTTGAGCATCCCACATGGGTTTTGTTTGACCACGCGTGGGCTCAAAGAGGCGCCAAATGTATCATTGATGAGCATGTTCCCATGCAACCAACTGCGCAAGCTTCCCGCCTGGCTAGTTTGGCCATGCATCGGCTAGAAGAGGGGCAAATCACGGGCGTTTACTGGCAAAAAGCTTTGCAAAAATGAAGTGTGTGGAATGACTTAGAGCAGCGCACACGTTTGACAATAAGTTTACCCGTGGCTGATGAGGTCAAAGTTACATAGAAGGGTAATGATGGACACCCGAGTGCAATAATTCTGCGCTCTACAGGGCACACAGTTAAAGAAACCAACTATGTACAATAATTAGAAGATCGCTGTCGAGTCTGCTATATAGATCGTTTGCGATGAGATCGACACGTGAAACACATTCGAGAATGGTAAATAAAGTCTAAGTCCATTGCATATTAAGGTCAAAATAGTACTATCAATATACGTGTCTCATACGATGCCATTTCAATGATTGTACCATAAAATCCCGGAATATTACAAGGTTCAAATTCCTGAGTTATATGGCTAAAATTCGAAGATTAGAAGGTTCTAACTGTTATTAGAAATGAAATTCAGTTCATGCAGTTGCAGACGCCTGCACTAATCAGCTGAACATGGAGATAAGAGAGGTCCAAACTGATATTATGATCGAAACATCATCATTTTTGTAATGGGATCAGCCACTGACAAGTCATGTATGGGCTTGACATAATGACTTCCAATTACCCTGTCAACTAAAGTTCCAAACTAAAATTAAGCTTCTTCAGAGCCTTTTCCATTCTGCCGCAACGGCCGGCTGATCAACAAACCATTCATTTTTGTGAAATAAATGTAGGGCAAACCTCATTACCTTTAGCACACTTGCTCTCACAACAAAGAACTTGGCGAATAAAATCTCCGGTAAGGTCCCTCGGTAGGAGTTCAAAGTAATTTCTAAGAGATGCAGACCAAGGCATTTGATGTGATTGTTGTATTGTATCACATTATCCACCACCGGGCCTAATCTTATCTGCAAAAGAAGAGAACATATTAGTGCCTACATGCAGCTTTGAACACTACTACATGCCTATTTGGTCTGCATGATTTCTAAAATATGCTAATAGAGTGACGTGCCATCTTTGATCCTACATGATTAACATGGGCATTTGATTACAATATAGAAAAATGTAGGCTTCTTCACAAGAGGTTGGAGTGGATGGAAATTTCCCTATGAAAACTAGTATAGATGAATCCAAAGGAGAAATGCTTATGGATTGTAACCATATGAATCAAGCAACCAATATGGGCGAAAACATGTATGTACTGAAATTCTCCAAAATTCCTTCAGAAATTGTAGTGCATTGTCATTGTAAACTTGGGAAAAGGTACCAAAAAATGAACTCCCCTATGGTTAACATTTGATAGGAAAGGAGCATCACCTCAATATATAGCTTCTCCAGGCACGGAAAGCATCTCAAGAAACTGAAAACTTGGTCCAGGTTGTGGGCGATAGATTCTAGTGCCAAGATCTTCATAGCCCACAAATTCGGGGTCAAGCTTGTCGGAATCACTTTCTGGATGATAGACGAACACACATCTTCAAAATTAGAAATAATGTTAATTTCAAGAAGGAGAGGAAGAAGGCGATTGTTGTACCTGCACAAGTGTGGATCCAATAACAAGTTCAGAGTATTTGGCAGACGAGTAGCCCACCACTGTTTATTTCGATGCACAAATGACATTGATCCTGGTTGGACCTTGCTGATCAATGACAAGTAATATCTCAAGTGAAGGTGTGTCCTCAATGACCATACTATGATACACCTTATGTGATCTCTTGTTGCAGCACCATCAACACACATAAATAGTCCGTAGAGTCATGGAGGTGATGTGGGAGCTACTCAACCCATTGATCGCCTAAAAACAAAGGTACTTGAGTGTAGTACAGCCGTGGAGCAGGCACTTCATGTCATCCTTTGGGATGCAGACGACGACGAGCTCAAGGTGATTCAGTCATGGTAGAGAAAGAGCGGACGCGTCATTAATTGGGGGGAAATGGTTGTTCATGAACCCGGTGAGGCGCAACCTGGGCGCGAGGCAGAGCGTGGATGGTGGCACCGAGCACATATGCCCATCATTTAATTTAAGCTCCTCGAGCTGATCTAGGGCAAGGGATTGGAACCACTCGTCAAGCTTGGCTTGGTCCTTGCCGTTGGAACGGAATATGCCCGTGATAAGGCCTCTGATTGGGCCATGGTGCCTGCCAAAGATCTGGGACAATGCGTCCAAGATTTTGCGATAGCCATGGCAGAGCTTGTGGGTGTCGATGATGTCGAGAGGGGTGGACTGCCATAGGGGGCGCCACCGCCGGGAAAGGATGATTGTCCGTGCCCCATATTTGAATGGGAGGAGGGAGTTGATGACTATCAACATATCACCGGGAAGCTGCTGATGAAGTCTAGGCCTGCCGAAGTCGCTTGTGGTTCTTGCTCGACCCGCCTCCGCTTGTTGGCAGCCTCATCCTCCACCTCCGGAGTCTCCTCGACGGCGGCGTTTTTTTGATAGAAGTGGGAATATAGGGAATATTTAGTTAAAACATGACAAAAGAAAAGTGTATTGGTAACTAGAAGTTACTAGGTAGGAAGAGAGTAAGAAAATGGAATAACAATTGGTTGCTTAAATAATGCACAATTCATTTGATATTGGTAAGTCAACATGCAGATAATTGAAAAGAACATTTACTCTGAACAAAGTATGGATGGATGATATCGTCGGGGAAGTTAGCATATATCTCATGACTGGGCTCTTTTATGTGCAGTGCAATTTTAGTGCTAGCTTTCACTACATAAAACTTAGAAATTTCTGTCCAAAGGCCCGTGCCAAAATAGGAGTAACTACGTTCATCAAGTCTTACAGAAGCAACGACTGTAAATCCATGGTTTGTGTTCAATATGTCATCCCTGTAGTTTCAATTATGTAAAGGGCAAGATTGTGTACTACAGATGCTGTTGTAAAGGAAGGGATGTACTACATAAAATGGTGAGATTGTTAAACAATATGAGAGTAATTGAAAGAACAGTACATCGGTTGAAATAAAAAATTTATAACAAATAGTGTAACCTTGATATCATGCAAATATGAGAGTAATCAAAAGAACAATGCATCATTAATTTTCCTAATATGGAAATAAGAAAAATCCCCTTTGACGTATATGCTGCATGTGGCACCTTTTTGAAGGAAATATGCCCTAGAGGCAATAATAAAGTTATTATGTATTTCCTTATTTCATGATAAATGTTTATTATTCATGCTAGAATTGTATTAACCGGAAACATAATACATGTGTGAATACATAGACAAACATAGTGTCACTAGTATGCCTCTACTTGACTAGCTCGTTGAATCAAAGATGGTTAAGTTTCCTAGCCATAGACATGAGTTGTCATTTGATTAACGGGATCACATCATTAGAGAATGATGTGATTGACTTGACCCATTCCGTTAGCTTAGCACTTGATCGTTTAGTATGTTGCTATTGCTTTCTTCATGACTTATACATGTTCCTATGACTATGAGATTATGCAACTCCCGTTTACCATAGGAACACTTTGTGAGCTACCAAACGTCACAACGTAACTGTGTGATTATAAAGGTGCTCTACAGGTGTCTCCGAAGGTACTTGTTGAGTTGGCGTATTTCGAGATTAGAATTTGCCACTCCGATTGTCGGAGAGGTGTCTCTGGGCCCTCTCGATAATGCACATCACTATAAGCCTTGCAAGCAATGTGATTAATGAGTTAGTTGCGGGATGATGCAATACATAACGAGTAAAGAGACTTGCCGGTAACGAGATTGAACTAGGTATTGAGATACCGACGATCGAATCTCGGGCAAGGAACACACCGATGACAAAGGGAACAACATATGTTGTTATGCGGTTTGACCGATAAAGATCTTCGTAGAATATGTGGGAGCCAATATGAGCATCCAGGTTCCACTATTGGTTATTGACCGGAGATGTGTCTCGGTCATGTTTACATAGTTCTCGAACCCGTAGGGTCCGCATGCTTAACGTTCGGTGACGATTTATATTATGAGTTATGTGTTTTGATGTACCGAAGGTAGTTCGGAGTCCCGGATATGATGACTGACATGATGAGGAGTCTCGAAATGGTCGAGACGTAAAGATCGATATATTGGGTGACTATGTTCGGACACCGGAATGGTTTCGGAAGGTTTCGGGCATATACCGGAGTACCGGGGGGTTACGGAAACCCCCCGGGGGGTTTATTGGGCCTGATGGGCCCTAGTGGAGAAGAGGAGGGGCGGCCAGGGCAGGCCACACGCCCCCTCTCCCTCTAGTCCAAATTGGACAAGGAGGGGGTCCTGGATTCGGTCGTGGCCCCTATTACAAAATCATGACGCTTTTTGTTAGCGTCACCAATTTTTTCTATTCTTTGTGATATGCGAACGGGTTATCACTCACCTTTGTTCTCTTCGAGCTGCCTCCTCGTGAGGCTGAGCTATCCTTGGGCCTGCTCCAGGTCCCGTTTGAGTATAGTGACCTTCGCTGTGCGGGCAGCAGCGGCAAGCAGCACCGCCTGCTTTTTCACATAGACATGTACTATTAGACTCCTGCGGTTTAGAGTTGACCCTCCGTTTGGCTTTTCTTTCCGAACACCAAACATAGTATCATGGGCTAATGTCTATTGGGTGATAATTTCCCACACTTTTAATTACTTACCTCGAAGCCTGTCAGGAGGCTGGTATAGGCTTCGGTCAATCCGCTTTTGGCGGACCGAACCCTCTGAATCACCGCACTCATAAGAGTACGGTGCTCTTCATCCATGGAAGCGCCGCAAAGCGCTTCCAGCAGACTATCCAACGCCTCTGGCGTAACGGAAGTTATCGGCATGGACGGCTCGCCCTCCTTGGCGAGGGGCTGCCTGCCCGAATCCGGAGCCTTTGGGGGTTCCGGTACAGTGTCCGACTGGGAGCCCGACTTGCTGCGGCTCCCGTCGGCACAATCCGCGGGGATCTTACGCCCCGTGTGCCCGACGTCTGGAATTTCGCCTTGGGGCGTCTCCAGAGTCGCCTTCCCCTGCTCTGGGAGCCTTTGGGACAACACCTCCGTGTCATCCGCATGCCTAGGGGAAGTGGCCGTTGGGAGTGAATTCATCGCCGAATCGCTCAAAGACCCATCTGAAGAGGATACCTCGGGATGGGCCCTGGCCGGACTGCATATACGTGTTCGTCGTTATAACAGACTATGAAGCAAAGTCGCACTAAAGTACAACAGCGTGCGAATACTTACGATCTTACTAGGGGCTTCCCCCTGGGCAGCCACTCCTCCTTGCTGTAGGCGGCCGTGGTGGAGTAATTCGGAAGGGACGTCTTTCCCTTCTTGGGCATCCTGGCCTCCCCCTCCGGGGCGGCTTTCCTTTTCTTCTCCTCCCCAGTGTGGGGAGGCGGAGTTTCCTCGTGTTTCCCCCCGCCTCCGCGGGAGGAATCCGCCTCGTCGTCTTCGAACGACGAGTCTATGACGGCCTTGCACCGGGGACCCTTCCTGGTCCCCTGGGTCACCCTCTTAGGCCCTTCGGCCTCCTCAGGTGGGGCGGCCCTTTCCTTTTCCTCCTCCCCTTTGGCGGAGGAGTGTGCCTCGTTGTCTTCGGACAAGGCGTCCGGTACGATCTTATGCCGGAGACCCTTCCTGGTCCCCGGGGCCTTCTTTTCGGCCTTCTTTTCCGGTGCCTTGTAGGGCGCCGGGACTAGCATCTCTGACAGGAGAGTGTTCGCTGGACCTTCTAGTAGCAGAGCCGGACAGTCGATCCGCTCCGCCATCACCATGTATTCTTGATTAAATACACACGATGACTTAAAATCCTCTCATGAGTACACTGGGAAAACTACATCTGGTGATGGTTAGAAAACTCACCGGACGGGGTAGCCGCATGGCGTGAAGTCCGCGGTCCTCGGATGTGGGAGGAGGTATTTCGGAGGACTTGAACAGCACCTTCCATACGTCCTTGTGTGTCGTGCCGTAGAGCTCTTGAAGTGTCTGGTGTTCGGCCGGGACGAACTCCCACAGATTAAATGCCCGTCTTTGGCACGGAAGAATTCGGCGGACGAGCATGACCTAGACCACGTTGACAAGTTTGATTTTCTTATCCATCATATTCTTGATGCAGTTCTGAAGTCCGGTCAGCTCCATAGGCTCACCCCAGGCCAGGCCCTTCTTTTCCTAGGAGGTGAGCCGCATGGGAATTCTGGATCGGAATTCGGGGGCTGCCACCCAGTTGGCGTCGCGTGGCTCGGTGATGTAGAACCACCCCGATTGCCACCCTTTCACGGTCTCCGCGAAGGAGCCGTTGAGCCAGGTAACATTGGGCATCCTGCCCACCATGGCGCCTCCGTACTCCGCTTGCTGGCCGCTCACGATCTTCGGCTTCACGCAGAAGATTCGTAGCCACAAGCCGAAGTGAGGCTTGATGCGAAGGAAGGCCTCGCACACGATGATAAACGCCGAGATGTTGAGGACGAAATTTGGGGCTAGATCGTGGAAGTCTAGCCCATAGTAAAACATGAGCCCGCGGACAACGGGATGAAGTGGAAATCCCAGTCCACGGACGAAGTGGGCGAGGAACACGACCTCTCGTGGGGTCCCGGAGTCGGAATGATCTTCCCTGCGTCTGGCAGTCGGTGCGTGATATCTGCGGCCAAGTATCCGGCCGCTCGTAGCTTCGTAATATGCTCCTCCTTGACGGTGGAGGCCACCCACTTGCCTCCTGCTCCGGACATGTTTGGCTGTGCGGAGGAGGTGTGAACTAGGGCGCTGGAGCTCGAGGGGGCAAGAATGGATAAGCGAAGGAGGAAGAAGGCGTGGGTGAAAATGGGGAATCCTTATCCCTTTATAGAGGCGACGAAAACGGTGCGCCTCCCCACTTGCCCGTTGAAAATCGCTTATTTCCCAAGCGCCACGATTGATGGCGCGGTTGGATTCCCTGTACCCGTATTGATGAGAATCCTGTGATAAGGGGACCTGATCTCTTCTTCGACAAGACGTGCCGAGGAAACTGCCTCGATATGTGTGGTAGCTGTGGGAAGACGATTCAATAATGACTCGACCATTTTGTCATGTCGCTTTATCTAAAGTTGTCAGCAGATTATATTTGTGGAATATTGTTCTCTCTACGGTGGTATGTGAAAGTCGCCTTGAAGAGCCGGATACGATTTAAGCGTTCGGTAATTACTTTGGAGTATTCGGAGATGGAACCCTCCTTGCAATGCCGAAGACAATCTACGCGCCGGACTCATCGTCATTGAAGCTTGGTTCAGGGGCTACTGAGGGAGTCCTGGATTAGGGGGTATCCGGACAACCGAACTTATACTTTGGCCGGACTGTTAGACCATGAAGATACAAGACTCAAGACTTCGTCCCGTGTCCGAATGGGACTCTCCTTTGCATGGAAGACAAGCTTGGCGATCCGGATAATAGATTTCCTTCTTTGTAACCGACTCTATGTAAACCCTAGCCCCCTCCGGTGTCTATATAAACCGAAGGGTTTAGTCCTTAGGGACCCACTCATAATCATCATAGGATAGCTTATAGGGTTTAGCCTCTACGATCTCGTGGTAGATCAACTCTTTTAATACTCATATCATCAAGATCAATCAAGCAGGAAGTAGGGTTTTACCTCCATCGAGAGGGCCTGAACCTGGGTAAAACATCGTGTCCCTTGCCTCCTGTTACCATTAGCCTTAGACGCATAGATCGGGACCCCCTACCCGAGATCCGCCGGTTTTGACACCGACATGCGGTGCCCCCCTTTCCTTCCTCTCTCTCTCTCCCTTCCTTTCCCCCTCCTACTCCAACTAGGAAAAGAGGGAGTCCTACTCCTAGTGGGAGTAGGACTCCTCCCTAACGTGCCCTCCTCCTGGCTGGCCACCCCCTCCCCCTGGTCATTTATATACGGGGGCAGGGGGGCACCTCTAGACACAACAATTGATCTCTTGATCTCCTAGCCGTGTGCGGTGCCCCCCTCCACCATATTCCACCTCGGTAATATCGTAACGGTGCTTAGGCGAAGCCCTGCATTGGTAGCATCATCAACACCGTCATCACGCTGTCGTACTGACGGAACTCTCCCGCAAAGCTCTACTGGATCGGAGTTCGTGGGACATCATCGAGCTGAACGTGTGCTGAACTCGGAGGTGCCGTACATTTGGTACTTGATCGGTCAGATCGTGAAGACGTACGACTACATCAACCGCGTTGTGCTAACACTTCCGCTTTCGATCTATGAGGGTACGTGGACAAAACTCTCCCCTCTTGTTGCTATGCATCACCATGATCTTGCGTGTGCGTAGGAATTTTTTTGAAATTACTACGTTCCCCAATAGTGAGTTGTGGGCCATACAAGTCATACTGCTTACCAACATGTATACTTTGGTTCGGCGGTATTGTTGGATGAAGCGGCCCGGACCGACATTACGCGTACGCTTACGCGAGACTGGTTCTATCAACGTGCTTTGCACATAGGTGGCTGGCGGGTCTCAGTTTCTCCAACTTTAGTTGAACCGAGTGTGGCTACGCCCGGTCCTTGAGAAGGTTAAAACAACACTAACTTGATGAACTATCATTGTGGTATTGATGCGTAGGTAAGAACGGTTCTTGCTTAGCCCGTAGCAGCCACGTAAAACTTGCAACAACAAAGTAGAGGACGTCTAACTTGTTTTTGCATGGTATGTTGTGATGTCATATGGTCAAGACATGATGCTAAATTTTATTGTATGAGATGATCATGTTTTGTAACAAAGTTATCGGCAACTGGCAGGAGCCATATGGTTGTCGCTTTATTGTATGCAATGCAATCTCCCTGTAATTGCTTTACTTTATCACTAAGCGGTAATGATAGTCGTAGAAGCAATAGTTGGCGAAACGACAACGATGCTATGATGAAGATCAAGGTGTCGCGCCGGTGATGATGGTGGTCATGACGGTGCTTCGGAGATGGAGATCACAAGCACAAGATGATGATGGCCATATCATATCACTTATATTGATTGCATGTGATGTTTATCCTTTATGCACCTTATTTTGCTTGATTGACGGTAGCATTATAAGATGATCTCTCACTAAATTTCAAGGTATAAGTGTTCTCCAGTATGCACCATTGCGAAAGTTCTTCGTGCTGAGACACCACATGATGATCGGGTGTGATAAGCTCTACGTTCAAATACAACGGGTGTAAGACAGTTTTACACACGCAGAATACTCAGGTTAAACTTGACAAGCCTAGCATATACAAATATGGCCTCAGAACACTGAGACCGAAAGGTCGAGCATGAATCATATAGTAGATATGATCAACATAGTGATGTTCACCATTGAAAACTACTCCATCTCACGTGATGATCGGACATGGTTTAGTTGATTTGGATCACGTGATCACTTAGATGATTAGAGGGATGTCTATCTAAATGGGAGTTCTTAAGTAATATGATTAATTGAACTTTAATTTATCATGAACTTAGTCCTGATAGTATTTTGCAAATAATGTTGTAGATCAATAGCTCGTGTTGTTGCTTCCCTTTATTTTTGATATGTTCCTAGAGAAAACTAAGTTGAAAGATGTTAGTAGCAATGATGCAGACTAGGTCCGTGATCTGAGGTTTTATCCTCATTGCTGCACAGAAGAATTATGTCCTTGATGCACCGCTAGGTGACAGACCTATTGCAGGAGCAGATGCAGGCGTTATGAACGTTTGGCTAGCTCAATATGATGACTACTTGATAGTTTAGTGCACCATGCTTAACGGCTTAGAATCGGGACTTCAAAGACGTTTTGAACGTCATGGACCATATGAGATGTTCCAGGAGTTGAAGTTAATATTTCAAGCAAATACCCGAGTTGAGAGATATGAAATCTCCAACTAGTTCTATAGCTAAAAGATGGAGGAGAATAGCTCAACTAGTGAGCATATGCTCAGATTGTTTGGGTACTACAATCGCTTGAATCAAGTGGGATTTAATCTTCCAGATAAGATAGTGATTGACAGAGTTCTCTAGTCACCATCATCAAGTTATTGGAACTTCGTGATGAACTATAGTATGCAAGGGATGACGAAAACGTTTCTCGAGCTCTTCGTGATGCTAAAATCGACCAAGGTAGAAATCAAGAAAGAGCATCAAGTATTGATGATTGACAAGACCACTAGTTTCAAGAAAAGGGCAAAGGAAGGGAACTTCAAGTAGAATGACAAGAAAGTTGTCACTCCCGTGAAGAAGCCCAAAGCTGGACCAAAGCCTGAAACTGAGTGCTTCTACTGCAAAGGAAATGGTCACTGGAAGCGGAAATGCCCCGAATATTTGGTGGATAAGAAGAATGTCAAAGTGAACAATGGTATATTTGATATACAGGTTATTGATGTGTACATTACTAGTGTTTATAGTAGCCCTGGGTATTTGATACTTGTTCGGTTGCTAAAAATTAGTAACTCAAAACAGGAGTTAAAGAATAAACAAAGACTAGTTGAGGGTGAAGTGATGATGTGTGTTGGAAGTGGTTCCAAGATTGATATGATCATCATCGCACACTCCCTATACTTTCGGGATTAGTGTTAAACCTAAATAAATGTTATTTGGCATTTGCGTTGAGCATGAATATGATTTGATCATGTTTATTGCAATACGGTTATTCATTTAAAGTCAGAGAATAATTGTTATTCTGTTTACATGAATACAACCTTCGATGGTCATACACCCAATGAAAATAGTTTGTTGGATCTCGATCGTAGTGATACACATATTCATAATATTGATGCCAAAAGATGCAAAGTTGATAATGATAGTGCAACTTATTTGTGGCACTGCCGTTTGGGTCATATCGGTGTAAAGCGCATGAAGAAACTCTATAAAGACGGACTTTTGGAATCACTTGGTTATGAATCATTTGATGCTTGCGAACCGTGCCTTTTGGGCAAGATGACTAAAACTCTGTTCTTCGGAACAATGGAACAAGCTACTGACTTGTTGGAAATAATACATATCGATGTATGCGGTCTAATGAGTGTTGATGCTCGTGGCGAGTATCATTATTTTCTGACCTTCACAGATGATTTGAGCAGATATGAGTATATCTACTTAATGAAGCACAAGTCTGAAACATTTGAAAAGTTCAAAGAATTTCAGAGTGAAGTGGAGAATCATCGTAACAAGAAAATAAAGTTTCTACAATCTGATCGTAGAGGAGAATATTTGAGTTACGAGTTTTGCCTTCATTTAATAACAATGTGGAATAGTTTCACTGCTCACACCACATGGAACACCACAACATTGTGGTGTGTCCGAACATCGTAACCACACTTTACTGGATATAGTGCGATCTATGATGTATCTTACCGATTTACCTCTATCGTTTTGGGGTTATACATTAGAGACAACTGCATTCACTTTAAATAGGGCACCATCAAAATCCGTTGAGATGACGCCTTATGAAATGTGGTTTGGCAAGTTTCTTCAAGTTTGGGGCTACGATGCTTATGTGAAAAAGTTTCAACCTGATAAGCTCGAACCCAAATCGGAGAAGTGTGTCTTCATAGAATACCCAAAGGAAACTGTTGGGTACACCTTCTATCACATATCCGAAGGCAAAATCTTTGTTGCTAAGAATGGATCCTTTCTAGATAAGGAGTTTTCTCGAAATAAGTGAGCGGGAGGAAAGTAGAACTTGATGAGGTAACTGTACCTACTCCCTTATTGGAAAGTAGTTCATCACAGAAACCGGTTCCTGTGACACCTACACCAATTAGTGAGGAAACTAATGATATTGATCATGAAACTTCAGATCAAGTTTCTATAGAACATCGTAGGTCAACCAGAGTAAGATCCGCACCAGAGTGGTACGGTAATCCTATTCTAGAAGTCATGTTACTAGACCATGATGAACCTACGAACTATGAGGAAGCGATGATGAGCCCAGATTCCGCGAAATGGCTTGAAGCCATGAAAACTGAGATGGGATCCATGTATGAGAACAAAGTGCGGACTTTGGTTGACTTGCCCGATGATCGGCAAGCCATTAAGAATAAATGGATCTTCAAGAGGAAGACGGACACTGATAGTAGTGTTACTATCTACAAAGCTAGACTTGTCGAAAAAGGTTTTTTGACAAAGTTCAAGGTGTTGACTATGATGAGATTTTCTCACTCGTAGCGATGCTTAAGTCTGTCCGAATCATGTTAGCAATTGCCACATTTTATGAAATCTGGCAAATGGATGTCAAAACTGCATTCCTTAATGGATTTATTAAAGAAGAGTTGTATATGATGCAACCAAAAGGTTTTGTCAATCCTAAAGGTGCTAACAAAATGTGTAAGCTCCAGCGATCCATCTATGGACTGGTGCAAGCATCTCAGAGTTGGAATATACGCTTTGATGAGTCGATCAAAGCATATGGTTTTATATAGATTTTTGGAGAAACCTGTATTTACAAGAAAGTGAGTGGGAGCCCTGTAGCATTTCTAATACTATATGTAGATGACATATTGTTGATTGGAAATGATATAGAATTTCTGGATAGCATAAAAGGATACTTGAATAAGAGTTTTTCAAAGAAAGATCTCGGTGAAGCTGCTTACACATTGAGCATCAAGATCTATAGAGATAGATCACGACGCTTAATAAGATTTTCAATGAGTACATAACTTGATAAGATTTTGAAGTAATTCAAAATGGAACAATCAAAGAAGGAGTTCTTGCCTGTGTTGCAAGGTGTGAAGTTGAGTAAGACTCAAAACCCAACTATGGCAGAAAATAGAAAGAGAATGAAAAGTCATTCCCTATGCCTCAGTCATAGGTTCTATAAAGTATGCTATGTTGTGTACCATACCTATTGTATACCTTGCTCTGAGTTTGGCAAGGGAGTACAATTTTGATCTAAGAGTAGATCACTGGACAGTGGTCAAGAATATCCTCAGTGAGGACTAAGGAAATATTTCTCGATTATGGAGGTGATAAAAAGAGCCCGTCGTAAAGAGTTACATCGGTGCAAGCCTTTACACCGATCCAGATGACTCTAAGTCTCAATCTGGATACATATTGAAAGTGGGAGCAATTAGCTAGAGTAGCTCCGTGCAGAGCATTGTAGACATAGAATATTTGCAAAATACATACGGCTCTGAATGGGACAGACCCGTTGACTAAACTTCTCTCACGAGCAAAACATGATCATACCTTAGTACTCTTTGGGTGCTAATCACATAGCGATGTGAACTAGATTATTGACTCTAGTAAACCCTTTGGGTGCTGATCACATGACGATGTGAACTATGGGTATTAATCACATACATATGTGATTATTGGTGTTAAATCACATGGCGATCTGAACTAGATTATTGACTCTAGTGCAAGTGGGAGACTGAAGGAAAAATGCCCTAGAGCTAATAATAATGTTATTATTTATTTCATGATAAATGTTTATTATTCATGCTAGAATTGTATTAACCGGAAACATAATACATGTGTGAATACATAGACAAACATAGTGTCACTAGTATGCCTCTACTTGACTAGCTCATTGAATCAAAGATGGTTAAGTTTCCTAGCCATAGACATGACTTGTCATTTGATTAACGGGATCACATCATTAGATAATGATGTGATTGACTTGACCCATTCCGTTAGCTTAGCACTTGATCGTTTAGTATGTTGCTATTGCTTTCTTCATGACTTATACATGTTCCTATGACTATGAGATTATGCAACTCCCATTTATAGGAGGAACACTTTGTGTGCTACCAAACGTCACAACGTAACTGGGTGATTATAAAGGTGCTCTACAGGTGTCTCCGAAGGTACTTGTTGAGTTGGCGTATTTCGAGATTAGAATTTGTCACTCCGATTGTCGGAGAGGTATCTCTGGGCCCTCTAGATAATGCACATCACTATAAGCCTTGCAAGCAATGTGACTAATGATTTAGTTGCGGGATGATGCATTACATAACGAGTAAAGAGACTTGCCGGTAACGAGATTGAACTAGGTATTGAGATACCGACGATCAAATCTCGGGCAAGTAACATACCGATGACAAAGGGAACAACGTATGTTGTTATGTAGTTTGACCGACAAAGATCTTCTTAGAATATGTGGGAGTCAATATGAGCATCTAGGTTCCGCTATTGGTTATTGACCGGAGATGTGTCTCGGTCATGTCTACATAGTTCTCAAACCCGTAGGGTCCGCATGCTTAACGTTTGGTGACGATTTATATTATGAGTTATGTGTTTTGATGTACCGAAGGTAGTTTGGAGTCCCGGATATGATCACGGACATGACGAGGAGTCTCGAAATTGTCGAGACGTAAAGGTCGATATATTGGATGACTATGTTCGGACACTGGAACGGTTTCGGAAGGTTTCGGGCATATACCGGAGTACCGGGGGGTTACCGGAACCCCCCGGGGGTTTATTGGGCCTCATGGGCCCTAGTGGAGAAGAGGAGGGGCGGCCAGGGCAGGCCGCGTGCCCCCTCCCCTCTAGTCCGAATTGGACAAGGAGGGGGGGGGGCGGCGCCCCCTTTCCTTCCTCTCTCTCTCTCCCTTCCTTTCCCCCCTCCTACTCCAACTAGGAAAAGAGGGAGTCCTACTCCCGGTGGGAGTAGGACTCCTCCCTGGCGCGCCCTCCTCCTGGCCGGCCGCCCCCTCCCCCTGGTCCTTTATATACGGGGGCAGGGGGGCACCTCTAGACACAACAACTGATCTCTTGATCTCTTAGCCGTGTGCGGTGCCCCCCTCCACCATATTCCACCTCAGTAATATCGTTGCGGTGCTTAGGAGAAGCCCTGCATCGGTAGCATCATCAACACCGTCGTCATGCCATCGTGCTGACGGGACTCTCCCACAAAGCTCTGCTGGATCGGAGTTCGTGGGACGTCATCGAGCTGAACGTGTGCTAAACTCGGAGGTGCCGTACGTTCGATACTTGATCGGTCGGATCATGAAGATGTACGACTACATCAACCGCGTTGTGCTAACGCTTACGCTTTCGGCCTACCAGGGTACGTGGACAACACTCTTCCCTCTCGTTGCTATGCATCACCATGATCCTGCGTGTGCGTAGGATTTTTTTTGAAATTACTACGTTCCCCAACACTTTTATCCAAATGTAGCAATATATAGTATATGTTCAGGAAAGTAGGCCATGCCAACCGTAGTAGGGTGAGATTGAACATACCGTGCGCCTCTTGTAGTCATCTGGTACGGTGAGATGGAACTCCACAGCTGTCTGGCCGAGGCCGCAAAGGCGTGATGTGTCTGTGCACTGTACACTCTATGAATGAAAGAAAATCCTCAAATCAGCTCGAAGAAAACTGAATTCACGGCGATTCCAGCCGGGTGATTAAAGGGGGCAGATGGACATGGATAAGAGATGAGCGAATATTTTAGTAAATAAGTTACCTGGTTGTCCATGAGAAAAAACCCTCAATACCGTGGATTCCCCAATCGGGTGGAGCTGGGTCGACGGCGAGCAGCGTCGAGAAAGTCCATGTCGATAGGTGGCGGGAAGCGGCACTGGTGAAGTGCGGTGGGGTCGTCGGAGTGGTCGCCGGAGTTGCCGTGGACCTCTGGCTCCGGTCGTGGAAGCATGTGATACGTCTCCAACGTATCTATATTTTTTGATTGTTCCATGCTATTATATTATGTGTTTTGGATATTTTATATGCATTAATGTGCTACTTTGTATTATATTTGGGACTAACCTATTAACCTAGAGCCCAGTGCCAGTTTCTATTTTTCCTTGTTTTTGAGTTTCGTAGAAAAGGAATACCAAACGGAGTCCAAATGGAATAAAACCTTCGCGATGATTTTTCTTGGACTAGAAGACACCCAGGAGATTTGGAGATCAAGTCGGAGGAGCCACGAGGCGGCCACAAGGGGGGAGGGTGCACTCAGGGGGGTAGGGCGCGCCCCTGCCTTGTGGGCCCCTCGTGACTCTCCTGACCTAATTCTTCATCCTATGTATTCCCATATATTCCCAAATCACCAGAAGTATCCACGAAAACACTTTTCCACCGCCGCAACCTTCTGTTCCCGTGAGATCCATGGGGCCTTTTCGGCATCCTGCCGGAGGGGGATTCGATCATGGAGGGCTTCTACATCAACTCTATTGCCATTTTGATGAAGCGTGAGTAGTTTACTGATACGTCTCCAATGTATCTATAATTTTTGATTGTTCCATGCTATTATATTATCTGTTTTGGATGTTTTATATGCATTAATGTGCTATTTTATATTATTTTTGGGACTAACCTATTATCATAGAGCCTAGTGCCAGCTTCTGTTTTTTCCTTGTTTTAGAGTTTTGCAGAAAAGGAATACCAAACGGAGTCCAAACGGAATAAAACCTTCGTGATGATTTTTGTTGGACCAGAAGACACCCAGGAGACTTGGAGATCAAGTCAGAGGAGCCACGAGGCGGCCACAAGCAGGGAGAGGGCGCCCAGGGGGTAGGGCGTGCCCCCTACCTTATGGGCCCCCCGTGACTCTCTTGACCTAATTCTTCCTCCTATATATTCACATATATTCCAAACCAGCAGAAGTATCCACGAAAACACTTTTCCACCGCCGCAACCTTCTGTTCCCGTGAGATACCATCTCGGGGCCTTTTTTAGCGTCCTGCTGAAGGGGGATTCGATCACAGAGGGCTTCTACATCAACTCTATTGCCCTTCCGATGAAGCGTGAGTAGTTTACCACAGACCTACGGGTCCATAGCTAGTAGCTAGATGGCTTCTCCTCTCTCTTTGATTCTCAATACCATGTTCTCCTCGATGTTCTTCGAAATCTATCCGATGTATCTTATTTTGCGGTGTGTTTGTCGAGATTCGATGAATTATGGATTTATGATCAACTTATCTATGAATATTATTTGAATCTTCTCTGAATTCTTTTATGCATGATTTGGTATCTTTGTAATTCTCTTTGAAATATCAGTTTGGTTTGGCCAACTAAATTGGTTTTTCTTGCAGTGGGAGAAGTGCTTAGCTTTGGGTTCAATCTTGTAGTGTCCCTTCCCAGTGACAGTAGGGGCACCAAGGCATGTATTGTATTGTTGCCATCAAGGATAAAAAGATGGGGTTTACATCATATTGCTTGAATTTATTCCTCTACATCATGTCACCTTACTTAATGCGTTACTCTGTTCTTCATGAGCTTAATACTCTAGATGCAGGCAAGAGTCCGTCGATGTGTGGAGTAATAGTAGTAGATGCATAATCGTTTCGGTCTACTTGACATGGACGTGATGCCTATATTTCATAATCGTTGCCTTAGATATCGACATAGCTTTGCGCTTTTCTACCAATTGCTCGACAGTAATTTGTTCACCCACCGTATTATTTGCTATCTTGAGAGAAGCCTCTAGTGAAACCTATGCCCCCTGGGTCTATTTTCCATCATATAAGTTTCCGATCTACAATTTTGTAATCTTTTACTTTCCGATCTATAAACCAAAATCTCAAAAATATTTATTTTATCGTTTGTTTAGTTTCATCTATCTCTATCAGATCTCACTTTTGCAAGTAACCGTGAAGGGATTGACAACCCCTTTATTGTGTTGGGTGCAAGTTGTTTGATTGTTTATTCAAGTATTGGTGATTTGTGCGTTGTCTCCTACTGGATTGATACCTTGGTTCTCTGACTGTGGGAAATACTTATCTCTACTTTGCTGCATTACCCTTTTCTCTTCAAGGGAAAAACCAACACAAGCTCAAGAAGTAGCAGGAAGAATTTCTGGCGCCGTTCCCAGGGAGATCTACGCCAAGTCAAGACAAACCAAGTACCCATCATAAACTCTCATCTCTTGCATTACATTATTCGCAATTTGCCTCTCGTTTTCCTCTCCCCCACTTCTAAAACAATTTTCAAAAAGATTTGCTTTCTTGTTCGCCCCTTTTCCGTTCGTCTTCTTCGTTTGCTTTTTGTTTTCCCTTTTGTTAGATTGGTTTGTTGTTATCATGTCTGAATCTGGGGAGGTTATCGTTGAAAATCTTGAGGAAAAACTAGAATCCTGTTCTTTGGATAATGAAGCTGAAACTCCTCCTAGTTACAAAGCAAAAACTTTTCATGTGGGGGACGGTAATATTATTGGGAAAAGTGTTATTCAGGAATTCTTTGATTGTACGAGATCTATGCCTATTAGTAAAAGATCTATTATTCTTGATAGAAGTTGTTATGAGGATGCCATTGTTATGCTCGTTGAGAAATTAGAAAGAAAATTTGTGGATATCCATCCTGCTTTGCAAAAGGTGTTTTACAAACTTCCCAACATTACTCATCCTATAGCTAAAAAGATTGCCACCATCATTCTTATGCGAGAATTTGATTTTATGATACAAGAATCTAGGGATATTTTTGCTTTCTATAAAAAAGATGTTGAACACCCTCCAATTGAAGATATCCTCCATGATAAAGAAACTATGCGTAGTTTGGAATCTAGGGATTATCAATCTTATAGTGAAAATCTTAGGAGGAGAGTTCCCTATTCGGAAATCTCTCAATATTTGTACCTTGAGGCTTATGAGGTGTTTGATTGGATTACAAGGGGAATTTATGTAGGATTTAATAGGGATTGGTTGAATAAGATGATGAAGGAACCCGTTAGAAACGAGATACATGTTTTATGTGATGATATATATGGTGATGATCCCGACTATGGGTTTATGAATGTTAAAATTACCAATCAAAGTCCTTTTCATGATTTAAGTTCATCTACTAGGAGGGAAATAAAGGAAAGGATAGATTTGCTAAGACGAGTTTTGGAGGAATTGATGAGAAAAGAATTGCATACCAAATGTGACAATACCTAGATCTATTTGCATTTTTATGCCTAGCTAAGGGTGTTAAACAATAGCGCTTGTTGGGAGGAAACCCAATTTTATTTTTGTCCTTTGATTTTTGATTATGTTTTTCAATAAATATTCATCTAGCCTCTGGTTAGATGTGGTATTGTATTTTAATTAGTGTTTGTGTCAAGTAAGACCTTTGGGATGGCTTACGGTGATAGTTGATTCGATCTTGCTGAAAAACAGAAACTTTTGCGCCCATCCCAGATTTTTTACAAATCACAGAAGCATTATAAAATTCTGAATTTGTTACACAAGATTGATATACAAATTTCCTCTGTTGTCCTAATTTTTCATAATTTTCGGAGTTACAGACGTATCCGAGAGTTACAGATTACTACAGACTGTTCTGTTTTTGACAGATTCTGTTTTGTATGTGTTGTTTGCTTATTTTGATGACTCTATGGGCAGTATCAGGGGTATGAACCATGGAAAAGTTGGAATACAGTAGATATTACACCAATATAAATAAAGAATGAGTTCACAATAGTACCAAAAGTGGTGATTTATTTTCTAATACTAACGGAGCTTATGAGATTTTCTGTTGAGTTTTCTGTTGTGAAGTTTTCAAGTTTTGGGTAAGGATTCGATGAACTATGGAATAAGGAGTGGCAAGATGAAGGAAATATGCCCTAGAGGAAATACTAAAGTTGTTACTTATATTTCCTTATATCATGATAAATGTTATTATTCATGCTAGAATTGTATTAACCGGAAACTTAGTACATGTGTGAATACATAGACAAAAAAGAGTGTCCCTAGTATGCCTCTAATTGACTAGCTCGTTAATCAAAGATGGTTAAGTTTACTGACCATAGGCCCATCCGTTAGCTTAGCATTATGATCATTTAGTATTATTGCTATTGCTTTCTTCATCACTTATACATATTCCTCTGACTATGAGATTATGCAACTCCCGAATACCGGAGGAACACTTTGTGTGCTATCAAACATCACAAGGTAACTGGGTGATTATAAAGATGCTCTACAGGTGTCTCCAATGGTGTTTGTTGAGTTGGCATAGATCGAGATTAGGATTTGTCACTCCAAGTATCGGAGAGGTATCTCTGGGCCCTCTCGGTAATGCTCATCACTATAAGCCTTGAAGCAATGTGATTAATGAGTTAGTTGTGGGATGATGCATTACGGAACGAGTAAAGAGACTTTCCGGTAACGAGGTTGAACTAGGTATGATGATACCGACGATCGAATCTCGGGAAAGCAACATACGGATGACAAAGGGAATAACGTATTGTGTTATGTGGTTTGACCGATAAAGATCTTCATAGAATATGTAGGAACTAATATGAGCATCCGGGTTCCGCTATTGGTTATTGACTAGAGATGTGTCTCGGTCATCTCTACATAGTTCTCGAACCCGTAGGGTCTGCACACTTAACATTCGATGACAATTTGTATTATGAGTTATGTGTTTTGGTGACCGAAGTTTTGTTCGGAGTCCCGGATGAGATCACAGACATGACGAGGAGTCTTGAATGGTCGAGAGGTAAAGATTTATATATTGGAAGGTTGTATTCGGACATCGGAATGGTTCCGAGTGATTTGGGTATTTTGCTAGAGTACCGAGGGGTTACCGGAACCCCCCGGGGAAGTGTTGGGCCAACATGGGCCTAAGGGAGAGAGAGGGAAGCCAGCGGGAGGTGGCCACTCTCCCCCCTCCATGGGAGTCTGAATAGGACAAGGAGGAGGGGGCGGCGCCCCCCTTCCCTTTCTCTCTCCCTCTCTTTCCTATTCCCTCCGGTGGAAGAAAGGGAAAGGGGGGGGGGCGAATCCTACTTGGACTAGGAGTCCAAGTAGGACTCCCCCCATGGCGGCCATCGGCCTCTCTCCCCCTCCTTTATATATGTGGGCAGGGGCACCCCAAAGGGACACCAAGATTTATCATAGCCATGTGCGGTGCCCCCCTCCACAGTTTACTCCTTCGGTCATAGCATCGTAGTGCTTAGGCGAAGTCCCGCGCGGATTATATCCCAACACCGTCGCCGCACCGTCGTGCTGATGGAACTCTCCCTCGACCCTCTACTGAATCAAGAGCTCGAGGGACATTATCGAGCTGAACGTGTGCTGAACACAAAGGTGTCGTACGTTCGGTACTTGGATCGGTTGGATCGTGAAGACGTTCGACTACATCAACCGCGTTAACATAATGCTTCTGCTTTCGCTCTACGAGGGTACGTGAACACACTCTCCCCTCTCGTTGCTATGCATCTCCTAGATAGATCTTGCGTGATAGTAGGAATTTTTTTGAATTACTATGTTCGCCAATAGTGGCATCCGAGCCAGGTCTATGCGTAGATGATATGCACGAGTAGAACACAATGAGTTGTGGGCAATAATAGTCATACTGCTTACCACCAATGTCTTACTTTGATTCAGCGGTATTGTTGGATGAAGCGGCCCTAACCGACATTACATGACCGTGTTCATGAGACTGGTTCTACTTACGTGCTTCGCACACAGGTGGCTAGCGGGTGTCTATTTCTCCAACTTTAATTGAATCGAGTTTGACTATGGGCGGTCCTTGTTGAAGGTTAAAACAACACACTTTACAAAAATCATTGTGGTTTTGATGCGTAGGTAAGAATGGTTCTTGCTAGAAGCCCGTAGCAGCCACGTAAAATTTCAACAACAAAGTAGATGACATCTAACTTGTTTTTGCAATGCATGTTGTGATGTGATATGGTCAAGACGTGATGAGATATAAATTATTGTATGAGATGATCATGTTTTGTAAAAGTTATTGGCAACTGGCAGGAGCCTTATGGTTGTCGCTTTATTGTATGAAACGCAATCGCCATGTAATTGCTTTACTTTATCACTAAGCGGTAGCGATAGTCGTGGAAGCAATAGTTGGCGAGACGACAACGATGCTATGATGGAGATCAAGGTGTCAAGCCGGTGACGATGGAGATCATGACTGTGCTTTGGGGATGGACATCAAAGGCACAAGATGATGATGGACATATCATGTCACACATTTTGGTTGCATGTGATGTTTATCTTTTGTGCATCTTATTCTGCTTAGTCGGTAGCATTATAAGATGATCCCTTACTAAATTTCAAGGTATAAGTGTTCTCCCTGAGTATGCACCGGTGCTACAGTTCATCGTGCTGAGACACCACGTGATGATCGGGTGTGATAAGCTCTACGTTCACATAAAAAAACGGGTGCAAGCTAGTTTTGCAGGTGCAGAATACTCGGGTTAAATTTGACGAGCCTAGCATATGCAGATATGGCCTCGGAACACCGAGACCGAAAGGTCGAACGTGAACCATATAGTAGATATGATCAACATAGTGATGTTCACCATTGAAAACTACTCCATCTCACGTGATGATCGGACATGGTTTAGTTGTTATGGATCACGTGATCATTTAGATGACTAGAGGGATGTCGATGTAAGTGGGAGTTCTTTAGTAATATGATTAACTGAACTTTAATTTATCAAGATCTTAGTACCTGATAGTTTTTGCATATCTATGTTGTTGTAGATCAATGGCCCGTGCTACCGTTCCCTTGAATTTTAATGCGTTCCTAGAGAAAGCTAAGTTGAAAGATGATGGTAGTAACTACACAGACTAGGTTCGTAACTTGAGGATTATCCTTATTGCTGCATAGAAGAATTATGTCCTGGAAGCACCGCTAGGTGCAAGACCCGCTGCAGGAGCAACTCTGGACGTTATGAACGTTGGCAGAGCAAAGCTGATGACTACTCGATAGTTCAATGTGCCATGCTTTACGGCTTAGAATCGGGACTCCAAAGACGTTTTGAACATCATGGAGCATATGAGATGTTGCAGGATTTGAATTTAATATTTCAAGCAAATGCCTGAGTTGAGAGATATGAAGTCTCCAACAAGTTCTATAGCTACAAGATGGAGGAGAGTAGTTATGTCAGTGAACATATACTCAAAATGTCTGGGTATCATAACCACTTGACTCAGCTGGGAGTTAATCTTCCCGATGATAGTGTCATTGACAGAGTTCTTCAACCACTGCCACCAAGCTATAAAGGCTTCGTGATGAACTATAATATGCAAGGGATGGAGAAGACTATTCCTGAGCTCTTCGCGATGCTAAAGGCTGCGGAGGTAGAAATCAAGAAGGAACATCAAGTGTTGATGGTTAACAAGACCACTAGTTTCAAGAAAAAGGGCAAAGGGAAGAAGGGGAACTTCAAGAAGAGCAGCACCTGCTCAAGGGAAGAATCCCAAGTCTGGACCTAAGCCTGAAACTGAGTGCTTCTACTGCAAAGGGACTGGTCACTAGAACTGGAACTGCCCCAAGTATTTGGCGGATAAGAATGATGGCAAAGTGAAAGGTATATTTGATATACATGTTATTGATGTGTACCTTACTAATGCTCGTAGTAGCGCCTAGGTATTTGATACTGGTTCCGTTGCTCATATTTGCAACTCGAAACAGGGGCTACGGATTAAACAAAGATCGACTAAGGACGTGGTGATGATGCGCGTGGGAAATGGTTCCAAAGTCGATGTGATCGCCGTCAGCACGCTACCTCTACATCTACCGCCGGGATTAGTTTTAGACCTAAATAATTGTTATTTGGTGCCAGCATTGAGCATGAACATTATATCTGGATCTTGTTTGATGCAAGACGGTTATTCATTTAAATCAGAGAATAATGGTTGTTCTATTTATATGAGTAATATCTTTTATGGTCATGCACCCTTGATGAGTGGTCTATTTTTGTTGAATCTCGATTGTAGTGATACACACATTCATAATATTAAAGCCAAAAAATGCAAAGTTAATAATGATAGTGCACCTTATTTGTGGCGCTGCCGTTTAGGTCATATTGGTGTAAAGCGCATGAAAAAACTCCATGCCGATGAGCTTTTGGAATCACTTGATGCTTGCGAACCATGCCTCATGGGGAAGATGACTAAGACTCCATTCTCCGAAACAATGGAGCAAGCAATTGACGTATTGGAAATAATACATACTGATGTATGCGGTCCAATGAGTGTTGAGGCTCGTGGCGGGTATCGTTATTTTCTAACATTCACAGATGATTTGAGCAGATATGGGTATATCTACTTAATGAAACATAAGTCTAAAACATTTGAAAAGTTCAAAGAATTTCAGAGTGAAGTGGAAAATCATCGTAACAAGAAAATAAAGTTTCTACTATCTGATCGTGGAGGTGAATATTTGAGTTATGAGTTTGGTCTTCATTTGAAACAATGTGGAGTAGTTTCGCAACTCACGCCACCTGGAACACCACAGCGTAATGGTGTGTCTGAACGTCGTAACCGTACTTTATTAGATATGGTGCGATCTATGATGTCTCTTACCAATTTACCGCTATCGTTTTGGGTTATGCTTTAGAGATGGCTGCATTCATGTTAAATAGGGCACCATCTAAATCCATTGAGACGACACCATATGAACTATGGTTTAGCAAGAAACCTAAGCTATTGTTTCCTAAAGTTTGGGGCTGCGATGCTTATGTGAAAAAGCTTAAACCTAATAAGCTCGAATCCAAATCGGAGAAATCTGTCTTCATAGGATACCCAAAGGAGACTGTTGGGTATACCTTCTATCACAGATCTGAAGGCAAGATATTCGTTGCTAAGAATGGATCCTTTCTAGAGAAGGAGTTTCTCACGAAAGAAGTGAGTGGGAGGAAAGTAGAACTTGATGAGGTAATTGTACCTACTCCCGAATTGGAAAGTAGTTCATCACAGAAATAAGTTCCAGTGATTCCTACACAAATTAGTGAGGAAGCTAATGATGATGATCATGAAACTTCAGATCAAGTTACTACCGAACCTCGTAGGTCAACCAGAGTATGATCTGCACCAGAGTGGTACGGTAATCCTGTTCTGGAGGTCATGCTACTTGACCATGACGGACCTACGAACTATGAGGAAGCGATGATGAGCGCAGATTCCGCGAAATGGCTTGAGGCCATGAAATCTAAGATGGGATCCATGTATGAGAACAAAGAGTGGACTTTGGTTGACTTGCCCGATGATCGGCAAGCCATAGAGAATAAATGGATTTTTAAGAAGAAGACTGATGTTGATGGTAATGTTACTGTCTACAAAGCTCAACTTTTTGCGAAAGGTTTTCGACAAGTTCAATGAGTTGACTACGATGAGACCTTCTCACCCGTAGCGATGCTTAAGTCTGTCCGAATCATGTTAGCAATTGCCGCATTTTATGATTATGAAATTGGGCAAATGGATGTCAAAACTACATTCCTTAATGGATATGTTAAAGAAGAGCTATATATGATGCAACCAGAAGGTTTTGTCGATCCTAAAGGTGCTAACAAAGCGTGCAAGCTCCAGCAATCCATTTATGGACTGGTGGAAGCCTCTCGGAGTTGGAATATACGCTTTGATAGTGTGATCAAAGCATATGGTTTTATACAGACTTTTGGGGAAGCCTGTATTTACAAGAAAGTGAGTGGGAGCTCTGTACCATTTCTAATATTATATGTGGATGACATATTGTTGATTGAAAATAATACAGAATTTCTGGATAGCATAAAATGATACTTGAATAAGAATTTTTGAATGAAAGACCTCGGTGAAGCTGCTTATATATTGTGCATCAAGATCTATAGAGATAGATCAAGACGCTTAATTGGACTTTCACAAAGAACATACCTTGATAAAATTTTGAAGAAGTTCAAAATGGATCAGTCAAAGAAAGGGTTCTTGCCTGTGTTACAAGGTGTGAAGTTGAGTCAGACTCAATGCCCGACCACTGCAGAGGATAGAGAGAAAATGAAAGTCATTCCCTATGCCTCAGCCATAGGTTCTATCTTGTATGCAATGCTGTGTTCCAGACCTGATGTGTGCCTTGCTATAAGTTTAGCAGGGAGGTACCAAAGTAGTCCAGGAGTGGATCACTGGATAGCGGTCAAGAACGTCCTGAAATACCTGAAAATGACTAAGCATATGTTTCTCGTTTATGGAGGTGACAAAGAGCTTGTCATAAATGGTTACGTCGATGCAAGCTTTGACACTGATCTGGATGACTCTAAGTCACAAACCGGATATGTATTTATATTGAATGGTGGAGCTGTCAGTTGGTGCAGTTCCAAGCAGAGCATCGTGGCGGGATCTACATGTGAAGTAGAGTACATAGCTGCATCGGAAGCAGCAAATGAAGGAGTTCATATCCGATCTAGGTGTAATACCTAGTGCATCAGGTCCAATGAAAATCTTTTGTGACAACAATAGCCTTGGCAAAGGAATCCAAATTTCACAAGAGAACCAAACACATCAAGAGACGGTTCAATTCCATCCACGATCAAGTCAAGGAGGGAGAAATAGGGATATGCAAAATACATACGGATATGAATGTTGTAGACCCGTTGACTAAACCTCTTCCACAAGCAAAACATGATCAGCACCAAGACTCCATGGGTGTTAGAATCATTACTATGTAATCTAGATTATTGACTCTAGTGTAAGTGGGAGACTGAAGGAAATATGCCCTAGAGGAAATAATAAAGTTGTTATTTATATTTCCTTATATCATGATAAATGTTATTATTCATGCTAGAATTGTATTAACCGGAAACTTAGTACATGTGTGAATACATAGACAAAACAGAGTGTCCCTATTATGCCTCTACTTGACTAGCTCGTTAATCAAAGATGGTTAAGTTTCCTAACCATAGACATGTGTTGTCATTTGATGAACGGGATCACATCATTAGAGAGTGATGTGATGGACAAGACCCATCTGTTAGCTTAGCATAATGATCGTTTAGTTTTATTGCTATTGCTTTCTTCATGACTTATACATATTCCTTTGGCTATGAGATTCTACAACTCCCGAGTATCGGAGGAACACTTTGTGTGCTATCAAACGTCACAAGGTAACTGGGTGATTATAAAGATGCTCTACAGGTGTCTCCGATGGTGTTTGTTGAGTTGGCATAGATCGATATTACGATTTGTCACTCTGAGTATCGGAGAGGTATCTCTGGGCCCTCTCGGTAATGCACATCACTATAAGCCTAGCAAGAAATGTGACTAATGACTTAGTTGTGGGATGATGCATTACGGAACGAGCAAGGAGACTTGTCGTTAACGATATTGAACTAGGTATAATGATACCGATGATCGAATCTCGGGCAAGTAACATACCGATGACAAAGGGAATAACGTATATTGTTATGCGGTTTGACCAATAAAGATCTTCGTAGAATATGTAGGAACCAATATGAGCATCCAGGTTCCGCTATTGGTTATTGACCGGAGATGTGTCTCGATCATGTCTACATAGTTCTCGAACCCGTAGAGTCCGCACGCTTAACATTTGATGACAATTTGTATTATGAGTTATGTGTTTTGGTGATCTAAGTTTTGTTCTGAGTCCCGGATGAGATCACGGACATGACCAGGAGTCTCGATATGGTTGAGGGGTAAAGATTTATATATTGGAACGTTGTATTCGGACATCGGAATGGTTCTGAGTGATTCGGGTATTTTACCGGAGTACCGAGGGGTTACCAGAAACCCCCGGGGAAGTGTTGGGCCAACATGGGCCTAAGGGAGAGAGAGGGAAGCTGGCAGGAGGTGGATGCGCGCCCCCCCTCCTTGGGAGTCCGAATAGGACAAGGAGGAGGGGGCGGCGCCCCGTTCCCTTTCCCTCTCCCTCTCCTTCCTATTCCCTCCGGTGGAAGAAAGGAAAAGGGGGGGGGGCGAATCCTACTTGGACTAGGAGTCCAAGTAGGACTCCCCCCATGGCGTGCCCCTCCTGGCCGCCGGCCTCTCTCCCCCCTCCTTTATATACATGGGCAGGGGCACCCTAAAGGGGCACCAAGATTTGTCTTAGCCATGTGCGGTGCCCCCCTCCATAGCTTACTCCTCTGGTCATAGCATCGTAGTGCTTAGGCGAAGCCCTGCGCGGATCAAACAACCAACACTGTCGCCACGCCGTCATGCTGATAGAACTCTCCCTCGACCCTCTATCGGATCAAGAGCTCGAGGGATGTCATCGAGCTGAACATGTGCTGAACACGGAGGTGCCGTATGTTCGGTACTTGGATCGGTTGGATCGTGAAGACATTCGACTACATCAACCGCGTTAACATAACGCTTCCGCTTTCGGTCTACGAGGGTACATGGATACACTCTCCCCTCTCGGTTCTATGCATCTTCTAGATAGATCTTGTATGATCGTAGGATTTTTTTTAATTACTATGTTCCCCAACACAAGATCCTAAGCTTGGGGATGCCCAAGGCACCCCAAGGTAATATTCAAGGACAACCAAGAGCCTAAGCTTGGGTATGCCTCGGAAGGCATCCCCTCTTTCGTCTTTGTCTACTGGTAACTTTACTTGAGGCTATATTTTTATCCACCACATGATATGTGTTTTGCTTGGAGCGTCTTGTATGATATGAGTCTTTGCTTTTTAGTTTTACACAATCATCCTTGCTGTACACACCTTTTGAGAGGGACACGATGAATCATGATTTTTTAGAATACTCTACGTGCTTCACTTAAATCTTTTGAGCTAGGCAATTTTTCTCTAGTGCTTCAATTATATGTTTTTAGAACACGGCGGTGGCTATATTTTATAGAAATTATTGAACTCTCATGCTTCACTTATATTATTTTTGAGAGTCCCTAAACAACATGGTAATTTTCTTTGGTTATAAATTTAGTCCTAATATGATAAACATCCAAGAGGGGTATAATAAAAACTTCCATATAAAGTGCATTGAATACTATGAGAAGTTTGATTCCTTCTGATTGTTTTGAGATATAAAGATGGTGATATTAGAGTCATGCTAGCGAGTAATTGTGGATTGTAGAAATAATTGTGTTAAAGTTTTTGATTCCCGTAGCATGCACATATGGTGAACCGTTATGTGATGAAGTCGGAGCATGGTTTATTTATTGATTGTCTTCCTTATGAGTGGTGGTCGGGGACGAGCTATGCACTTTTCCTACCAATCTATCCCCCTTAGGAGCATGCACGTAGTACTTCGTTTCGGTAACTAATAGATTTTTGCAATAAGTATGTGAGTTCTTTATGACTAATGTTGAGTCCATGAATTATACGCACTCTCATCCTTCCACCTTTGCTAGCCTCTCTAGTACCGCACAAGTTTCGCCGGTACCATACACCCACCATATACCTCCCAAAAAACAGCCACCATACCTACCTATTATGGCATTTTCATAGCCATTCTGAGATAATATTGCCATGCAACTTTCCACCGTTCCGTTTATCATGACACGCTTCATCATTTCATATTGCTTTGCATGATCATGTAGTTGACATCGTATTTGTGGCAAAGCCACCGTTCATAGTTCTTTCATACATGTCACTCTTGATTCATTGCACATCCTAGTACAATGCCAGAGGCATTTATATAGAGTCATCTTTTGTTCTAATTATCGAGTTGTAATTCTTGAGTTGTAAGTAAGTAAAAGTGTGATGATCTTCATTATTAGAGCACTGTCCCATGTGAGGAAAGGATGATGGAGACTATGATTACCCCACAAGTCGGGATGAGACACCGGATGAAAACAAAGAGGCCAAAAAAATGAGAGAAGGCCCAAAAAAATGAGAGAAAAGAGAGAAGGGGTAATGTTACTATCCTTTTACCACCCTTGGGCTTTAAAGTAGCACCATGATCTTCACGATAGAGAGTCTCCTATGTTGTCACTTTCATATACTAGTGCGAATTTTTCATTATAGAACTTGGCTTGCATATTCCAATGACGGGCTTCCTCAAATTGCCCTAGGTCTTAATGAGCAAGCGAATTGGATGCACACCCACTTAGTTTCTTTATGAGTTTTCATAAACTTATAGATCTAGTGCATCCATTGCATGGCAACCCGTACTCACTCACATTGATATCTATTGATGGGCATCTCCATAGCCCGTTGATACGCCTAGTTGATGTGAGACTATCTCCTTATTTTTGTCTTCTCAACGACCACCATATTCTATTCCACCTATAGTGCTATGTACATGGCTCACACTCATGTATTGTGTGAAAGTTCAAAAAGTTTAAGAACATCTAAAGTACGAAACAATTACTTGGCTTGTCATCGGGGTTGTGCATGATTTGAATATTTTGTGTGATGAAGATGGAGCATAGCCAGACTATATGATTTTGTAGGGATAAGCTTTCTTTGGCCATGTTCGTTTGAGAAGACATAATTATCTTGTTAGTATGCTTGAAGCATTATTGTTTTTATGTCAATATTAAACTTTTGTTTTGAATCTTAGGATCTGAACATTCATGCCACAATAAAGAAAAATTACATGGATAAATATGTTAGGTAGCATTCCACATCAAAAATTCTATTTTTATCATTTACCTACTCGAGGACGAGCAGGAATTAAGCTTGGGGATGCTTGATACGTCTCCAATGTATCTATAATTTTTGATTGTTCCATGCTATTATATTATCTGTTTTGGATGTTTGTGCATTAATATGCTATTTTATATTTTTTTGGGACTAACCTATTAACCTAGAGCCCAGTGCCAGTTTCTGTTTCCCCCCCTTGTTTTAGAGTTTCGCAGAAAAGGAATACCAAACGGAGTCCAAATGGAATAAAACCTTCGCGATGATTTTTCTTGGACCAGAAGACACCCAGGAGACTTGGAGATCAAGTCGGAGGAGCCACGAGCCGGCCATAATGGGGAAAGCGCGCCCAAGGGGGTAGGGTGTAACGCCCCGGATTCGATGCGCCAGGTGTCTGCCAGTTATTCACCGTTGTTGCCATGTCATTTGCTTGCGTGTTGCATTTTATCATGTCATCATGTGCATTTTATTGCATACGTGTTCGTCTCATGCATCCGAGCATTTTCCCCGTTGTTTGTTTTGCAATCCGGCACTCCCATGCCCTCCGGCGTCCCCCTTTTGTCTCTCGTTGTGAGTGGGTGTTGAACTTTCTCGGAATGGCCCGAGGCTTGCCAAGTGGCCTTGGTATAGCACCGGTAGACCGCCTGTCAAGTTTCGTGCCATTTGGAGGTCGTTTGGTACTCCAACGGTTAACCGGGTAACCGCAAAAGCCTTTTTCTCTTTGCAGCCCAACACCCCTTCCAAAGTGGGCCATAACCCATCTAACTCCCCTCCATGCTCTCGGTCGTTCGATCACGATCGTGTGGGCGAAAACCGCTCCTCATTTGGACTCTCCTAGCTCCCTCTACCTATAAATATGTGGCCTCCCCCGAAATTCCCGCAGTCCAAACCCTAGCCAAACTCCTCCGCGCCGCCGGACATGTCCGCCGGACACGTCGTTTCGCCCAATCAGGGCGCGACACATCACCCGAGCCGCCGCCCCAGCCTCTCACGCGCCGCCATGTCACCGCCGCCGGCCCTTCTCTCTCCTGCTCCTCCGCGCCAGCCACCGCGGCCCGCCCGGGCCCGGGGCAAGCCCGCG
>NC_041381.1:309309697-309443339 GCF_002162155.2 Triticum dicoccoides
CCCCGCGCGCCCACCGGAGGGGCCGCGCTGCCGCCCTGCCGCCCCACGCAGGCGTCCTTCCGCGCCCGGCCGAGCCTCCCCGGCGTCGAGCTCCGCTGCCGCCTCGCCGTCCCGCCTCCTCGCCGTCCCGCCTCCCTCCGGCCTTCCCCGGCCTCCTCCGGCTAGATCCGGACCGGAGCCGCCCGGATCCGGTCGCCCTCGTCCGCCCCGGCCTCGTCTTCTTCCTCTCCGGCCAAGTCCGACCCTGCTCCAGCGATCCTCGGCATCCGCGCCCCGATCTGGATCTGGAAATATGAAGGTTGACTTTCCCCCTCCAAAATTCTGCCAAGTCCTGAAGTTTTTGCAATCATCATGCCATGTTTGTTGCATTGTATCTCTGCATCCGTAGCTCCGTGCGTGTGTTTAATATGTCAAATTGTTCGTCTCAACGAGTACATCATTTCATTCCATTGCAACATATTCATTTGAGGTCATATAGATGCCTGAATCATCGTTGTAATAGTGCTTCATGATGTTTTCTGCTGTCTGTTATCAGAACGAGCTCATTTGTTATTTTTGCCATGATTGATGTGTGCATCCTATGAGGTTGATGTCTACATGTGTTTTGAACTATGCCATGTCTTCTTTACAGAGGTGCTTACCATGTATTTTTGTGATCAATTTGGTGACTAGCACAAGCATGCAAACTAGGCATCGTGATGTTGCTGATTTTAGTCCCTGTTCTGCTGTTATTGTGATGCCATGTAAACTTGATGCTACAGAGAGATCCATGCATATTTTGAGTTACTTCAGTAAGGATGTTTTGAACATATGGTTATTTTCTATCCATTCATGCCCTTTGTTGCAATTATGGAGTAGTCTAGCATGTCATTTGAGTGCTCTACTTTTGCTTCAAAATGTTTCCTGGCAGATTGTTTACTTGTTATTCAATTTGGCCAAGCTTGTTGTATTTGATCCTTGCATGCTATAGACTTGTTCTTGCCTTGGTTGGGTACATAAACATGCCTTCTTGATGATGCTATGCTTATCTTGTCATGCAATGACTTGTGGTGAGTGAATCGAGCTTGTTAAGTAGTGTACATGATGTTGCTGTTTTGCTAGGCTGAATCTGTTATTTCATGATGCGATATAAACATGTTGCTACTAATCATTCTATGCATAATCTGGAGATGCCCACTAAATATGTTTTGTTCTACATGTTATCCTCTATCAATCCATGCCCCTGGTAGCATTTATAGCTTGCTGTAGATTGTTCATATCTTGCTCCAAAGTTGCTTGATAATGTTGCTGTCAGCCTGTTAACATTAAGTTCAGTTGTTTCCATGATTGTTGCTAGTGTTCCATGCACCCTATGGCCTTGCTCTTGCCATGCTTAACTTCACAAACATGCCTTCTTACTGTTGGGTGCCTTGCCATGCCATTTATTGCTCTGTGGTGAGTGGTACAATCTCATTTACATGCCTTCATAATTCTGTTCCTGCCATGTTTGAATCTGTATAATAACTTGCTATGTTTACGTGGGTGCCATCATATTTTCTGATCCTTTTTGGCTTATGGTCAGTAAAGGACTTTTGATCTATACATTTAGTAGATTCATGCCATGCCTTTGTTTGCCATGATAATTTCCTGTAACATGTTGTTTGATAGCTCTGAACATTGCATCGTGATGTTATTTTCTGCGAAGTCTGAATTGTTATAACTTGCAATCTTACCATGTGTGTTTGAGTATGTTCTATTGATTTCTAGAGATAGCTCAGTGTACATGTTTTGTAATGCTATACCTGTACATCATGCCCATGCCTTTTGTTATTATGTTGGGGTGCTGTAGCATGTTGTTTTGATGCTTGCAATATGCCTAGTTGCTGTTTTGGTCAGATTGTTGCTATGACTTGTATAGTGTGTATGTGTTGAACCGTTGCTCCGTTTTGAGTGTGCTCTATATGAAACTTGCTTAGAATTGCATGTAGCTTCATATTATCATGTTGCATCCTTGTTTTGAGGTGTTTGTTTGATGTTTGGGTGCATTTTGCATCAATGCCATGTTTAACTTGTGTTGCTCATATCTTCTAGACCGTAGCTCCGAATTAAATGAACTTTATATGTAACTTGACTAGAATCTCGTGTAGATCATCCTTGTGCATCTTAACTTGCTGTTTAACAACTTGAATATAAGTTTTATTCAGATCTGGACCAATTTCGAGATATGCATATGAGGACTTACCGAAATTGTTATATGTTGTTCCCGGCCTCATTTAAACTTGCTTTGATGTGTTGCTCTTGTTTGCATCATCTCTTGCCATGAGTAGCTTCATGTAGTCTTGTAATGCATCATGCTTGTTTGTGCATCATGCCTTGTTCATGTGTGGTGTGTTTACTATGTTGTGTGCTTCTTTTCGATAGTTCCTGTTTCGTTGCGATCATGAGGATTCGTTCGTCTACGCTTGGTTCGGCTTCATCCGTTTGTCTTCTTCATGGACTTGTTCTTCTTCCTAGCGGGATTTCAGGCAAGATGACCGCTACCCTGGATCTCACTACTATCATTGCTATGCTAGTTGCTTCGTTCTATCGCTATGCTGCGTTACCTATCTTTTGCTCATCAAGCCTCCCATATTGCCATGAACCTCTAACCTTTGACACCTTTCCTATGCAAACTGTTGTTTGGCTATGTTACCGCTTTTGCTTAGCCCCTCTTATAGCGTTGCTAGTTGCAGGTGAAGTTGAAGATTGCTCCATGGTGGACAGGATTTTGGTTGGGATATCACAATATCTCTTATATTATTAATGCATCTATATACTTGGTAAAGGGAGGAATACTCGGCCTTATGCCTGGTGTTTTGTTCCACTCTTGCCGCCCTAGTTTCCGTCATACCGGTGTTATGTTCCTGGATTTTGCGTTCCTTGCGCGGTCGGGTGATTTATGGGACCCCCTTGACAGTTCGCTTTGAATAAAACTCCTCCAGCAAGGCCCAACCTTGGTTTTACCATTTGCCTCACCACCACCTACTTTTCCCTTGGGAGTCGCTCTCTCGAGGGTCATCTTTATTATAGCCCCCCCGGGCCAGTGCTTGCTAAGTGTTGGTCCGAACCAGAGCCACTTGCAGCGCCACCTCGGGGAAACTTGAGGGTTGGTTTTAGTTGTACGTAGTGTTCATCTGGTGTTGCCCTGAGAACGAGATATGTGCAGCTCCTATCGGGATTGTCGGTGCATCGGGCGGTCTTGCTGGTCTTGTTTTACCATTGTCGAAATTTCTTGTAAACCGGGATTCCGAGTCTGATCGGGTCTTCCTGGGAGAAGGTCTATTCCTTCGTTGATCGCGAGAGCTTGTCATGGGCTAAGTTGGGACACCCCTGCAGGGTATAATCTTTCGAAAGCCGTGCCTGCGGTTATAGGCAGATGGGAATTCGTTAATGTCCGGTTGTAGATAACTTGACACCAGATCTGAATTAAAACGCATCAACCGCGTGTCTAGCCGTGATGGTCTCTTCTCGGCGGAGTCCGGGAAGTGAACACGGTTTCTGGGGTTATGTTTGACGTAAGTAGGAGTTCAGGATCACTTCTTGATCATTGCTAGCTTCACGACCGTTCCTTTTGCTCTCTTCTCGCTCTTATTTGCGTATGTTAGCTACCATATATGCTTAGTCGCTGCTCCAGCCTCACCACTTTACCCCTTCCTTTTCCCTTTAAGCTTTGCTAGTCTTGATACCCATTTTAATGGGATTGCTGAGTCCTCGTGGCTCACAGATTACTACAACAACAGTTGCAGGTACAGGTTGTGCGATGATCATGACGTAAGAGCGATGTTTCTTGCGTTGAGTTCTTCTTCTGCTTCTTCTTCGATCAGGGGATAGGTTCCAGGTCGGCAGCCTGGGCTAGCAGGGTGGATGTCGTTTGAGTTTCTGTTTGTGTTTCATCCGTAGTCGGATGATGCTCTGATGTATTGTGATGTTGTATTCATGTGGCATTGTTTGCCTTATGTATGTATCCCCATCTATTATGTAATGTTGATGTAGTGATATCCACCTTGCAAAAGCGTTTCAATATGCGGGTCTATCCTAGGTGGGACCTTTGAGTTCCTTTCGGATAGGGTCGCATATTGGGCGTGACATAGGGCGTTCCCCCCTGCCTTGTGGGCCCGTCGTGACTCTCCTGACCTAGTTCTTCCTCCTATATATTCACATATATTCCCAAACCACCAGAAGTATCCACGAAAACACTTTTCCACTGCCGCAACCTTCTATTACTGTGAGATCTCATCTTGGGGCCTTTTCCGGCATCCTGTCGGAGGGGGATTCGATCACGGAGGGCTTCTACATCAACTCTATTGCCCTTCTGATGACGCGTGAGTAGTTTACCACAGGCCTATGGGTCCATAGCTAGTAGCTAGATGGCTTCTTCTCTCTCGTTAATTCTCAATACTATGTTCTCCTCGATGTTCTTGGTGATCTATCCGATGTAATCTTCATTTGCGGTGTGTTTGTCGAGATGTGATGAATTGTGGATTTATGATCAGCTTATCTAGGAATATTATTTGAATCTTCTTTGAATTCTTTTATGCGTGATTTGGTATCTTTGTAATTCTCTTCGAACTATTGGTTTGGTTTGGCCAACTAGATGGGTTTTTATTGCAACAGGAGAAGTGCTTAGCTTTGGGTTCAATCTTACGGTGTCCATTCCTAGTGACAGTAGGGGCTGCAAGGCACATACTGTAATGTTGCCATCGAGGATCAAAAGATGAGGTTTACATCATATTGCTTGAGTTTATTCCTCTACATCATGTCATCTTACTTAATGCGTTACTCTGTTCTTCATGAACTTAATACTCTAGATGCAGGCAGGAGTCGGTCGATGTGTGGAGTAATAGTAGTAGATGCAGAATCGTTTTGGTCTACTTGACGCGGACGTGATGCCTATATTTCATAATCATTACCTTAGATATCGTCGTAACTTTGCACTTTTCTATCAATTGCTCGACAGTAGTTTGTTCACCCACCATATTATTTGCTATCTCGAGAGAAGCCTCTAGTGAAACCTATGGCCCCTGGGTCTATTTTCCATCATATAAGTTTTCGATCTACTATTTCGCAATCTTTTACTCTCCGATCTATAAACCAAAAACCCAAAAATATTTACTTTATCGTTTGTTTAGTTTCATCTATCTCTATTAGATCTCACTTTTGCAAGTAACCGTGAAGGGATTGACAACCCCTTTATCGCGTTGGATGCAAGTTGTTTGATTTTTTGTGCAGGTATTGTTGATTTGTGCGCTGTCTCCTACTGCATTGATACCTTGGTTCTCTAACTTAGGGAAATACTTATCTCCACTTTGCTGCATCACCCTTTCCTCTTCAAGGGAAAAACCAACGCAAGGTCAAGAAGTAGCAGGAAGAATTTCTGGTGCCGTTGCCGGGGAGATCTATGCCAAGTCAGGACATACCAAGTACCCATCATAAACTCTCATCTCTTGCATTACATTATTCACCATTTGCCTTTCGTTTTCCTCTCCCCCACTTCTAAAACGATTTTTGAAAAGATTTGCCTTTTCTTCGCCCCTCTACCGTTCGTCTTCTTCATTTGCTTTCGATTTGCTCGTTTGCTAGATTGGTTTGTTGCCACCATGTATAAAATTGGGGAGGTTATCGCTGAAAAGGATAGTAGTAACGATGGGGGAAACTTTGATGCTTTTGCTAATACTAATCCTCATGAAGAATCCGCTATCTTGCCCTCTAAAAAACTTCGCATAGGTAGCGGCAATATTATTGGAAAAGGGGTTATTCAAGATTCCTTTAATTGTGTTGGTGCGCTACCCATGTTAGGTGGATCTATTCTCCATAAAACTAGTAGTCTTGCGTATGCTATATCTTTACTTGCGTTTGGACTAGAAAGACAATTTGTTCATATGCATCCATCCATACAATATATTTTTCTAGAGTTTTCTAATATTGAGCATTTTTCTGTTAAGCACACCGCCACTATATTTCTAGCCCATGAGTTTAGATTTATTATGAAAGAAGCTAGTGAATTTTTCGTGCATTATAAAGTAGATGGTGGTCGTCCTCCCATAGTGGGAATTCTCTTTAACCAAGAGGACATAACGCGTTTATGATCTCTAGATCATGTTGCTTATAATAAAAATTTAAGAAAGAGGGTCCCTACCGATGTTTTAGTTGATAAGTTTTTTGAGCTTAATGATAATTTTTCTATATAAAAGAACGGATTGGGTTTCTCTCTGGGACATAAGCTCATGACTTTTTGCCAAAAGAACGCTTACAATGATGAGTTGGTCATACAATATGAGGGGCCGAAGGAGGAACCAATTCCTCCCGAGCTTGATCTTGGGGATCCTTATCCCATTAAATTTAGCCCTTCTGATTACTTTTGCTTACCACAAAGAAAACTAGCTGCTGAACGAAGGGAGTATGAGATGAGTTTTCAAGATTTGCTTTATCATTACTACGATTATACTTAGATCTATTTGTGCTTTTATGCCTAGCTAAGGGCGTTAAATAATAGCGCTTGTTGGGAGGCAACCCAATTTTATTTTTGTTCTTTGCTTTTTGGTTCTATTTTGCAATAAATAATTCACCTAGCCTCTGGTTAGATGTGGTTTTGTGTTTTAATTAGTGTTTGTGCCAAGTAAGACCTTTGGGATGGCTTACGGTGATAGTTGATTTGATCTTGCTGAAAAACAGAAACTTTTGCGCCCAGTCCCAGAATTTTTAAAAACCACAGAAGTGTGATAAAATTCTGAAAGTTTTACACAAGATTGATATACAGATTACTACAGGCTGTTATGTTTTTGACAATTTCTGTTTTCTATGTGTTGTTTGCTTATTTTGATGAATCTATGGGTAGTATCGGGGGGGGGGGTATGAACCATGGAAAAGTTGGAAATATAGTATATATTAAACCAATATAAATAAATAATGAGTTCACAACAACACCAAACGTGGTGATTTATTTTATTATACTAATGGAGCTTATGAGATTTTCTGTTTAGTTTTGTGTTGTGAAGTTTTCAAGTTTGGATAAGGATTTGATGGACTATGGAATAAGGAGTGGCAAGAGCCTAAGCTTAGAGATGCCCAAGGCACCCCAAGGTAATATTCAAGGAGAAACAAGAGCCTAAGCTTGGGGATGCCCCGGAAGGCATCCCCTCTTTCATCTCCGACTATCGATAACTTTACTTGAGGCTATATTTTCATTCACCACATGATATGTGTTTTTCTTGGAGCGACTTGTATGATATGAGTCTTTGATTTTTAGTTTGCCACAATCATCCTTGCTGTACACACCTTTTGAGAGGGACACGCATGAATCGTGATTTATTAGAATACTCTATGTGCTTCACTTATATCTTTTGAGGTATGCAATTTTGCTCTAGTGCTTCACTTATATCTTTTTAGAGCACGCCGGTGGCTTTATTTTATAGAAATTATTGAACTATCATGCTTCACTTATATTATTTTGAGAGTCTCTAAACAACATGGTAATTTTCTTTGGTTATAAATTTTAGTCCTAATATGATAGACATCCAAGAGGGGTATAATAAAAACTTTCATATAAAGTGCATTGAATACTATGAGAAGTTTGATTCCTTATGGTTGTTTTGATATATAAAGATGGTGATTTAGAGTCATGCTAGTGATTAATTATGGATTGTAGAAATACTTGTGTTCAAGTTTGTGATTCACGTAGCATGCACGTATGGTGAACCGTTATGTGATGAAGTCGGAGCATGATATATTTATTGATTGTCTTCCTTATGAGTGGCGGTCGGGGACGAACTATGGTTTTTTCCTACCGATCTATCCCCCTAGGAGCATGCGCGTAGTACTTCATTTTTATAATTAATAATTTTTTGCAATAAGTATGTGAGTTCTTTGTGACTAATGTTGAGTCCATGGATTATACATACTCTCACCCTTCCACCATTCGCCGGTACCATACACCCACCATATACCTTTCTCCAAATAGCCACCATACCTACCTATTATGGCATTTACATAGACATTGCAAGATATATTGCCATGCAACTTTCCATCGTTTCGTTTATTATGACAGGATCCATCATTGTCATATTGCTTTGCATGATCATGTAGTTGACATCGTATTTGTGGCAAAGCCACCGTTCATAATTCTATGATTCATGTCACTCTTGATTCATTGCAGATCCCGGTACACTGCCGGAGGCATTCATATAGAGTCATATTTTGTTCTAAGTATCGAGTTGTAATTCTTGAGTTGTAAGTAAATAAAAGTGTGATGATCTTCATTATTAGAGCAATGTCCCATGTGAGGAAAGGATGATGGAGACTATGATTCCCCCATAAGACGGGATGAGACTCCAGACGGAAAAAAGAGGCCAATAAAATGAGAGAAGGCCCAAAATAAAAAATGATAGAAGGAGCAATGTTACTATCCTTTTACCACACTTGTGCTTCAAAGTACCATGATCTTCATGATAGAGAGCCTCCTATGTTGTCACTTTCATATACTAGTGGGAATTTTTCATTATAGAACTTGGCTTGTATATTCCAATGATGGGCTTCCTCAAACTGCCCTAGGTCATCGTGAGCAAGTGAGTTGGATGCACACCCACTTAGTTTCTTTTTGAGCTTGCATAAACTTATAACTCTAGTGCATCCGTTGCATGGAAATCCCTACTCACTCACATTGATATCTATTGATGGGCATCTCCATAGCCCGTTGACATGCCTAGTTGATGTGAGAGTATCTCCTTTTTGTCTTCTCCGCAACCACCATATTCTATTCCACCTATAGTGCTACGTCCATGGCTCACGCTCATGTATTGTGTGAAAGTTGAAAAGGTTTGAGAACATCAAAAGTATGATACAATTGCTTGGCTTGTCATCGGGGTTGTGCATAATTTTAATATTTTGTGTGATGAAGAAGGAGCATAGCCAGACTATATGATTTTGTAGGCATAAGCTTTGTTTGGCCATGTTATTTTGAGAAGACATAATTGCCTTGTTAATATGCTTGAAGTATTATTGTTTTTATGTCAAAATTAAACTTTTGTTTTCAATCTTATGGATATGAACACTCATACCACAATAAAGAAAATTTAAATGGATAAATATGTTAGGTAGCATTCCACATCAAATTTTTTGTTTTTATCATTTACCTACTCGAGGACGAGTAGCAATTAAGCTTGGGGATGCTCGAGGATAATTATCTACTTTGGATGTTTTATATGCATTAATGTGCTATTTTATATTATTTTTGGACTAGCCTATTAACCTAGAGCCCAGTGCCAGTTTCTTGTTTTTCCTTGTTTTTGAGTTTCGCAGAAAAGGAATACCAAACGGAATAAAACCTTCGCAATGATTTTTCTTGGACCAGAAGGCACCCATGAGACTTGGAGATCAAGTCGAAGGAGCCACGAGGCAGCCACAAGGTGGAGGGCGCCTCGCTACCTTGTGGGCCCCTCGTGGCTCTCCTGACCTAATTCTTCGTCCTATATATTCCCAAACCACTAGAAGTATCCATGAAAACACTTTTCCACTGTTGCAACCTTCTATTCCCGTGAGATCCCATCTTGGGGCCTTTCTCGGCATCCTACCAGAGGGGGATTCGATCATGGAGGGCTTCTACATCAACTCTATTGCCCTTCTGATGAAGCATGAGTAGTTTACCACAGACATACGGGTCCATAGCTAGTAGCTAGATTGCTTCTTCTCTCTGTTTGATTCTCAATACCATGTTCGCCTCGATGTTCTTGGTGATCTATCTGATGTAATCTTCTTTTGCGATGTGTTTGTCGACATGTGATGAATTGTGGATTTATGATCAACTTATCTAGGAATATTATTTAAGTCTTCTTTGAATTATTTTATGCGTGATTTGGTATCTTTGTAATTCTCTTCGAACTATTGGTTTGATTTGGCCAACTAGATTGGTTTTTCTTGCAATTGGAGAAGTGCTTAGCTTTGGGTTCAATCTTGCGGTGTCCTTTCCCAGTGACAGTAGGGGCAACAAGGCACGTATTGTAATGTTTCCATCGAGGATCAAAAGATGGGGTTTACATCATATTGCTTGAGTTTATTCCTCTACATCATGTCATCTTACTTAATGTGTTACTCGGTTCTTCATGAACTTAATACTCTAGATGCAGGCACGAGTCGGCGTATGTGTGGAGAAATAGTAGTAGATGTATAATCGTTTTGATCTACTTGACACAGACTTGATGCCTATATTTCATAATCATTGCCTTAGATATCGTCATAACTTTGTGCTTTCCTATCAATTGCTCTACAGTAATTTGTTCACCCACCGTATTATTTGCTATCTTGAGATAAGCCTCTAGTGAAACCTATGGCCCCCGGGTCTATTTTCCATCATAAGTTTCCGATCTACTATTTTTCAATCTTTTACTTTCTGATCTATAAACCAAAAACCCAAAAATATTTACTTTATAGTTTGTTTACTTTCATCTATCTGTATTAGATCTCACTTTTGCAAGTAACCGTTAAGGGATTGATAACCCCTTTATTGCGTTGGGTGCAAGTTGTTTGATTGTTTGTGCAGGTATTGGTGATTTGTGTGTTGTGTCCTACTGGATTGATACTTTGGTTATCTAACTGATGGAAATACTTATCTATACTTTGCTACATCACCCTTTCCTCTTCAAGGGAAAAACCAACACAAGCTCAAGAAGTAGCAGCACGACGCCATCGACGATGTCAAGGTCATGCGAGACCTTGTCGGCAGCGATGTCAACCTCTGTCTCCAGTTTCACGCCATGCTCAGGTGCTTCAGCAGCCCCGGCGTCGCCACTCCCTCCGATGGTGCGCTTCGGCAGCATCCTCATACACTGACAGTGGTGACGACTGAGAGCGGTGTCAAGGATGCAGGCGGAGAGAGAGGATTATGTGTGTAGGGAGAATGGGGGTGCGATGTAGTGGCTCGGGCGTGCCATTCATATGAAGCAGTGTGAGAGAGGCGGGCGGCGGTCAAAGGGTGAGCCTACGCAGTGGACTGCTGGCATGCCTACCATTATTTCACACATGGCTTCGATTCATACAGCTACTCGTACGCCTCCCGGTGAAACTACGCAGCGAACCCGCCTCCCATCAATTCACACACCTACATGCACGCCTTTTGTCTGCCTGCATGGCGGACTGCTCGCATGCGTCCTGTCAACTCATGCCTGCTCGGACGACACACGGTATAGGTCACAACCACACACACCTCCATACATATGTTTGGCCCACATGCAAGCGATGGTGGTTGTCCTCTGGCACTCACTCGTGCGGTTATCAGCGATATCGATGCTTTCCATCTATGGGCCTGCTTGGTCTGTCACTTTGATCGACAACGAGAGAGGTTGATTTGACTTAGGAGGGGATTAATTTTTGGTTTGTATTACAGTATAGGTCATGTTTTGAGATTACATAATATAGTTTGAGCACATGCATGTGTACGCATGGATCGCTCCCACCAGATCGAAGTGGGGGGGGGCACAACACACGACGCATCATGAACTGATCTCGCTCCGTGTGGGGACTGTACAATTTCGACACAGGTGCGACATCAATGTTGTGCATGGTATTCAAACATGCATGCATGGCCTCCATACATATGTTTGGGACACATGCATGCAGTGGTTGCCTTTGAATAGTACTCTCCCTCACATGGTTATCGGCGGCAAGCCTATATATTTGTGGGCCCGCATGGACGTCCATGATCACTTCGGCTGACAACGAGAGAGGTTACCATGGTGGATTCTTCTTCTTTGGTTCATGTTATGGTAGTAGGTCATGGTGAGATTCCAGACCTAAGTTTGAGTGCATATGTACGCGTGAATCTCTGTCACCGGCTCGAAGTGGGTTGACATACATTCTACGTGTCATGAACCCTCGCTCCGTGTGGGGGATTTCCGGTTCCAAAGCACGGTGCCACATGAAAGTTGTGCATTAGGTATTCAACCATCAGACACCGCTCCATACATATGCTTGGGCCACATGCAGACAGTGGTTGTCTTCGGGCACTACTCACTTGTGTGGTTATCCGCGAGTTAGCTAACCCATCTGCGGGGTCGCGTGGACGTCCATTACTTTGACCAACAACAAGAGAGCACTACTTCAGGATGCTGCTAACGTGACATTATAATCAGAGACCCTTCGTCAAAACTGTGAGCGATGCATTAATCCCAAATGGTGATGTAAGAAAACCACCAAAAATGACATGAAACATTTGCGATGGTGGAGACATCAAACACGATACATATTATAGTTGCGTGTGGGATACGTGGCATACGGTTCTCTCCAGCGAACTGTTTGCAATGAGGAAGAACAACAGAAACAGGCAGCCAGATGAAGGTGTGTGCGATATACAGCATACAATTCACTCAGATGAACTGTTTGCGACTAGGGAACACAACGGAAATAGTCACCCAGATCAAGGTGTGTGTGATATATCACATACAGTTCACTCGGATGAACTGTTTTTGATTTGCTAGCATAACAAAAATAGTTCAACTTAACAAGATGTGTGTGATATACAACAAACATGTTCTTAATCAGAAATGTGTGTGAAGACCCATAATAATACATACAATTTCTGCTAATAATCCGTGTGTGTTGTGGGCAAATGCTTGCTGGTATACAATTCTCAGCGGTTGATGAATTCATCACCGATGGGTTACCTATTATGGTCCGTGTGCGATGTCATTGCATACAGAACAACAATATATGTACTTATAACTTATAAGGACTTGATTCCATAACCAAATTGAACATTCAATTACATAGGTGGCTAGTACACACATGCCCTTTGCACACACCAAAGTATGTTCCAAAATGCCTAGAAAACTCAAATAATGTATAAAAAGGCAATACGAACCCTGCATACTTTCATATTGTTAGGACGACGCTCCTATAGTTGCATGTTGCTGTCCGCGTTCTGGGAACGGGGGTCCCCAGACTTGCCTGCCTGCGGCTTGCGGCGTGGTTCAAGGGGGGCCCAGCACGGCCCATCTTCATCAACACAAGCTCAAGACCCTCGCGAGGGGCCAAGCCTCGCGGGGCGGACGACAAGGAGCTTCCTTAGGCACGGCCTCATCAGGCTGGCTCACGAGGAGGCGGAGAGATCAAGGCGGGGTACCTCACGAGGTGCCCATGACGCAAGCCATGATGACCAAGGGCGCCAGGCGGGCGCCAGCCCGCGTAGTGTCCTCCTTTCCTCTTTGGTGCAAAGGGAGCAAGCGCAGGCCAGAGCATCAAGCAAAGGCATCCATTTCGGTGCAAAAAGACCAAGACCCGCCCAACGGCAGGGAGGAAGTCATTGTGGAGCCCAAGCAGGCGTCACCACCAGAGCCTTTGACAGGCGAGGACCAACTTTAGTCAGGATAAGTGTACCAGATGTTCCCCTTCAAAATGGCCAATTGTTGGTGCCCTTCCCGCTCAATATTTGGGAAGAGGCCCAGGGCCTTTGCCTATAAATAGGACTAGCCACCCCCAGGGTAGAGGCATCGAGCATCGAGAATCCAGGAGCTAGAATCAAGTAGCATCATAGCGAGAGAGAAGGGCAACTGAACTCCTCCTAGCAGTTCATCCTCCCAGCCAAGAACAAGCCCTCACGAGGCTGCTCTTCCTTGTATTGTTCACCATCATCAGCCCAAGAGGCAATCCACCAGACCACAAACTAGAGTAGGGTATTACACCACAATGGTGGCCCGAACTAGTATAAACCTTGTGTCTATTGTGTTGTTCCTTTCGTAGTTTAGATCCTAGCGAGGCGGCGAGGAACAGGTAGGTAGAGGGCAAAATCTCCGCGCGCACCCCAGTGTTCGAACCTCAAGGGTCTGCCGGAACCCGAAATCCGACATTTGGCGCGCCAGGTAGGGGGTGCATCGGAATTCATCTTCCGCCGCCCTGTTCTTCTCCGACCATTGCATCCACGTCTGACGCTTGTCGGGCCCGCACCGAGCGTCAAGCCACCCTCGCTTCCCGCATCGCCCAGACGGCTCCCGTCGGCGGGCGCCCTCGTCGTTCCCCGTCACCCGCCGTCAACGCCGCCACCGGCCCGGCGGGGAACAAGCAACAAGCATCGTCCCAGCATCCCTCCGTGAGGCAAGATGGCCGCACTGCTACCCCCTCGCTCACCCCAGCTGGTTCTTGGTCTCGCGCATTCCGCGCGCCCATGGAGGCTCGATATGCGCTCATTGCGGCAAACGAGCTCCTGCGCTACTGTCCCATCGACAACGTCTACGAAGAATGGCTCGACCGCGTCGCCGAGCTCGTCCATGCTGCAGGGGGCTCTCCTGCGCTGTCCGTCCCGCTGCACCGCACCCTGCCCTGCGCGGGCGATGAAGCTTCGGGGGCGCCCCAGCCGCCTCCTCCTCAAGAAGGCGCCCTGGCCCCAAGGCGCGTGGCCCCTGGGCGGAACCCGCTCCGTCAGGCGCCAGCGCGGCAAGAGCAGAGCTACCAAGAAGTCCCTCGCTCGCAAGAAGCTGCCCGAGTGCTCCCTGCTCCAGCTCGTCGTGACCACGCTCCTGCCCCAGCACGTCAAGACCACGTGCTGCTCCCAGCTGCAGCGCATGGGGACCCGAGGACCAAGCTCTTCGTCACCCAAGGCCTCCCGTGGCCACAGCAGGCTGCCACGCCTTCACCACTGAGCTGCGCAGCGTCGCGTGGCCCAGCAAGTTCAAGCCAGACCTGCCTCCTCGCTATGACGGTACGGCTGACCCCCCAGAGTTCCTCCAGCTCTACGAGCTGGGCATCGAAGCTGCCAACGGAGACGAGAAGGTCATGTCGAACTAGTTTCCCATGGTGCTCAAGGACGGGGCCCGCACCTGGCTCCTGAACCTCGCTCCAGGCACGATCTCCTCCTGGGACGAGAAGCGCACCCGCTTCATCGCCAACTTCCAGGGTACTCGTGACCGGCCACCTGCCGTGAGCGACATACGCCGTATCAAGCAGCAACTAGGGGAAACCCTGCAGAAGTACATCCAGTGCTTCAACAACGCACGCCTCAAGATTCCCAAGGTGACTGAGGAGGCCATCATCTCAGCCTTCTCCGATGGCGTGCGCGACGTCAAGATGAAGGAGGAGCTGGCGATGCATGAAGACCTGTGCACTTCCTTGGAGCTGTTCAACTTGGCGACCAAGTGCGCCTGGGCTGAGGAAGGGCGTCTCTCCCTCCTCGAGCTGCCTGCCGCAGACCTAGAAGAGAAGAAACCCAAGGCCAAGGATGTGAAGCGCAAGGGGGCTGCCGTGCTCGCGGTAGAACCAGACACTAAGCGGGGCAAAGATCAGCCCGAATCTTCCAAGGGCAATCGGTACTGCGTGTACCACGACCTCCACACCCACAACACCAATGAATGCCAAGAGCTCCGAGCCGTGCGTGAAGGAAGGATCGGCCGACATCCCGACCGCAGCGACCGGGGCTACGGTCGAGGAGGAGGAAGGAACGAAGGACACTGGGAAGACCGCAGCCCTCGCCAAGGGTGGCGCGACCCACCTCGCGAGGATCGCTGGCAGGACCCGCCTCGCGAGGGAGACTGGAGGGATCAGCCTCGCGAGGATCGCCCACAAGGCAACGCAGGCCTCCCTCCGCTGCCGCCGCAGCCAAGGAGAAATGAGGACCGTCATCAGGACGAGGGGGCTGGGGGCTTCCAGGAGCCACGCGCAATCGCCTGCATCCTGGGCGGAGCTCAAGCCCGAGCCTCTCAACGCGTCTTCAAGAAGTTCACCCGCGAAGTGAATGCAGTCCTCCCCAAGCTCGAAGCCACGCGCCCTCTCAGGTGGTCGGCGTGCACCATCACGTTTAGCTCAGCGGATCAGCTCAAGTGCGCAGCCACAGCCGGAGTCCTCCCAATGCTTTGTTCCCCAATCATCAGCAACGTGCTAGTCACCAGGACCCTCATCGATGGTGGGGCAGGGCTCAACATCCTGTCCGTGGAAACATTCAACAATCTCCAAGTGCCCTACAATCAGCTTCAGCCAACCAAGCCTTTCTCCGAAGTCACCGACGGCTCCACGGTCCCGATTGGGCAGGTTCGCTTCCCTGTCACCTTTGGGGTGCGCGACAACTACTGCACCGAGCTCATCGACTTCGACGTCGCCCACATTCGCCTGCCGTACAATGCCATCCTCGGGTACCCGGTGCTGGCCAAGTTCATGGTCGTAACCCACCACGGCTACAACATCCTCAAGATGCCAGGAAGTGGCGGAGTCATCACGGTGCCCTGCAAAGAGAAAGATGCGGTGTACTCCCTAGAACGAGCCTTTCAGGCCGCATCACTGGAAGACTCGGATCGCGGAAGTAGGAGGGTTCCCGAGGCCGCCCCCAAGAAGAAGAAGACATCGTCCGGCCCGGCCCCTCAGGAAGCAGGCCCCTCAGGGCCTGCGCTTGCCCAGGGGGAACCTCCTTCCATCACATAGGGAAGCGCGCCCGACGCCCTCCTCAGGCAGGGCTCGGGCGCTCTCCCCTGGAGGGCCGCCGACCTCGCCAAGGTCACGAGGGAGGCGCTTGGGCACCACTTGGAGGCGTGTTTCAAAGCACGTTTCCCTCAAGAAGGAGCAAGGCAAGGAGGGCCAAACCCTCAGGAGTTCATCAGCAAGGCCATTCAGGAGCTACAGGAGTCAAGAGTCATGAGAGGCAACCGCCGCTTACCCGCTGTGGCTCCCCATCCAGGTTAGGATGGTGGGCTGCGCGTCTGCATCGACATACTAGGGCTCAACCGAGCCGCCTCTCAGGAGCGCCTCTGGCCCTCGCAAGCGGGGCGCTGGGAAGGTCCACCCTACAACTACGTTCGCATGCCTTACGGCTTGCCGAACGCGGCTGACACGTACCAGCGCCTCAGGAGGGGCAACCTGGAGGCTCAAGAGGTCAGGCGTCCCGCAGCCCTGGCGGAGGTGGAGATGGTCCGCAAGGAGCCACCAGTGCATCCGGAGCCTCTCGAGGCCCCAGGGCCTGGGGGCTCGTGAGGATCGGCTCCCGCAGCCCACCGAGTCTGCTACACCAACACCCCTTCATCTTCGACATCATCAGGTGACATCTTTCAAGTTTCATTTCCAGCTAGGAGTGCCCCCTAGGGCTGCATTACTTCCAGGCCGCGTGGGTCCGTCCCTGCGGCGTGTATCCCTTTTATTTCATGTTCCTAGCTTACTTTGTTGGGGGCGCCCCTCGGGCCGCATCATCCCCAAGTCGCTCGGGCCAGACCAAGTGGTATGTACCCCTTTTACGTTTATTTCGGGCCATGCGTTCGACCCACCATGCTTGTAATTTGATGCCAGTCCACGGCACCTTTCTCTTCTCCATGTCGACCACTTGCACGTTAAAGGGGGGGGTACCTGAGCATCGCGACTCGGGGCTCTTGCTGGCTCTCCAGCCCTCACCCTCTGGCCTTGTCCACGGCATCGCGACCTGGCATACCAGCGACGGCTGAGACCTGCTCGAGGGCCGGGACCCGAGGACGTAGAGTGCCGGCATCTAACCAAATTTGCAGGAACACATCCCAAGATAAGGCCCAGTGCCAGGCGCAACCCGCCTTTAGGTAGAGCCCCGTGAGTCCCGCGCTGGCTTACGGGTGCCCAAATACACCTCGTCGGGCCCTACCGTGCCAGCCACGTGTCAGGGCGGGGCTGTACACGCCCCGAGGGCTCCTCCCGGAGGGGGGCCCCCTCCCACGCACCAGTGGAAGCACCATGCTCTGCGCTGGCTGACGACACTGCCGAGGAGCAGCTATGCCCGTACACATACGGAAGCGCTATGCTCCGCGCTGGTGATAAACAACCGAGGGTGGCCCCCGGGCCGCATCAACCTCAAGGAGCCCAGAGCTCAAGTGTCTAGCCTCATCGCAACGCCTCCCCTCGGGAGTGCCGCGTGAGGGGGCTGGGCACGGGGGCTGCGCCTGGGTCACGCCCAGACGCACGCCACCCATCCAGGCCCCCCGGGCCTGGTTCGTCGCACATCCCTCCCCGAGTGGAGCCAAGGTACGAAGGCCGTTTGAGCGTCAAGGGGGACTCCTGAGCATCGCGACTCAATAGCCTAACTGGTCACGTAGCCCCTCACTCCTTAGTTCCGAAAGGTTAACGGCGGTTGAGGTATGCGCGGGGCCGGGCTCTGTAGACATAGAACGGTAGATCCACCCACATCTCACCTCCCTACTTGTTGTTCGAGCGCCAAGGGGGACTCCTGAGCATCGTGACTCAGGAGCCTAACTTGTCATGTAGCCCCTCACTCCTTGGTCCCGTCCTGGTTTCCGGTCGGGGCTAACGGCGGCTGAGGTATGCGCGGGGCCGGGCTCTGCTGGCGTAGAACATAAGCAAGTAGGAAGGAAAAGCGCAAATTTCAAGGAATTCAAAAGCAAATATTACAGTCCATACTGTTATCACAACACCAAATGCAAGTTTTAACGCCTCCCCGAGGCATGGTACATGTGCAGGAATTAAAAGCAGGACGAGAGCCACAATGGAGTCACTTGCCGACGGTGGAGCTGCGTGGAGCGGGTTCGCCTTGTGGAGCTGCAGGGCCGACAGCGCCCCGCTTCGGCTTGGTGGTGAAGGCCCGGAACTTCCCCAGCAGAGCCTCCGTGCGACCCTTCACAGCCTCAGCAGCGGCAGCGGCAAGCTCGCCGCTCGCTGGCTCCAGCAGGCTGTCGAGGTCGACGTTGGGGTCGCGAAGATAGATGTGGGTAAGGACCCGCATCAGCGCTGCAAAAGACAAGACACGCGCCTCGGCCTCAGCCGTGGGGCCAAGGCCAAGGGTGACATCTTCAAGAGCACGAACCAGGAAGGGAAGCAGCTTGGCGGGGCCGTCCTCGGCGCCGGCCAGCGGGCTCTCCAGGCCGCTGTCATAAAGCGTCCTCAGCAAGGTGCGAGCCTTCACCTCCATCTCTGTGAAGGCCACGCGATCCTCGGCAAGAACCCGTGCCTTGCCGTCCAGCTCGACCTTCCTCGCCTCCAACTCTTGCTCCAGCGCGCCTAGGCGGTTGCGGCGCTTCTTGAGCTTGGCGTCCCGATCTTTGACGGCTGCCTCGCAAGCCTTCATGCCTTCCTCCTGCTCTTGGCGAAGGCGGGTCTCCTCGGCGAGCTGGTCCCGCAGGCCCTGCAGCTCGCTCTCCAGCGCCTTGCAGCGACCTCGGACATCAGCCACCTCCCCCAAGGCGGCGTCGCGAGTAGCCTTCGCCCCAAGGACGGCCTGCTTCTCCTCGTCGCAAGCCGTCGAGCCCTGGACCAGCGCCGCCCGAATTGAAGCGTCGGAGCGAATCCAGCCAGAAGCTAGCTCCAAGAGCCCGACCACTAAACGAGGGTCGGCACCCAGAAGATGCTGCTGCAGACGGTCCAGTTCAGCAGCAGCACGATCCAGAACAGTAGGAGGAGTCGGGGAAACAGCAGTCGATGGAGTAGGAGGAAAAGATGGCAGCGTGACCACAGTATCCTGAGGTGGAGCCTGCTGCGCCCAACGGCTATGGTGGCGGCATCAGGCAGGGGCACCTTGGGAGTTGCTTGGGCCGTGGGGGCTGAGCTCGCCCCAGCCGGCTCGGCCAGGCCTCACAAGGATGCCCGAGCAGGAGAGGCCCGTGCATCACAGTCGCCTTCTTTCGCGGGCAGAGGCGCTGCCCCGGATGTAACCTCAGGAGCTCCCTTCGACTTCTTTGTCGCGGGCGCCAGCCTAGCCAGGAGATACGGACGTCAAGCCTCAGCAACAGAACAAGAAATAAGACAGGAATCGAGCACTTATAGGTTGTCGCTCGCGAACTCGAGCAGCCTCCGGCTGTACTTGAAGCCCGAGAGCTGGCTGCAAGGATCAGCCTCAAGGAGCTCGGGAGCAGGAGGCGCGTATGCGGATCGCCACGGGGCTGGGGCAGACCCACGGGGGATCGGCCCGGTCCTGTCCTTCTTCGGGATCAGGCGCAGGCTCCCGCCGCCCTGCTCGTCATCATCCTCGTCGTCATCACTCGGAGAGAGGCGGAGAGCGCGGGACCTGCATCGAGGGAGGGGAGCCCTCGACTCTTCGTCGGTCGCCTCGGAGTCAGGCCCTTTTTCCTGCTCCCCTTCTTCCTTCTCTTCGTTGGAGTCGCCGGAGGACACGTCCACCGGGTCCTCGGGAGCCTCCGCGGGCGCGGGCCCGTCCCCGTTGAAGACGGGCATGGACTCCACTACCTGCTCCCAGTCGTTGCAGAGGAACAGGGGCGTAGGAGCGCCCTCCAACCTCACCATGTCACCCCCGACCAAAGACTGGAGGACCGCAGCCAGATCCTCGTCGGCCAAGACCGCGGGGCTCGGGTGGGGCCTCCACATCAGAAGTGGGTACTGATGAAGCGGAGCCAGCTGGTGCTCCAAGAATTCCCTCAGCAGCGATGCGCCAGTCAGCTTCACCGCCGCCATGCTGGCCGGCCTCATATCCGCGTCCATCTTCTCCAACACCAGCCTCGCGCGGGGGTCCACGAGCTCCACTCGAGACCAGTCGTCGGAGCTCGTGGGGTGCCCCGTGGGCAAAATCAGCCGAGGGTGGATGCGCCCAGCATCTACCAAGACCCACTTGCGCCTGAAGCCCTCAATCCTCTTCCTGGGGTTCGAAATGGCGATGGAGCTACCGGACGCGACGAAGCTCGCGCACGCAGAGACGGGACCACGGGAAGTCCGGAGGGAGAAGTAGTGGCGTAGCAAGGCCACTGAGGGCTGCACCCCTACGTGAGCCTCACAATAGTTGGCGAAGATTGACAGAAGAAGGACATAGTTGGGGTGGAGATGCAGAGCTTGTAGCTTGTAATGGCGGAGGACAGAGAAGAAGAACTCAGAGAAGGGAGGTACCAGACCGGCAACAATGGCACTTACAAAGAGCAGATAGAAGGTGCTCCCTTGGCCCTCGGGGAGGGCAGAGCCGGCCTTGAACACCTTCGCCCCGTCAATGCCCTGCGCCGCCGCCATCTGGCGCACCCGGGCAAGGTTCGCCTCTGACACGTTTGGCGTGTCCAAGGCGGACGAGTACCAAGCTCCGGCCGGGGCCTGGCGAGGCGCCATGTCTTGCTAGGGTGTGCGGACGGAGTAGATCTGAAGTTTTCGGAGGCAGGAAGGAGAGGCGCAAGAAAGGGGATCTGAGCAGCAACCGGAGAAAGCAAAAGAAGCAAAGCCAAGACAGATGCCACTCCTTTATCAACTCGCGCGGTTGCTGAGGCACCCACGTCCAATCAACTGCCATGCGGCACCCAAGGCCGCAGGCTGTTAGGGCCCGCGGCGCTTCGCACTTACCCTTTCGCCTCTCTGCTTGGCCAAGTCCGGGCGCGCCTTGGGCCCGGGGGCTACTGCTAGCGTTCTGGGAACGGGGGTCCCCAGACTTGCGTGCCTGCGGCTTGCGGCGTGGCTCAAGGGGGGCCCAGCACGGCCCATCTTCATCAACACAAGCTCAAGACCCTCGCGAGGGGCCAAGCTTCGCGGGGCGAACGACAAGGAGCTTCTTCAGGCACGGCCTCATCAGGCTGGCTCACGAGGAGGCGGAGAGATCAAGGCGGGGTACCTCACGAGGTGCCCATGACGCAAGCCATGACGACCAAGGGCGCCAGGCGGGCGCCACCCCGCGCAGTGTCCTCCTTTCCTCTTTGGTGCAAAGGGAGCAAGCGCGGGCGAGAGCACCAAGCAAAGGCATCCATTTCGGTGCAACAAGACCAAGACCCGCCCAACGGCAGGGAGGAAGTCATTGTGGAGCCCAAGCAGGCGTCACCACCAGAGCCTTTGACAGGCGAAGACCAACTTTAGTCAGGATAAGTGTACCAGATGTTCCCCTTCAAAATGGCCAATTGTTGGCGCCCTTCCTGCTCAATATTTGGGAAGAGGCCCAGGGCCTTTGCCTATAAATAGGACTAGCCACCCCCAGGGTAGAGGCATCGAGCATCGAGAATCCAGGAGCTAGAATCAAGTAGCATCATAGCAAGAGAGAAGGGCAACTGAACTCCTCCTAGCAGTTCATCCCCCAGCCAAGAACAAGCCCTCGCGAGGCTGCTCTTCCTTGTATTGTTCACCATCATCAGCCCAAGAGGCAATCCACCACACCACAAACTAGAGTAGGGTATTACACCACAATGGTGGCCCGAACTAGTATAAACCTTGTGTCTCTTGTGTTGTTCCTTTCGTAGTTTAGATCCTAGCGAGGCGGCGAGGAGCAGGTAGGTAGAGGGCGAAATCTCCGCGTGCACTCCAGTGTTCGAACCTCAAGGGTCTGTCGGAACCCGAAATCCGACAGTTGCCTCTATAAAATAAATCATGGCGGGAAGAGACAGCGTATGTCATTTCGCACACATATATAGGTGAAAAGTGTCCTCTCCGAACCATGAGGTTTCTTGAGAGAAGCTCCGCTTTGTAAGAAGTTTATACCAAAACTTGTCCCAAATTGGACTAATTTTTTTACCACGGCATGTTGGTGCCATGCCATAACATCATGCCAAGTTTCATGATTTCCAGGCAAGTTTTGGATTTACAGTAATTTTAAAACCAGGTTTCTCAATGTTTACTATCGAGTCGGCAACGCCTGGATATGCTTTATCCTCGTGGGTCCCAAATGTCAGAATGCAAATCTATCACTACCATGCAGCTTTTCTTATTAAGAATTATAGCCCATTTGGTGTGCTAGCTGAAAATAAGTTTGTGGGTGCTAGCAGATGCTAAGAACTTGCAGGTTCTATAATGAACAAAGATCAGAGACGAGTATGAAAGAAAATATGAGTCAAAGCCAAGTATGAAAGAAAATATGGGTCAAAGCCAAGTTGAAAACAACAACAATATATAACTCCAGCTTACAAAAGGTACAAAAGCACAAGGATTAATTATTCATCAGGTTTACACAAAATCCAGATTGAAGAGGACAATAACATCTAACTCAACCAAAGTGTTCGACAATTAGAATCAAATGGATCAGTCTGATCCATAAAATCAACATCCCGGTACAAAAAATCTAGTGGCCCATGATGACAACTGAGGGAGTCCTGGATTAAGGGGCCCTCGGGCGTCCGGACTATGTAACATGGGCCGGACTAATGGGCTGTGAAGATACAAGACATAAGACTTCTTCCCGTGTCCGGATGGGACTCTCCTTTTCGTGGATGGCAAGCTTGGCATTCGAATATGTAGATTCCTTCCTTGGTAATCTGACTCTGTACAACCCTAGGCCCCTATGGTGTCTATATAATCCGGAGGGGTTAGTCTGTAGAGGCAATCACAATCATACATGCTAGACATCTAGGGTTTAGCCATTACGATCTCGTGGTAGATCAACTCTTGTAATCCTCATATTCATCAAGATCAATCAAGCAGGAAGTAGGATATTACCTCCATTAAGAGGGCCCGAACCTGGGTAAACATCATGTCACCCGTCTCCTATTACCATCGACCCTAGACACAAAGTTCGGGACCCCCTACCCGAGATCCGCCGGTTTTGACACTGACATTGGTGCTTTCGTTGAGAGTTCCGCTGCATCGTCACCAAAAGGTTTGATGGCTCCATCAATCATCTACAAAAATGCTGCCCTAAGGGAGGTTTTCCTCCCTGGTCAGATCTTTGTGTTCAGTGGCTTCACACTGCGGGCTAACTTGCTTGGCCATCTAGAGCAGATCGACAGCTACGCCCCAGGTCACCAGATTAGTTTTGGAAATCTGGACTACGTCGCTGATATACGAGGAGACTTGATCTTCCAAGGGTTCACGACCCCTACCTCCGCTCTGGCCTTAGACCCGGAGCGCATCACCAGGTCCAAAGACGGGATTACTGAGCCTGCTGGACTATCTGCGGCCACTGGGCCCAGCACGGGAGAGCAGGAGAACGTAGTGTCGCTAGCAGCCATCATGAAGCCGGACTCTCCTCCGGGCACTAGCTCCGGACCCTCGGAGTCAGCATCGTGTGAGATCGGCTAAGGAGTTTCCTTCCCGCCGTACTCCAGGGATTTCCTTCTCCCTGGTAAAACCTCGCCTTTAAGCGAGGCCCTGGACTTTGATGCAGTCCCTCGTCATTACATAGGAGCAACATCCGAACTACGCCCAACCCGTACTAGGGGCAGAGAGCGGGGAATTTTACATCCCACCCATCACCCACTTCATAGCCACCGTTGAGGACTTAATTGACATGCTCGACTACGGCTCCGAGTACATTGACGGTATGGACGACGATGCCAAAGAAGAACAGGCCGAAAACCCACTGTTTACCAGACGTTGGACGGCCACCTCTTCGTATGACGTGTACATGGTGGACACACCCAAAGAGGGTAGCAGCGATGATAAAGAAGATCCAGTCGAGGATAAACCTCCTGAAACACAGCCAAAGCACCGACGTCAGCGACGCCGCTCTAAATCACATCATGAAAGAGACAGCAAATCCGGCACAAGGGACAACAACACTCCGGACGATGCCGAAGACCAAGAAAACCCCGTCGAGCCAACCTTCAAACATGATGATCGGGAGGATGGGCAAGTTAGCCCCGACGAACAGGCCGAAAACAAAGACTCGGAGGACAGTAAATATATTCCACTCTCCGAGGATGAGGTGAGCCTCGGCAACGCAGATTTTATCGTGCCTGAGGAACCTCTCGAGTAGGAGCACTTTAAGCGTCAGCTAATTGCCATCGCAAGGAGCCTGAAAAAGAAGCAGCAGCAGCTTCAAGCTAATCAAGACCTGCTCAACGATAGGTGGACTAATGTCCTGGCAGCTGAGGAATACGGCCTCGAACGCCCAACCAAAAGTTACCCGAAGCGTAAAATGCTACCCCAATTTGATGACGTGGCCCTCGAGCCTGCACCATCAGCACGTAATGTGGCTGACCGACCACCTCGTGGCCGGGACAAAACGGCAACTCAAGCCGAACACCAACCCATACTACCTCGCCGTAAAGGTAGAGATATAACAGCTCGGGGATATACATATGACCTGCGGCAAGACCTGGACAATAGAGCAGGTCAGACCAGATCGATCTATGGATTGCGGGGGCGTGCCCCGACGTGCGGCGACAACTATCTAGCCGGACGCGACAAGCATAATCACTCTCGGGCCGAAAACCACAGACGGACTCCATCCGAGCTACGTCACGACCTAACCCGATATAGAGGCGCCACACACACCCTCTGCTTCACTGATGAATTAATGGAGCACGAATTCCTAGAAGGGTTTAAACCCGTAAATATCGAATCATATGATGGAACAACAGATCCTGCGGTATGGATTGAGATTTTCTTCATATGTCACGCGGTGATGATCTTCATGCCATCAAATACCTCCCGCTAAAACTCAAGGGACCAGCTCGGCACCGGTTGAACAGCCTGCCCGAAAACTCCATTTGCAGCTGGGAGGACTTGGAAGACGCCTTCCGTGACAACTTCCAAGGTACATACGTCCGACCTCGGATGCCGATGACTTAAGTCACATAGTTCAACAGCCCGGAGAGTCAGCCAGGAAATTCTGGACTAGGTTCCTAACTATAAAGAACCAGATCGTCGACTATCCGGATGCGGAAGCCCTAGCGGCCTTTAAGCATAGCATCCACGACGAATGGCTCACACGACACCTCAGCCAGGAAAAGCCGAAGTCCATGGCAGCCCTCACGACACTTATGACCCACTTTTGCACGGGCAAAGATAGCTGGCTAGCCCGTAGCAATAATAGTTCAAGCAAACTTGGCACCTCTGAAGCCAAAAATAGCAATGGCAAGCCTCAACGCAACAGGCACAAGCATCAAAACAACGGTGAGAATACCGATGACACGGCAATGCCAGATTCAATGGCTCAGCGGAAGAAGCCATTTAAAAGGAACAATCCAGGCTCATCCAGCTTGGACCGCATACTCGATCATCCTCGTCAGATCCAGGGTACCCCCGACAAACCAGCCAATCATACCAACAGAAGCTGTTGGGTCTTTATACAGACCGACAAGTTAAATACCAAGAACAAGGAGAAGGGGTCGCAGAGTGAGGACGACAACGAGGAGCCCCGTCCACCGAGCACATGGGGATAGAAGAAGTTTCCCCCCAGGTTAAACTGGTGAACATGATATACGTTACCCATATCCCCAAGAGGGAGCGCAAACGCGCGCTCAGGGACGTCTATGCGATAGAGCCAGTCACCCCAAAATTCAACCCATGGTCGTCTTGTCCGATCACCTTCGATCGCAGGGAGCATCCGACCTGTATCCATCTTGGTGGTTCGGCCGCACTGGTCCTTGATCCAATCATCAATGGATTCCACCTCACGCGAGTCCCAGGGATGGCGGCAGCAGCCTCAACCTGCTCTATTAGGATACAATCCACAAGATGGGCATTGATCCATCAAGGATCAAGCCCATAAAAACTACCTTTAAAGGAGTAATACCAGGTTTAGAAGCCCGCTGCACGGGCTCAATCACATTGGAAGTCGTCTTCGGATCTTCGGACAACTTCCTAAGCGAGGACTTGATCTTCGACATCGTCCCATTCCACAGTGGCTATCACGCACTGCTTGGACGAACTGCATTTGCTTGATTCAATGTGGTGCCACACTACGCTTATCTCAAACTTAAGATGCCCGGACCACGCGGTGTCATAACAGTCAATGGAAACACAGAGCGCTCCCTCCGTACTGAGGAGCACACCGCGGCCCTGCCAGCAGAAGTACAGAGCGGCCTTATCAAGCAAAACCTTAATTCAGCGGCCAGGCTCCCGGACACTGTCAAACAAGTTTGGACTACTCTGCAGCAGGACAACCCAGCTCGTCAAGAGCTTGACTAGCAATTCGGCCTCCGCCTCAGTCCCGACCAAATAGCGGTGTACGTACCGCATGTACATAACTACGCACTCAAAATACCATGGGCATAGACGGAGGCGTAACTTGATTGTGGTCCATCATACGACTCCCACACATACTTTTCCTTTTCCTTTTTACCATTTTTTTAGTCTTTTCTTTCATAGGCCCTTCCCGACGGCCTCATCATCGGTCCTTTCGAAGGATAGATATACCAAGGCAGCAAGCAGTACAGACGTGTCGGGGAATCTCTAGATGTTCTTCTTGACGATCATTCTACCTGTTTTCAGGACCCGCACGCAGCTCCCCCTTGGTCTCGGCATGTCAAATAGCCCTGTTGCTTATCGCACTATTTGTACAAATACGCTTTGGCGTATTAATCAAATTATAATGGAAACAGTTTGTGGCCCAACTTATGTGGCACTAGCTTACCACTTCATTTTCATTTCGATATTCTTATCGATGGCACCCGTACACTTTGGTACGCTTTAATTCGCCAAGGGCTTCATTATGCTCCATACTACAGCAACAAAGTCCGAACACTTTTTACAGTACAGTTCGGCACCCCAAATTTAAGCATTATATGCATTGACTCCGAATCATGTCTTTGGTCAATAGTTGGGTTGCTCGGCTCCTGTGCTTGCTACCTTACGTTCCGTCCTATCGGCTAGGGTAGTAAAGGGAGAACTACTACGATTGTGTTTCTGGTTTATCCGAGCAAACACCTCAGTAGAGAAAGCCGAAAACTGACTGTCATGATATGGCGAGAGCTGGTCAGCTATTCGGAGGTTACAAATCTTTTGCAATTTTTCTGCATTATGCGATGAATCAGCCTCTACCCGATCAGGTGTCTACAGCACCCTAGTCTAGATTAAATACTAACTAGGGGTTGCAACTACATTTCTATTGTCAAACTCCTATGGCTAAGTGAGAGTGGCAAAGCCACATAGTCTGATTGCCTGGTTCGTTGCACTAAACACCTCCTTCAAGGACCAAATTTTTGGATCAAGAGTGTTTAGATTCCATCCCGAACAGCCCCGTACTACCTACATGGGGGCTGAAGCTGATGAATGTCCAACTCTCAGATTTAACAAAATGGCCGTGGAGGAGGTAAATTTTTTCTAAAAAAAGAACAAACATTATATTACATAACAACTTTGTTTCATAATATAGGAAGGGATAACATGAATGAATTCATTCAAAGATAATGTCTTTGGAGCAGTGGCCCTCTACAATGTGGGATCCCTTCAGGACATCATCGGAATATCGCTCGGGCGTGCGGTGCTCCTTGCCCGTGGGCGGTCCCTCGGTCAGGAGCTTGACGACGTCCATCTTCGCCCACTTCACCTTGACACGAGCGAAGGCCATCCGCGCACCTTTGATGCAGACCGACCGCTTGATCGCATCAAGCCGAGGGCAGGCATTGACTAGCCGCTTCACGAGCCCGAAGTAGCTATTGGGTATGGCTTCGGCAGGCCATAGATGGATTATCAAATCCTTCATGGCCAATTCGGACACCCTATGCAGTTTGGTCAGCTGTTTCAGCTGATCGCTAAAGGGCACCGGATGCTCCGACGCAAGGTATTGCGACCAGAACAGCTTCTCTGTTGAGCTCCCCTCTTCGGCTCCGAAGAACTCCTCAACATCAGCCACACTCCATGGCAGATCCGCAAATGCTCCTGGAGAACTCCAAATCATGGTCAGTAAAAGGCACCTTTTCTTCACATATTTGCTCTGCAAAATAAAGGCCTTACCCGCCGTGATTTTCCTGGCCTCCTGGATTTCCTGGAGGGCGCCCTGGGTTTCAAGCCGGGCCTCTTATGCACTTTGGAGAGCCATAGCAAGTTTGGACTCTTGGTCCGCACTCTTGCGCTCCAAGGACTCACACTTCTTTACGGCGTCCTAGAGCTCCTCCTAGACCTCCCCGACCCTTGCCTCGTGTTTTTCACGGGTGGCTTTTTCCTCTGCCGCTCTCTTTTGGGCCTTGGCCAACACGTCCTTGAGGGTCTCGGCCTCGGTCGCCACTCCTACAAAATATCATGGCACTATGGTCAACATAAATCATTCATCCTTTCCGAATCTACACAAGGTCATTGCATACCTTGATGGTCCTCCAGCTGTTTTTTCATACGACCGAGCTCTTCCTCGGTCCGCTCCAGACTCTGCTTTAGTCCGGAGACCTCAGCAGCATGAGAGGTTGCAGCCAGTAAAGACGCTTGCTTATTCACATAGACATGTATGGTTAGTCTCCTGCGAAAATTATTTGATCCTTTGTCTGGCTTTTCTTTCCGAACACCGGACTGAGTCTCAGGGGCTACTATGTATACTATAACATTATTTTTGCATAATTGCGTCGCATACCTCAAAGCCTGTTATAAGGCTGGTGTAGGCTTCGGTCAGTCCGCTCTTAATGGACTGAATCCTCTCAACCACCATACCCATGAGGGTACGGTGTTCCTCAACAATGGAAGCACTTCGCAGCCCTTCCAGTAGACTATCTGGTGCCTTTGGATGGACAGAGATCACCGGTGGAATCGGTGGAATCGGTGCACCTCCTTCTTTCGAAGGAGGCTGCTTGTCTGATTCCCGAGCCGTACAAGTCTCCGAAATTGTATGCGGCAAGGGCCGAATTGAATATGGCCCCCATCGCCAGTCTCCATGGGGATTTGCTCCCCCATATGTCCGGAGGCCGAGGTTTCACCCTATGGCGCCACCTTGACGGCCTCCTGCGTCTCTCCCTGGCCTGGGAAGGTCCTTCGGGACAACATATCGGTGTCATCCATGGCCTTGGGAGAAGAGGCCGCCGGAAGGGACCCGCTGTCCATCACCTTCGGATCCAGCGAATTCCTCGAAGATGAGGATCGCCAGAGGTCGGAACAAGTCGGACTGCAGCACATGATTCAACATGTTAAAACCATGGAGTAAAGGAGCTAGATATATGTGCGCCTCTTTGAGTACTTACGATTCGGCCAGGGGCTTATCCCTGGGGCGCCACTCGGAGCTGCTATCAATGTCCCACGCGGAGTTATCCGTGAGGGAGACCTTCCCCTTCTTGGACGCCTCTGCCTCCAGATGCATGGAGGCCACCCTTTTCTTCCTTCCCCCCTTAGGGGGATAGTCGCTTTCTTCCTCCTCCTCGTTGTCCTCAACGGCGGAGGAGTGAGTTTTGGCGTCTTCGGACGTCACATCCGAAGTGCCCTTGCGGTGGAGGCCACTTTTGGTCTCCTTGGCCTTCTTCTTGGCCTTCTTCTCCGGCGCCTGGTAGGGCGCCGGAACCAGCATCTTCGTCAGAAGTGGGATTGCTGGGTTTTTGGGCAGCAGAGCCGGACACTGGATCAACTCCACCTTCTTTGTCCAGCCCTGAAAAAACAAATAAGGAAGCTTAAACATCTTCCTTGAGTATACAAGTAAAGGATACACCTTGAAATACGAAAAACTTACCAGACTGGCAGGATGGGTCAGGTTGTACCGACGGTCCTCGGTCGTCTTCGGCCACGTCTCATTGGACTTGAAGAGCACCTTCCAGATGTCTTCGTGTGTAGTGCCGAAGAACTGTTGCAAGGTCTGGTGCTCGGCCGGATCGAACTCCCACAAATGGCAAGTCCGGCTTTGGCATGGAAGGATCCGGCGAAAAAGCATCACCTGGATCATGTTGACGAGCTTGATGTTCTTGTCCATCATGCTCCTAATGCGCGTCTGGGGCACGGACACCTTGTCCGACGACGCCTAGTTCAGGCCCTTCTCCAGCCAGGAGGTGAGCCGCATCGGGGCTCCGAACTGGAATTCGGGAGCCATGGCCCAGGTGGCGTCGCGCGTCTCTGTGACGTAGAACCACTGTTTTTGCCACCCTTTTACGGTCTCCACGAAGGTACCTTTGGGCCATGTGACGTTGGGCATCTTGCTCACCATGTCACCTCCGCACTCTGCGTGTTGACCGCCCACCACCTTCGGCTTCACATTGAAGTTCTTTAACCACAATCCGAAGTGGGGTGAGATACAGAGGAAGGCCTCGCACACGACAATAAATGCCAAGATCTTGAGGAAGGAGTTGGGGGCCAGATCATGGAAATCCAGCCCGTAGTAGAACATGAGTCCACGGACGAATGGGTGGAGAGGGAATCCCAATCCACGGACAAAGTGAGGGATGAATACCACCCTTTCATAGGGCTCTGGGGCGGGGATGATCTGCCCCTTTGCTGGAAGCCGGTGGGCGATTTCCTGGGCTAAGTACCCAGCCTCCCGGAGCTTAGTGATGTCTTTCTCCTTGACAGAGGAGACCATTCACTTGCCCTGCACTCCAGATCCGGACATGGTCGGAGTGCTTTTTTGAGGCGGAGAGGATGAGAGCTTGGGCGCTGGAGCTCGAGGATGGGTGGGCAGAGAGAAAGAAGGTGTGGGTGAAAGAGTGAATCCTTATCTCCTTATAAAGGCAACGAATATCAAGCGCCTCCACACTCGCCTTAAAACTCGCCTACTCCCCAAGGGCTGCGCAGACGGTGCGGTTGGATTACCCACACCCGTATTGACGAGAATCCCACAATAAGGGGACACGATCTCTGCTTCGACAAGACGTGCCAATAAAATTGCATCTTGAAACATGGAGCGGGAGGCCAAAAAATGGTTTGAAATAATGACCGGGCAGCGACATGATGTCACGCTGCAAAAGTTGTCAGTAGATTGGACTCATGAAATGTTATACTCTCTGTGTGTGTGTGTGGTATCTGTTTTGCAGAACTGGACACATTTTTATGTGTTCAAAGGCTGTTTGGATTATTCGGAGGATGAACCTGTTGGGGAACGTAGCAGAAATTCAAAATTTTCCTACGTGTCACCAAGATCTATCTATGGAGAAACCAGCAACAAGGGGAAGGAGAGTGCATCTACATACCCTTGTAGATCGCTAAGCGGAAGCGTTCAAGAGAACGGGGTTGAAGGAGTCGTACTTGTCGTGATCCAAATCACCGGAGATCCTAGTGCCAAACGGACGGCACCTCCGCGTTCAACACACGTATAGCCCGGTGACGTCTCCCATGCCTTGATCCAGCAAGGAGAGAGGAAGAGGTTGAGGAAGACTCCATCCAGCAGCAGCACAACGGCGTGGTGGTGGTGGAGGAGCTTGGCAATCCTGCAGGGCTTCGCCAAGCACCGCGAGAGAGGAGGAGTACTTGGGAGAGGGGGAGGGCTGCGCCAGAACTTGTGGTGCGACTGCCCTCCCACCCCTCCACTATTTATAGGTGGGGGAGAGGGGGCCGGCCCCCCTAGATATCATCTAGGGTTGGGGGTGGCGGCCAAGGGGGGAGGAGTGCCTCCCAAGTCAAGTGGAGGCCCTCCCTGTCGGTGTCAAAACCGGCGGATCTCGGGTAGGGGGTCCTGAACTGTGCGTCTAGGCGGATGGTAACAGGAGACAAGGGACACGATGTTTTACCCAGGTTTGGGCCCTCTTGATGGAGGTAAAACACTACGTCCTTCTTGATTAATATTGATGATGTGGGTATTACAAGAGTAGATCTACCACGAGATCAAGGAGGCTAAACCCTAGAAGCTAGCCTATGGTATGATTGTTGTTCGTCCTATGGACTAAAGCCATCCGGTTTATATAGACACTGGAGAGGGCTAGGGTTACACAGAGTCGGTTACAATGGTAGGAGATCTACATATCCGTATTGCCAAGCTTGCCTTCCACGCCAAGGAAAGTCCCATCCGGACACGGGACGAAGTCTTCAATCTTGTATCTTCATAGTCTTGGAGTCCGGCTGATGATGATAGTTCGGCTATCCGGAAACCCCCTAGTCCAGGACTCCCTCAGTAGGCCCCGAACCAGGCTTCAATGACGACGAGTCCGGCGCGTATATTGTCTTCGGCGTTTGCAAGGCGGGTTCTCCTCCATATTCCATGTGTTTGCCGAATAGTGTCCGGTTTCCTTATAAATGTTGCGCTCCTTGGCTTCCACGTCCAATAATGGCCCTCTTCCACGTGTCGTATGAATGCGAAAAGCCAGGGTATTTTTATGTTTTACCCCCCTAGCTGCGCGAATAAGCCGCCTATAAGAGAGGCGAGGATCCAGATCCGAATCACACCATCCTTCTTCCGCAAGTACTCATCAAAGCGCATCTGACAAAAATCCATTCCAACATGGACTGTCGACGCGGCTCCTCCTCTCGCGCTCCCAGTCCTCAGCCAGGAGATTGGAGGAGATGTTCAGTCCCACATAGCGAGTTAGTGACGCTCCAAGCAGAGGGATACCTTCCCCCAGCCTTTATGGTTCCGGTTCGAGCCGGACTGGCCACCTACAAGGGTGGGAAGCAGGCGGAGAGCGTCCCCAATCCCTCCAAAGGAGAGCGGGTATGCTTCATCCCCTACCTAATAAGGGGACTCGGATTTCCCATACATCCGTTTCTCCGGGGGCTCCTGGAGTTCTATGGACTCCAACTTCACCACCTCACACCTGCCTCCATCTTGCACATCGCGGGCTTTGTAGCTCTTTGCGAGCTGTTCTTGGGCATCGAGCCCCATTTTGCGCTGTGGAAGAGATTGTTTTGCCTCGTACCCCGTTCTCACGAGGGGTCGATATATCAAGTGGGCGGAGCCGAAATATGGCGCATCGCCGGGACCAGATATCTATCCGGAACCCCGAAGAAGGCGTCCGAAGACTGGCCTTCGGAGTGGTTCTATATGGAAGACGCCCCGCTGCCGGATCCAGTTCGGATCGGCCTCTCGGAGTTTAGCAACGCTCCTATGAAGAAACGCCTGAGTTGGCGCCCGCGGAGCCCTCAACGGGAAGATGATAGGAGCGTCCAATATCTGATGGGCCGGATAAGGTTACTGGCCCATTCCGGATTGACCATGATCGGAGTCATGGCCACATGCATTATGCGGTGGGTGCAGCCGCTCCAATATAGGGGACACCCCATGTGGGGTTTCAACGGGGAGAATGACACCACCCGTCATGGCCGCAAGGGGCCGGGATCGGCCGCCGATCTGGTGAAGATCCTGTCCGGCTTATGCAAGGGGGAGAAGGAGGACTTCCTCCACACGAGTCCATTGAATGGATTCTCCATGAATAACCCTCGGAGCTGGGTAAGTGGACGTTTATATATCCGATCCGTGCTTTCAAAGATAAGTGTCTTACTTTATGATTTCGATGCAGGAACTGCGCCGGGATGTGGAGGGCATAGAAAGCCCGACTCCACAACCCGAGGATCCGGGAAGATCCCTTGATCCGGCCTCCGGGGAGGATCCGGACATAATGGTGGAACTGATTGACGGGGTGTTCCACCAACTCAGCATAGACAATGCTCTAGTCGCCATTACGGCTGACTACCCCGGTTAATCTCCGGCTTCCCAGGTGAGTACGACCGAAGTCCTGACACCATTACTTTTTAATGCTTATTTTTGACCACCGTGTACCAACGGTGCTTCGCAGGAGGTGCCTTTACGGCGGGAAGCCGAGCCCGCGACGACTGACCAACCAGGGTCAGTGCGGCCCAGCAGGCGAAAGAGGAGTGCGGCGCGAATCGAAACGTCGCTGCAAAGGTATGGCGCACCATTGTCTTTAAGGGAAATACTCCTGGGAGGTATATTAATGCTCATGATTCTTCCAGGAGAAAGAGCGCTCGCCGGACTGTGCCCGGAGAGGTTGCCAACCAAGCCTCCACCACCCAGGCTCCAACACCTGGTCCGGAGGGGGAGGCGAGCGCAAGGCGCGAGCCGGATGCTCCTCCAACGGAGGATGCCGACAGGTTGTCCGCCACCAGGTCTGAGGTGGAGAGCGCCATGAATCACAAGCGTCGTCGGACAGTTCTTTGTGACGCGTGTTTCTCCCTAGAGGCGTTGAATGCCTTTAATGCGGGAGACGCGCTCCTCCGTGCTGCTCAAGATGATTTGACCAGAGCCACGGAGCAGTATGTGAAAGACATACGGGTGAGGAATTTTAATAGTTATATATGCCAATAGCCCCCGAGACTTAAAATAGTTAAACTAACTGATTTAAGGATCATTTGTTATGCAGGATCTTACGGAGAAGAATACCCACCTGTCCTAGGAGCTTCAAGAATGCAAGGCCCAACTTGAGGCCGCACTAGCCGCCGCCGGGGGAGCCATAGAGACCCCCTCTAGTAATATATATTTCGAAAAGATAAGTAGTTTATGAAGTGCCGCGTGTGCGTTTAGTCTGACAATAATATTGCAGAGGGTGCCGGACTAGATCCGGACAAGCAACATCTGCTGCGCCAGCTGAAGGCCGGCGAGAAGGTGCTTATGAGGGTGCAGCAAGAGAGGAACAAACTCCAAGATGCCAACACCCAGCTGGGCGAAGAGCTAAAATATGTTCGGGTCCAGCTTTCTAACTCCGTAAAGGAGAATCGGCGGCTTCGTCGCGGCATTTACAGTAAGTGGTTGAGCAAACTCTTTTAAAAAGAAGAGTTCGGCGAGGAAGTCGATTGACAGAAATGTGTCTGTAGGTGTGCTTACGGGTCGTCCGGCGGAGGAAATGCCTGGTTCCACGGGTGACCTTCTTCCCGAGCTGCTGCAACTACACGAACATGTCCGGCAGGCGATGAGCGGCATCGTTCAGGCCTTATGGCCTTCCGTCTCCCTACCCAAGGGTCTTGGAGGGCTTGCTGAGAAGCTTCAGGGAGTACGGCAGCGCTTCTGTCTGTGGAAGATATCGGCCTGCCGTCAAGGCGCCAGGGAGGCCTGGGCCATGGTGAAGACGCGGTACACGAAGGCTGATCCAAACCACATGGCCGAGGTCGGACCTGTGGGGCCCGATGGGAAGGAGATCCCTGTGAGCCTGATGTACGGCCAAGTAGAGTTGGCCGCGAAATATTCCCAATGGGACTATAAGCTAGACAACCTGTTAGATGGGATTGAAGAGGAGTACAATCAGTCAGTTTGACGATGTAATTGAAAATGACATGTAAAATGCCTTCTAGCCGGATTGTAGATCGTTTGTCTTTGCAGACCTTTTCGCTTCAACCTCGGGACCCAACAGTCCGGAGTGTGTCCGAATACCCTCACGGTTATGCAAAAACCGGGGCATGCATGGAAACCAGGCGTAGGGGTCATAAGTGCTTTATGAGACAAGTGCCCAACTAGCTATGTTATATTACATGGTTAGTAAGAAACATCTTCCAGGGAGAATAGTTCCGTTAGGGGTTCCTTTCCCTGGGAGGCATGCCCTAAAGTGCATGTCCGGACTGCGAAAAGAGCAGAAAAAGCATCTGGGGGCAGATAAATAAATAAGTAATAAATCATCTTTCAAGTCACCGACCGAGTATTCCCTTAAGAACGCTAGCCTTCGGCTTCACCCAGTCTGAGGTACACATTCGGCTGACCCGGCAGTAACAATCACAGAGGTGCTCCCTTTACCTCCTGGCCGAACAATCGGGAACGTAGGGGTAAGCACAGGAGCCAGGCAACCCAGCTTGGCCAAAACTTAAGTCATATCGATGCATATAATGGTGAGTAAAAGGTACATGCGGAAGTATGACGCATGTGTTGGGCATGAAGCCCGTATAAATAAGCTTCTGTTAAAGAAGCCCCCAGGTATAACGAGTGCGAGTAGCACATCAAGTGTGTGCGAACAATGCGCAGATCAGCCCTCAAAGGCTTTTACTGAAAGAGGGAGGAAAAAGGAGGGAAACCAAAGACAGCAAAAAAAATATGAAAGGTGGACGGAGGAAGGAGACGAACTCTGAGTCTGGCGCTAGGCGTAGAATCTTCGGAGACGGGTTGGGTTCCATGGGTTCGGCTCGAGTCGGTTGTTAGATGCATTGCGTAGACGGTATGCACCGCCGGTAAGGACTTGGTTGATGATGAAGGGACCTTCCCATTTGGGCTTAAGTTTGTCCTTTTTCTTGTCCGGCAGGCGTAGAACTAGCTCGCCAACATTGTAAGTTTTGGCCCGTACTTCTCTGCTTTGATATCTTCGAGCCTGCTGCTGATAGAATGCGGAACGGGATTTTGCCATGTTGCGCTCCTCCTCTAAGGCGTCCAAACTGTCCTGCCGATCCAACTCGGCTTCTCTTTCTTCGTACATGCGCACGCGAGGTCAGTCATGAATTATATCGCAGGGCAAAACTGCCTCAGCGCCGTATACCATAAAAAATGGTGTGAATCCGGTAGTGCGGTTTGGCATGGTCCGCAGCCCCCAGAGTACAGATTCGAGCTCCTCTACCTAGTGCGTGTTAGATTCCGTGAGGGACCGCACTAATCTGGGTTTAATGCCGCTCATGATTAGACCATTTGCTCGTTCGACTTGACCGTTAGTTTGAGGGTGATAGGCTGAAGCGTAGTCGAGCTTGATACCCATGTTTTTGCACCAGAGTTTAACCTCGTCGGCCGTGAAATTCGTGCTGTTATCAGTGATGATGCTGTGGGGGACGCCAAAACGGTGTACTACCCCGGATATGAAGTCTATCACAGGTCCAGATTCTGCCGTTTCAACCGGCTTGGCCTCTATCCATTTGGTGAATTTGTCCACCATGACCAATAAGTATTTTTGCTTGTGGGTTCCCCCTTTAAGGGGTCCAACCATGTCAAGCCCCAAGACCGCGAACGGCCAAGTGATGGGTATAGTTTTGAGGGCGGTGGGTGGCATGTGGCTTTGATTAGCAAAGAGCTGGCAACCGACGCATCCTTGGACTAAGTCCTGAGCATCTGCCCGGGCTGTCGGCCAATAAAATCCTGTACGGAAGGCCTTGCCTACAAGGGCCCGGGCTGCGGCATGGTGCCCGCCGAGTCCGGCGTGAATTTCAGCCAGGAGATTTCGCCCTTCCTCTTCGGAGATACACCTTTGAAGGACTCCGGTTGGGCTTTTCTCATAAAGTTCTCCCTCATGGACCTTGTAGGCTTTAGATCGCCGAACTATGCAGCGGGCCTCATTTTGGTCTTCGGGAAGTTCCTGCCTAATTAAGTAGGCTAGGAATGGTTCTGTCCACGGGGCAATTACTGCCATTATTTCGTGGGCTGAAGGTGTTATTTCATTGGCTGAGCCACCGATTGTGTCAGAATGTTCCGTGTTGGGTGGTGCAATTGGTTCCGGGTTGTTATTTCCGGACTCCTCTTCCCATAATACGGATGGCTTAAAGAGCCGCTCTAGGAAGATGCTTGGAGGGACGGCGTCGCGTTTTGCGCCGATGCGTGCCAACACGTCTGCTGCCTGGTTATTATCCCGGGCTACATGGTGGAATTCGAGTCCTTCGAACCGAGCTGTCATTTTTAGGACGGCGTTACGGTAGGCTGCCATTTTCGGATCCTTGGCGTCAAAGTCTCCATTTACTTGGGATATTGCGAGGTTTGAATCCCCGCGCACCTCTAGGCGTTGAATACCCATGGAGATTGCCATCCGGAGACCATGTAGAAGGGCCTCGTTGGGGAGTCCGTGTACATTATTTGGCTGCGTTGGACTGTGTCTCCGGCTGCGTTGTTGGAGTCCGTGTACATTATTTGAAGTACGTATTGGACTGTGTCTCCGGTTGGGGACGTCAAGACGACGCCAGCCCCCAAGCCAGCCAACATTTTGGAGCCGTCGAAATGCATGATCCAATTGGAGTATGCGCCGTACTCTTTAGGGAGTTCGGCTTCGGTCCATTCGACGATGAAGTCAGCCAAAACTTGCGACTTTATAGCTCGCCGTGGTTTGTAGGTTATGTCAAATGGTAAGAGCTCAATGGCCCATTTTGCAATCCTGCCCATTGCGTCGCGATTGTTTATAATATCGTTGAGAGGTACTTCGGAGGCCACCGTTATGGAACACTCTTGAAAGTAGTGTCGCAGCTTCCGGGATGCCATGAACACCGCGTACGCTATCTTTTGATAATGTGGGTACCGGTACTTGCATGGAGTTAAGACAGTGGATACATAGTACACTGGTTTTTGAAGAGGGAATTTGTGCCCTTCTATTTCTCGTTCGATGACGAGTACCGCGCTGACAACTTGATGTGTTGCCGCGATATATAATAACATCAGTTCGCCTAGGTTGGGCGCAGCCAGGACCGGATTTGTTGCCAATATGGCCGTAATTTCTTCGAGTCCGGCCGTGGCAGCATCCGTCCATTCAAAGTGTTCGGTGCGCCGGAGGAGGCGATAGAGGGGCAGTGCCTTTTCTCCCAAATGGGAGATGAAGCGGCTTAGAGCCGCCACGCATCCAGTTAGTTTTTGTATTTGTTTGAGGTCTTTTGGGATATCCAATTGTGACAGAGCTCGGATCTTGGCTGGGTTTGCTTCAATTCCTCTACCGAATACAATGAAGCCCAAGAGCTTTCCGGCTGGTACGCCAAAAACACATTTTTCCGGGTTGAGCTTAATGTCGTATGCTCGGAGGTTGTCGAATGTAAGCCTCAAATCGTCTACTAGAGTTTCGACGTGTTTGGTCTTAACGACCACATCGTCTACGTATGCCTCCACTGTTTTGCCTATCTGGGTTGCCAGACATGTCTGAATCATGCGTTGATATGTTGCGCCGGCGTTTTTGAGTCCGAAGGGCATTGTGTTGAAGCAGAATGGTTCGTATGGAGTAATGAATGCCGTTGCAGCCTGATCTTTTTCCGCCATCTTGATTTGATGGTATCCGGAGTATGCATCGAGGAAGCACAATGAATCATGCCCTGCGGTAGCATCGATGATTTGGTCGATGCGGGGGAGGGGGAAAAGATCCTTTGGACATGCCTTGTTAAGGTCTTTGAAATCGACACAAAGGCGCCAAGATTTGTCCTTTTTTGGTACCATTACCAGGTTTGCTAGCCAGTCCGGATGTTTTATATCTCTGATGAATCCGGCTTCTAAGAGTTTGGCTAGCTCCTCTCCCATTGCCTGTCTTTTGGGTTCGGAAAATCGCCGAAGAGCCTGTTTGACTGGCTTGAATCCTTTTAGGATATTTAGGCTGTCTTTTGTGTTCTGCCAGCCTGCGTGGGATTCCTGGCATATCTGAAGGGTGCCAGGCAAAAATGTCCCAATTTTCCTGAAGGAATTCTCGTAGTGCGGCTTCTACATCGGGGTTTAATTGTGCCCCAATGGAGGCCGTCTTTGTGGGGTCCGTTGGATGGACCTGGAATTTGACTATTTCGTCTGCTGGTTTAAAAGAGGTGGACTTAGATCTCTTATCGAGTATCACGTCGTCCCTATCCACCGTGGAGCGCAGCGCAGTGAGTTCCTCTGCCGCTAGGGCTTCGGATAGTGCCTCTAGGGCTAGTGCGGCTGTCTTATTTTCGGCGCGGAGTGCTATATCTGGATCACTGATAAGAGTGATGATTCCATTGGGCCCGGGCATTTTAAGCTTCATGTACCTGTAATGGGGTATAGCTTGGAAAATTGTGAATGCCTCTCGCCCTAACAAGGCGTGATATCCGCTGCCGAACGGGGCCACTTGGAACGTGACCTCCTCGGACCTGTAATTGTCCGGTGAGCCGAACACTACATCTAGTGTGATTTTTCCTCTGCAGCGTACATCCCGACTAGGGATTATTCCTCTAAAGGTTGTGCTGCTTCGCTCAATGGAGCTCCAGTCAATTTCCATTTTTTGGAGGGTTTCCTCGTAGATGAGGTTTAATCCGCTGCCGCCATCCATGAGTACCTTGGTAAGACGAAAGCCGTCCACTATCGGACTGAGGACCAATGCGGCTGGTGCTCGGGCTGTTTGGAATTTAGGTTCGTCGCTGGCATTGAAGGTGATAGCCGTGTTGCTCCATGGATTTGTTGTTGCTACTTGGTAGACTTCGGCGAGGCTGCAGATTGTTCGTTTCCGCATATTATTTGATGCAAAAGTCTCGAAGACTGTTAATACCGTACTGGTACTGTTGGGCTGGTGACCCGGGGCTAGAAAACCTTCACCGCTATTGGCCACCTGCCGTAGTATCCAACATGCTCGAAGGCTGTGTGTTGGAGTGGCGCCCTCTGTACTATGGATTTTGCAGGGTCCGTTGAGCCATCCCTCCAGTACGGTTCCGTGCCCTTTAGGGTTTTTTTGCTTTTTGGTTTTTAACCCAGGTGCTTGAGTATGACGCACCCTTTTACTTCGAACTAGGGTTGTGTTCAAGGCCAGATTGTCCCAAAACCTGGTTTCGGTTTTCCAGGCACTCTCCATCGCACAGTATTTTTGTACCATGGTTGCCAGGTCGGCGAAGCGTGTAACTTCGCGACGACTTATGGCGTTCATGATTCCCTTGTCCATGCAATTGTTGCAGAAAATTGAGATTGCGCTTTCCTCACGGCAGTCCTTTATCCTGTCCATAACCAGGAGGAATCTGGCGCAGTAATGATGTACTGTTTCATCGGGCTCTTGCCGTATTTGAGATAGATCGCTTATGTTTGGGTGGGCGGGCGGAATTAAATTCGGAACCCCGCCCAATCTGAGGCTCAAAGGCCGAGAAGTTTCCGTATTTGGAAGCTTGGATTGTTGGATGTTATCCAATAAATCTGGTCCGATGCCTGACTTTAGGTTTAGTACTTGATTGACGTTCGTCCCTCCGCGGGAATCCGGCATGGAGGGATCGGGAATCCGGACATAACTGGTCTTTAACATAGAAGAAGAGTCACTGTGTTGTTCCTCTACCACAACAACGTGGTGGGTAGCCTGGGGAGAGTTAATTTCTGTCAGATCGGTTTTAAGCCCAATCTGATCGTAGTCTGTAGCGACTCCCAGAGTGGCGATGCAATCCAAGAGCTCATTTACGGAGGAGAGCTCCATCGGATCTAGCTGCTCGGCGAATTCCGAGTTGACGTGAAGATCGCTTTTGATGACCTGAGAGGTCATTGTCGGAGCGGCGGCCGAACAAGCGGTCATAAGAAAACCGCCTAGCCGGATAGTTCGGCCGGTGGCCAAAGCTCCCTTGACGATGGCGCCGTCTTTAAAGACGGGAAAAGGCACCCCTCCTGATTGCGACGGCACAGAGGAACTCTCAATGAAAGCACCAATGTCGGTGTCAAAACCGGCGGATCTCGGTTAGGGGGTCCCGAACTGTGCATTTGGCGGATGGTAACAGGAGACAAGGGACACGATGTTTTACCCAGGTTTGGGCCCTCTTGATGGAGGTAAAACCCTACGTCCTGCTTGATTGATATTGATGATGTGGGTATTACAAGAGTAGATCTACCACGAGATCAAGGAGGCTAAACCCTAGAAGCTAGCCTATGGTATGATTGTTGTTCGTCCTATGGACTAAAGCCATCCGGTTTATATAGACACCGGAGAGGGCTAGGGTTACACAGAGTCGGTTACAATGGTAGGAGATCTACATATCCGTATTGCCAAGCTTGCCTTCCACGCCAAGGAAAGTCCCATCCGGACACGGGACGAAGTCTTCAATCTTGTATCTTCATAGTCTTGGAGTCCGGCTGATGATGATAGTTCGGCTATCCGGACACCCCCTAGTCCAGGACTCCCTCACTCCCCCTTAGGGTTTCCCCTCTCCCATGCGCATGGGCCTTGGGGGGGCTGGTGCCACTGGCCCATTAAGGCTAGGGTGCCCCCTACAGCCCATGTTGCTGTATTGGACGTGGTGGAACAATTTCCGGACCTCCGGACCCCTCCGGAATCCTCCGGAACCTTCTGGAAGCTTCCCGGTACAATACCGGAAAAACCCGAACTTTTCCCGGAACCCGAACAACAACTTTCCATATATAAATCTTTACCTCCGGACCATTCCGGAACTCCTCGTGACGTCCGGGATCTCATCCGGGACTCCGAACAACATTCAGTAACGACATACAAACTTCTTTTATAACCCTAGCGTCATCGAACCTTAAGCGTGTAGACCCTACGTGTTCGGGAACCATGCAGACATGACCGAGATGTTCTCCGGTCAATAACCAACAGCGGGATCTGGATACCCATGTTGGCTCCCACATGTTCCACGATGATCTCATCGGATGAACCACGATGTCAAGGACTCAATCAATCCCGTATTCAATTCCCTTTGTCTAGCGGTATTGTACTTGCCCGAGATTCGATCCTCGGTATCCCGATACCTTGTTCAATCTCGTTACCGGCAAGTCTCTTTACTCATTCCGTAACACATCATCCCATGATCAACCCCTTGGTCACATTGTGCACATTTTGATGATGTCCTACCGAGTGGGCCCAGAGATACCTCTCCGTTACACGGAGTGACAAATCCCAGTCTCGATTCGTGCCAACCCAACAGACACTTTCGGAGATACCCGTAGTGCACCTTTATAGCCACCCAGTTACATTGTGACGTTTGGTGCACCCAAAGCATTCCTACGGTATACGGGAGTTGTACAATCTCATGGTCTAAGGAAATGATACTTGACATTAGAAAAGCTTTAACATACGAACTACGATCTTTGTGCTAGGCTTAGGATTGGGTCTTGTCCATCACATCATTCTCCTAATGATGTGATCTCGTTATCAACGACATCCAATGTCCATGGTTAGGAAACCGTAACCATCTATCGATCAACGAGCTAGTCAGCTAGAGGCTTACTAGGGACATGGTGTTGTCTATGTACCCACACATGTATCTGAGTTTCCTATCAATACAATTATAGCATGGATAATAAACGATTATCGTGAACAAATATAATAATAACTAATTTATTATTGCCTCTAGGGCATATTTCCAACAGTCTCCCACTTGCACTAGAGTCAATAATCTAGTTCACATCGCCATGTGATTAACATTGGTAGGTCACATCGCCATGTGACCAACATCCAAAGAGTTTACTAGTGTCACTAAACTAGTTCACATCATCATGTGATTAAGACTCAATGAGTTCTGGGGTTTGATCATGTTTTGCTTGTGAGAGAGGTTTCAGTCAACGGATCTGTAACATTCAGATCCGTATTTACTTCGCAAATCTCTAGGTCATATTGTAAATACTGCTTCCACGCTCCACTTGGAGCTATTCCAAAAGATTGTTCCACTATACGTATCCGGTTTGCTGCTCAGAGTTATTCGGATAGGTGTTAAAGCTTGCATCGACGTAACCCTTTACGCCGAACTCTTTATCACCTCCATAATCGAGAAACATGTCCTTATTACTCCAAGGACAACTTTTGACCGTTGTCTGGTGATCCACTCCTTGATCATCTGTGTACCCTCTTGACAGATATATAGCAAGGCACACATCAGGTGCGGTACACAGCATAGCATACTGTAGAGCCTACGTCTAAAGCATAGGGGACGACCTTCGTCCTTTCTCTCTTTTCTGCCGTGGTCAAGCTTTAAGTCTTAACTTCATACCTTACAACTCAGCCAAGAACTCCTTCTTTGACTGATCCATCTTAAACACCTTCAAGATCATGTCAAGGTATGTGCTCATTTGAAAGTACCATTAAGCGTTTTTGATCTATCCTCATAGATCTTGATGCTCAATGTTCAAGTAGCTTATTCCAGGTTTTCTATTGAAAAACACTTTTCAAATAACCCTATATGCTTTCCAGAAATTCTACATCATTTCTGATCAACAACATACTCATCAGAAATTCTATAGTGCTCCCACTCACTTCTTTGGAAATACAAGTTTCTCATAAACTTTTCATAAACCCAAAATCTTTGATCATCTTATCAAAGTGCATATTCCAACTCCGAGATGCTTACTCCAGTCCATGGAAGGATCGCTGGAGCTAGCATACCTTTTAGCATCCTTAGGATCGACAAAACCTTTCTGATTGTATCACATACAACCTTTCCTTACAAAAACTGGTAAGGAAACTCGTTTTGACATCCATCTGCCAGATTTCATAAATGCAGCTAATGCTAACATGATTCCGACGGACTTAAGCATTGCTATGGATGAGAGAATCTCATCGTAGTCAACTCCTTGAACTTGTGAAAAACTCTTCGCCACAAGTCGAGCTTCATAGATGGTGACATTACCGTCCATGTCCGTCTTCTTCTTAAAGATCCATTTATCTCAATGGCTTGCCGATCAACGGGCAAGTCCACCAAAGTCCATGCTATGGATCCTATCTCGGATTTCATGGCTTCTAACCATTTGTCGGAATTTGGGTCCACCATCGCTTCTCCATAGCTTGTAGGTTCATTGTTGTCTAGCAACATGACCTTCAAGACAGGATTACTGTACCACTCTGAAGTAGTACGCATCCTTGTCACCCTACGAGGTACGGTAGTGACTTGATCCAATACTTCATGATCACTATCATGAGCTTCTACTTCAATTGGTGTAGGCGCCACATGAACTACTTCCTGTGCCCTGCTATACACTTGTTGAAGTGACGGTTCAATAACCTTATCAAGTCTCCACCATCCTCCCACTCAATTCTTGAGACAAACCTTTCCTCGAGAAAGGACCCGATTGACGAAACAACCCCTATTGCTTTCGGATCTGAATTAGGAGGTATACCCAACCGTTTTGGGTGTCCTACGAAGATGATTTTTATCCGCTTTGGGTTCGAGCTTATCAACCTTAAACTTTTCACATAAGCGCCGCAGCCCCAAACTTTTAAGGAACGATAACTTAGGTTTCTCCAAACCATAGTTGATACGGTGTCGTCTCAACGGAATTGCGTGGTGCCCTATTTAAAGTGAATGCGGTTGTCTCTAATGCCTAACCCATGAACGATAGTTGTAATTCGATAAGAGACATCATGGTATGCACCATATCCAATAGGGTGCAGTTATGATGTTCGGACACACCATCACACTATGGTGTTCCAGGCGGTATTGGTTGTGAAACAATTTCCACAATGTCTTAATTGTATGCCAAATTCGCAGATACTCATCTCTATGATCATATCATAGACATTTCTATCCTCCTGTCACGATGGTCTCCAACTTCACTATGAAATTACTTGAACCTTTCAACAATTCAGATTTGTGTTTCATCAAGTAAATATACTCAGTATCTACTCAAATCATCTGTGAAGTAAGAACATAACAATATCCACTACGTGCCTCATCACTCATTAGACTGCACACATCAAAATGTATTACTTCCAACAAGTTGCTTTCTTGTTCCATTTTACTGAAAACGAGGCTTTCAGTCATCTTGCCCATGTGGTATGATTTGCATGTCTCAAGTGATCCAAAATCAAGTGAGTCCAAACGGTCCATATGCATGGAGTTTCTTCATGCGTATATACCAATATACATGGTTCACATGTCTCAATATTTTCAAAAACGAGTGAGTCCAAAGATCCATCAACATGGAGCTTCTTCATGCGTTTTATACCAATATGACTTACATGGTAGTGCCACAAGTAAGTGATACTATCATTACTATCTTATATCTTTTGGCATGAAAATGTGTATCACTACGATCGAGATTCAGTAAACCATTCCTTTAGGTGCAATACCATTGAAGGTATTATTCAAATAAATAGAGTAACCATTATTATCCTTAAATGAATAACCGTATTGCGATAGACATAATCCAATTATGTCTATGCTCAACGCAAACACCAAATGACAATTATTCAGATTTAATACTAATCTTGATGGTAGAGGGAGCGTGCGATGTTTGATCACATCAAACTTGGAAACACTTCCAACACATATCGTCAGCTCACCTTTAGCTAGTCTCCGTTTATTCCGTAGCTCTTTTATTTCGAGTTACTAACACTTAGCAACCGAACCGGTATCTTAATACCCTGGTGCTACTAGGAGTACTAGTAAAGTACACATTAACATAATGTATATCCAATATACGTCTATCGACCTTGCCAGCCTTCTCATCTACCAAGTATCTAGGGTAATTCTGCTCTAGTGGTTGTTCCCCTTATTACAAAAGCACTTAGTCTCGGGTTTGGGTTCAACCTTGGGTTTCTTCACTAGAGCAGCAGCTGATTTGCCGTTTCATGAAGTATCCCTTCTTGCCCTTGCCCTTCTTGAAACTAGTGGTTTCACCAACCACCAACAATTGATGCTCCTGCTTGATTTCTACTTTCGCGGTGTCAAACATCGCGAATACCTCAAGGATCATCATATCTATCCCTGATATGTTATAGTTCATCACGAAGCTCTAGCAGCTTGGTGGCAATGACTTTGGAGAAACATCACTATCTCATCTGGAAGATCAACTCCCACTCGATTCAAGTGATTGTTGCACTCAGACAATCTGAGCACAAGCTCAATGATTGAGCTTTTCTCCCTTAGTTTGCAGGCTAAGAAAATCATCGGAGCTCTTATACCTCTTGACGTGGGCACGAGCCTGAAATCCCAATTTCAGCCCTCGAAACATCTCATATGTTCCGCGATGTTTCGAAAACGTCTTTGGTGCCTCTACTCTAAACCATTAACTGAACTATCACGTAGTTATCAAAACGTGTATGTCCGATGTTCGCAACATCCACAGATGACATTTGGGGTTCAGCACACTGAGTGGTGCATTAAGGACATAAGCTTTCTATTGTCCGCATAATTGCTACTGTCAACTTTCAACTATATTTTCTCTAGGAACATATCTAAAGAGTGGAACTAAAGCGCGAGCTTACGACATAATTTGCAAAGATCTTTTGACTATGTTCAGGATAATTAAGTTCATCTTATGAACTCCCACTCAGATAGACATCCCTCTTGTCATCTAAGTGATTACATGATCCGAGTCAACTAGGCCGTGTCCGATCATCACGTGAGACGGACTAGTCATCATCGGTGAACATCTTCATGTTGATCGTATCTACTATACGACTCATGCTCGACCTTTCGGTCTCTTGTGTTCCGGGGCCATGTCTGTACATGCTAGGCTCGTCAAGTCAACCTAAGTGCTTCGCGTGTGTAAATCTGGCTTACACCCGTTGTATGTGAACGTAAGAATCTATCACACCCGATCATCACATGGTGCTTCGAAACGACAAACTTTCGCAATGGTGCATAGTTAGGGGGAACACTTTCTTGAAATTTTAATGAGGGATCATCTTATTTACTACTGTTGTTCTAAGCAAATAAGATGCATAAACATGATAAACATCACATGCAATCAAATAGTGACATGATATGGCCAATATCATTTTGCTCCTTTTGATCTCCATCTTCGGGGCTCCATGATCATCATCGTCACCGGCATGACACCATGATCTCCATCATCATGATCTCCATCATCGTGTCTTCATGAAGTTGTCTCGCCAACTATTACTTCTACTACTATGGCTACCGGTTAGCAATAAAGTAAAGTAATTACATGGCGTTGTTTAATGACACGCAGGTCATACAATAAATTAAGACAACTCCTATGGCTCCTGCCGATTGTCATACTCATCGACATGCAAGTCGTGATTCCTATTACAAGAACATGATCAATCTCATACATCACATATCATTCATCACATTATTCTTGGCCATATCACATAACATAGCATACCCTGCAAAAACAAGTTAGACGTCCTCTAATTGTTGTTTGCATGTTTTACGTGGCTGCTATGGGTTTCTAGCAAGAACGTTTCTTACCTACGCAAAAACCACAACGTGATATGCCAATTGCTATTTACCCTTCATAAGGACCCTTTTCATCGAATCCGTTCCGACTAAAGTGGGAGAGACTGGCACCCGCTAGCCACCTTATGCACCAAGTGCATGTCAGTCGGTGGAACCTGTCTCACGTAAGTGTACGTGTAAGGTCGGTCCGAGCCGCTTCATCCCACAATACCGTCGAAACAAGATTGGACTAGTAACGGTAAGCATATTGAACAAAATCAACGCCCACAACTACTTTGTGTTCTACTCGTGCAAAGAATCTACACAATAGACCTAGCTCATGATGCCACTGTTGGGGAACGTAGCAGAAATTCAAAATTTTCCTACGTGTCACCAAGATCTATATATGGAGAAACCAGCAACGAGGGGAAGGAGAGTGCATCTACATACCCTTGTAGATCGCTAAGCAGAAGCGTTCAAGAGAACGGGGTTGAAGGAGTCGTACTTGTCATGATCCAAATCACCGGAGATCCTAGTGCCGAACGGACGGCACCTCCGCATTCAACACACGTACAGCCCGGTGACGTCTCCCATGCCTTGATCCAGCAAGGAGAGAGGGAGAGGTTGAGGAAGACTCCATCCAGCAGCAGCAAAACGGCATGGTGGTGGTGGAGGAGCGTGGCAATCCAGCAGGGCTTCGCCAAGCACCGCGAGAGAGGAGGAGTACTTGGGAGAGGGGGAGGGCTGCGCCAGAACTTGTGGTGTGGCTTCCCTCCCACCCCTCCACTATTTATAGGTGGGGGGAGAGGGGGCCGACCCCCCTAGATCTCATCTAGGGTTGGGGGCGGCGGCCAAGGGGGGAGGAGTGCCTCCCAAGTCAAGTGGAGGCCCTCCCCCTTAGGGTTTCCCCTCTCCCATGCGCATGGGCCTTGGGGGGGCTGGTGCCCCTGGCCCATTAAGGCTAGGGCGCCCTCCTACAGCCCATGCTGCTGTATTGGACGCGGTGGAACAATTTCTGGACCTCCGGACCCCTCCGGAATCCTCGGGAACCTTCTGGAAGCTTCCTAGTACAATACCGGAAAAACCCAAACTTTTCCCGGAACCCGAACAACAACTTTCCATATATAAAGCTTTACCTCCGGACCATTCCGGAACTCCTCGTGACGTCCGGGATCTCATCCGGGACTCCGAACAACATTCGGTAACCACATACAAACTTCCTTTATAACCCTAGCGTCATCGAACCTTAAGCATGGAGACCCTACGGGTTCGGGAACCATGCAGACATGACCGAGACGTTCTTTGGTCAATAATCAACAGCGAGATCTTGATACCCATGTTGGCTCCCACATGTTCCACGATGATCTCATCGGATGAACCACGATGTCAAGGACTCAATCAATCCCGTGTTCAATTCCCTTTGTCTAGCGGTATTGTACTTGCCCGAGATTCGATCGTCGGTATCCCGATACCTTGTTCAATCTCGTTACCGGCAAGTCTATTTACTCGTTCCATAACACATCATCCCGTGATCAACCCCTTGGTCACATTGTGCACATTATGATGATGTCCTACCGAGTGGGCCCAGAGATACCTCTCCGTTACACGGAGTGACAAATCCCAGTTTCGATTCGTGCCAACCCAACAGAAACTTTCGGAGATACCCGTAGTGCACCTTTATAGCTACCCAGTTACGTTGTGACGTTTGGTGCACCCAGAGCATTCCTATGGTATCTGGGAGTTGTACAATCTCATGGTCTAAGGAAATGATACTTGACATTAGAAAAGCTTTAACATACGAACTACGATCTTTGTGCTAGGCTTAGGATTGGGTCTTGTCCATCACATCATTCTCCTAATGATGTGATCCCGTTATCAACGACATCCAATGTCCATGGTTAGGAAACCATAACCATCTATCGATCAACGAGCTAGTCAACTAGAGGCTTACTAGGGACATGGTGTTGTCTATGTACCCACACATGTATCTGAGTTTCCTATCAATACAATTATAGCATGGATAATAAACGATTATCGTGAACAAGGAAATATAATAATAACTAATTTATTATTGCATCTAGGGCATATTTCCAACAGAACCCACCTTGCAATGCCGAAGACAATCTACGCGCCGGACACATCGTCATTGAAGCCTGGTTCAGGGGCAACTGAGGGAGTCCTAGATTAAGGGGTCCTCGGGTGTCCGGACTATGTAACATGGGCCGGACTAATGGGCTGTGAAGAAACAAGATAGAAGACTTCTTCCCGTGTCTGGATGGGACTCTCCTTTTCGTGGATGGCAAGCTTGGCGTTCGGATATGTAGATTTCTTCCTTTGTAAACCGACTCTGTACAACCCTAGGCCCCTCCGGTGTCTATATAAGCTGGAGGGGTTAGTCCGTAGAGGCAATCACAATCATATAGGCTAGACATCTAGGGTTTAGCCATTATGATCTCGTGGTAGATCAACTCTTGTAATCCTCATATTCATCAAGATCAATCAAGCAGGAAGTAGGGTATTACATCCATCAAGAGGGTCCGAACCTGGGTAAACATCATGTCACCCGTCTCCTATTACCATCGACCCTAGACGCACAGTTCGGGACCCCCTACCCGAGATCCGCCGGTTTTGACACCAACAACAACAAGTTGTTGTAAATAGAAGCCGAGTACAATCAAAAGCCCTTAGGTCCACCTAAAACTTCTTTTTATGCTGTTCAACATGTCCATCCGTGAGAAATTTCTTGTCGTAAAACTTAATCCTCATGGACAATAGTGTCCTCACATTCAACATGAAGAATGTGCTGCTTCCTCTACCATCGATTGGTTAGACCTTTTTCTCGAAGTCCTAGTACCTAAATAGACATAAAAATTGAAAACGGTTAATGTCTAAAATAGAGTATGTCGAAGGAGCGACAACTGAACGGTTAATTCTAGTACATTATATATGGGCTTCCAATGTGTCCAAAATCATCACCTTTATATACAAATTCTCCAGACATGGAAAGCATTGCAACAAGCCAACAATGGTGTTCAGATCAAGACACCGTATATAAATAGGGTCCCAATAACTGCCACACGTGTGGCATCGATAGGAACCTGCCCGCACGCCTCGTGTGGCATGGACAGGAACCCGCCCGCACAACCTCGTCCGGGCGCGCAATTGCACAGCCCGCATGTCCGGTGTGTGGCAACCTCGCCCGCACGACCCCGTCCGGGCCAGACGACCCTGCTGCCCGCACGACCCAGCCGTTCCCGGCCTCCGATCGATCCCCACTCTTGACTGCTGCCATCGTCCCCCACCTCCCGAACCCCTACCTCCATCGCCGGCCTTCTCTGGTTGCCATGGCAACCAGAGCAGATCCGTAGGGAACTCCCACCGCAAACCACACCCCAACCCTCCCCCCACTCCAACCCCGCCCTCCAAAGACGATCAGCTAAAAGCAGGTGAAATCTCCCGATCTCATACTGCTTCTCATCCTTCTTCTGGGCAGAAAATTGCAAATTTACAGATGAAGGTGGCGACCGGATCCATGCTATAGGGGTAAAACACTACATGGTTCAGTGTATCTTCGCAATTGCCAAGCAGAATACACTAGATCTGCCATGTACTACGCTTGAGATTAACTTAAGTTCCTAGTTTGATTGACGCAAGTAGTTGGTTATGAAATGGATGAGTAGGAATCCCTAAAGAAAGGAGAGGAGGGTCAAATTTGGAATAAAGGGGTTGGGAAAAATTAATTGCCGCTTGTGTATAACGTCAGTTGCCACCTTTCGTTGTTAGTAACTGCCACCAAGTTGACCTATTGCTTGCCATCCCTATTGTAGTGGCTATTGCCATCTAATCGAACGGATAGCTAGCACACAAATTTTTAGAAAAAAGAGTGTCCATGTGCATGTCCTACTTGCCGCGATGTGTTGTTTGCCTACGCATGAAAATGGGATAACACTGACGTGTTATCTTCTATGTGCAAGCAGTGGAAGAATACAATTCTTGTGGATTGTTGATGCGTTCTTGTTCATGCAGTGATTGAGAACACATTGGAAGAAGCGAGACGCGGAAAGAATGAATCACGAAGATGGCAGTGATACTTGGGGTTCTCAAAGGCCAGAAACGCCCCCTTGGGATGCATCAGAGTACAGTCAACTCATTTCTGCAGGGCCGTTGCTGCCACTACTAGAAAAATATGCAGGCATTGGTATGATGCATGATGACAAACGAAAAGAACAGTTGCCATGTTCGTAATGATGAAGATGACATTCTACTTATGTCGTACACTATCATTTTTTCGCAGGTTCTTATGACCAAAACACACTCAGGGGGCCTCCGTGGCAAGTTCAGTCACAGGGCGCTAACAATGACAAATGTACGGGCAACCAACGTCAACTAGCTAATATGTCTAATCAAGGTAACACATACGAAAAAGAACAAATACTGGTCTGGACATGAAAAATAAACTTGCAAAAGTTGGCAAAAAGACTCACGAGTTATGACGGGTGAAAATGCAGAGCCTTCATGCAACACGTGGCATCAGGCAGCACCCATGTACCTGCCATCGACGTCATACACAGGTGAGTCCATAAAAAAGTGAAGTTGCGGACGGTGAATTAGCAGAAGGAGCATAGTTGACAACTGCAGTTGCCATGACTGGACAACTGCAATTGCCATGGAGAAATAACTGCAGTTGTCATCCCTGGACAACTATTGTTGCCCTCCCTAGACAACTGCAGTTGCCATGGAGGAACAACTGCAGTTGCCATGCCAAGGCAACCGCAATTGCCATGCCATGGCAACTGCAGTTGCCCTGATAGCACAAACTGCATTTGCCATGTATTAACCAACTACTACGATGCTTACAGGTTATTATGGTGGTGGTAACCCGGCAAACGTCTCGTGGCAAGCTTCACAGATTGTAGATAGAGCACGTCAATTTGGTGTCACGGATCACACAAGATGGGCACATGCAACACAACAAGGTAAGGAAAAAATTGAACCACAAAAAAGCACTACATTTGTTTTTGTGGCAAAAAAATAGCATGTGACAAAAAAGAAGATTTGTAGCAGTGATGGTGGACAAAACCAAGCATAAAACGCTAACAAATGGTTGTGTGTGATGAGTCATGTATTGTCTTTGAAAATTTCCCAACTGCTAAAAGCATGTGTGCAGCACTAAATGGTTGATCGCATTTGCCTAGTGAGATCAGACTTAGAATGCAATAGTTTTGATGCTAGAACACAGTGGTTGCCATGTGTTGGTAGCAGTATTTGCCATGTATGCAGGACTGCAGCTACCATGCATATAGAACCCAAGTTTTCGTACTAAGAAGGAGCTGGTTGTCGTGCATTGGCAAACAATAGTTGCCATGTTTGTTGGACTGTAGCTGCCATGACTGGACAACTACAGTTGCCATACATGTCCACGCGCAGACTCACGGCTTGCTGTTTGAATGATGTAATGCCAAATCACTCGAAGTTGATGTGATCCGTTGCGATGAACATGTTAGTCAAACAAAAATCTTACTCTCGTACCTCTTTTTTCTATTACAGGGCCTACAACTACAGTGAATAGCGGCGCGGGGACATCTACTGCGGGGAGCTCTGAGCGCACGGAAGACGCGTTCCACCAGCCAGCAGACAATCATGCCACAAACAATGTCGAGTCAGAGTTAGAAATGGCAATCATTCCAGCAGTTCTGACAGGCACCCCTTTGAACACAAGCACTAGCAACACTCAAGTAGATGAAACTGCCGCCGATACTGAAGTGAATGATGAAACTGACAACCAGGCACAAGGGGATGAAGATGATGGGCAACCAGAGATCGTGATACCTCAGCCACCGTACGTTGGGCAGAGATTTGAATCGTTTGCATGAGCAAAGGAATTCTACCAGACATATGGAAAGTTCCATGGCTTTGCCGTCAACACCAAATACCATAGGAAAGTTAAGAAAACTAACGAGTACAGCAGAGGTGAGATGAGGTGCCACAAGGCACGAAGGAACAAGAAGGGGAACGGTGTTGCACCTGTCGTTCTGGAACGAAAGAGAGGTATCATTCTAAAGACGGGATGCCCTGTCCGGTGTAAGCTAAACGTAGATGGAACACAGTATGTGGTCACTGAATATTTTGACGAGCACAACCACAAACTCATAAAGAAGTTCGACCTGGTAAAATTTCTGACCGCCCATAGAGGATTCACCCCCGTCGAAAGGCAATTCGTAAAGCTGCTACATGATTGTAACGTTGGTCCATCAAGAATGGTCCAGATACTATCACTCATCCACAGCAAAAAGGGGACTCTGAGTAGCATGCCCTACATACCAGCTGACGTCACAAACCTACAGGCAAAGTAACATAGAGAGAGCAAGTTGGCTGATATAGAGGCCACAATGGCCTAGTTCGATGAGAAAGCGAAGGAAGATCCAGATTTCTTCTACAGGATAAGGTTGGACGATGAGGACCGTGTCTGGAACATGTATTGGGTGGATGGTGCTGCAAGGAGAGCCTACAAACATTTCCGAGATTGCATTTCATTCGACACGATGTATCTCACTAATATGTACAAGATGCCATACGCTCCGTTCATAGGAATAAATAACCACAATCAGTCATTGCAGTTCGGCTGCGGGCTCGTTCGGAACAAAGACATGGATGGGTACGTTTGGCTGTTCAAGACCTTCTTGGAGTGCATGGATGGACTTGCTCCGATGAACATAATAACAGACCAGGATTTCAGCATGCGTGCAGACATAGAGGAGGTCTTTCCGTTGGTGGTGCACAGGCACTGCAGGTGGCACATTTTAAAGAAGGCTGAGGAGACGCTAGGACCGTTCTTTGCTGACCGTCCAGAGCTGCACAAGGCATTCGAGCTGTGCGTGGACCACAGCTTGACGGTGGAAGAGTTTGAAAGGAGCTGGATGGCCATGATTGAAACATATCAAGTCCAAGACAACGAGACTCTTGATAGCCTATGGGAGAAGCGAATGTACTGGGTGCCGGCCTACTTCATGCAGTGCTTCTTCCCCTTTCTACAGACTACACAGCGCAGCAAGGGGTTCAATGCTGTTTTGAAGCGGTACATGAGCCCTGGTAACTCATTGCTATAGTTTGCCAGGAAGTACACAACTTTGCAACAAAAAATTCTGGGATCTGAGCTACAGCAAAAAGCTAACACCGCGCTAAAGCAACCAAAATTGCTAACGTATTTACCGATGGAGAGGCAAATGAGCAAGATATACACCAACAAGATCTTTAACAAGTAAGTCAGTTGTGTTACAGTCTTATCTGCGCTAAAAGTACTAAGGCAGTAGGTGCCATATAGAGTGCAATGCAGTTGCCATGATATGCAGTTGCCATGTTTAATGAAATACTGCTTGCCATGCTTACTCAGCTGCAGTTGCCATGTTCAATGAAAATTCTATTTGCCATGCTTGCTTGGATGCATTTACCATGTTCCATGAAGTGCAATTGCCATGTTTAATGCACTGTACTTCCATTGGGGCATGTTGGTATGCAAATGCCACTGTCAGCTAAAAAATGTTATATTGTCGACACATTTGCTGAAATGTAATTGACATGTCTATTAAAATACAACTGCCATGTTTACTCAACTGTAGATGGCATGTTTAATAAAAATGCAGTTGCCATGTTTTATGCAATGTGCTTCCATTGGGGAATGTTGGTGTGGAAATGACGATGTCCAGTTGAAAATGTAGTACAGTTTCCATGTCTAGTGTACTGCAGTTGCCATGTCTGGTGTACTGTAGTTGCCATGTCAAGTGTACTGCAGTTGCCATGTTCAAGGTACTATATTTGCCATGTTCACTGTACTATGTTTGCATGTTCAAAACAAAATGCATTTCTATTTCCATGACAAACCTAAGGTGCTACAAAAAAAGCGTGCACGATAATTTAATAGAAGACACACAAAACTTGCAGATTCCAGGAAGAAATAAAGCGTGCCAGCATGTTTACGGCTTTCCAGGTGGACGAACATACGTTCAAGGTGTGTTCTATTTTGGGCATGTCATATTCAGAACCTGAAGACCCGGACAAAGGGAGGAACTACTTCGTCAAAGCCTCGATAGGCGAAGGCGAATACTACTGCCAATGCTGCAAGTTTGAATGGGACAGCATTGTGTGCTGTCACATACTAAAAGTAATGGACATGAACGCTGTGACACAGATGCCCCGCCATTTCATAAGGCGACGATGGACTTGGGACGCTGACGATGCGTTTGCGCCGCAGACAACAAACATAGTTCTGGCTGTGCATGAAGAGAGACCTGAGGCAACCATGGAAGCCGTGAGGCACGTTGTGCTGACAAAGAACTATGCTGAGCTAATGATGAAGCGTGCAAGAGTGATGAGACAGTGAGAGTCACAGAAAAACACAGGAAGGCCCTGAAAAGAGAGCTTGATGAGATCAAGAAGAGGAAAGCTGAAGAAGCCTTACACCAGTTCCCCCGCACATCAAGTGTGCCTTCATCCACGGGGCCATCATCTAAAAACTCGGAGATAGGATCTGGAACAGCAAGCACACAAACCCAGGTCCGGAACCCACCCCATTCCATCACAAAGGGTCGTCCAAGAGAGATAAGGTACAAATCGGGATTGGAGATTCAAGCAAAACACAAGAAAACGAAGAAAGGGACGGGCAATCCATAAGCAAAAATTGGGGCACTGTGCCATGGTCCTTGTTGACATTTTGTTTTGTACCCTAGATGGTGTGATTTTTTTAAAATTGGGAGAATGACTCTTGAGGGGCATCAGAAGTTGAAGGAAAATACATTGAATAGATAAATGCAGTTGCCATGTTATGGGTACTTAATCTGCCATGTTATGTGTGGTTAATCTGCCATGCTATTTTATACTAAATATGCCATGCTATTTTATACTAAATATCCATGTTAATTGTACTAGATCTGCCATGTTAGTTGTACTAGATCTGCCATGTTAGTTGTACTGGATCTGCCATGTTAGTTGTACTGGATCCGCCATGTTAATTGTACTGGATCTGCCATGTTAATTATGTTGGATCTGCCGTGTTGTTTGTATTGAATCTGCCATGTTAGCTGTACTGAAATATGACATGGTATTTGTAATGACTCTGCATCGCATATATTTCCATGAAAATTCGTCGCGGTTTAGTCACACATAGTGTGTTGTGTGCAAATGTATGGGAAACAAATTGAAAAAAGCGTAACGTGCATCAACCACATGAAAGGTAACGGCTACATGATCAAACTATCATGCTAGCCGGTAAAATTTAGCGATGAAAAAGAAGAAGCAAAACAGCCAAATGAAAAACAACGATGACTTTAACTAACCATATCTGATGAACTACATTTTGCCATGTTTTAAAACATCGTAGACGCATTCGAAGCAACAAACTGTTGCTACAAACGATGAAACCATAGTAATAGTGATAAACATAAAATGTATCTGCTGTCACACCTAAATAGGTTCACATCCACACATATATTACAGAAAATATTCAAATGTCGCTCACACACCACCACTACATACTAGGCTACGCAGGGTTGCAGTCATAACATAGCACACGAACATGGTTTTGACAAGGACAAAAGAGATAGTACCTTACATTCCTCGGCAACAGAATGTAAGGTATGCGTCCGGTGTGTAACCCCACATGATCACTTGTACTTCTTGATGACTTTCTTGACAGCTTCCTCCACGAACTCGCGTGCTCCGGACCGCTTGTTGAAATCTTCATTCGTCAACCAGTTCCATGTGTAAATTTTTCGGAGCTCGACGACCGTTGCAGCTGTTACAGCGGGGACAAGTCTACCATCCCACTTTGCAAAGTATTCCAACGTGTGGAAGCCACAGTCCGTCCTGCACAAGGAAGGGAGTCAGGTGAACTCGCAAAAAGGACAGACATAGCAGTGATAAACTTCAATTTAGATGTAACAACAAAAAGAGGGGTGGGATTGATGTAAATGGCACATGAAGGAGGGGGTAGGAAATTACGTGTTCCCTTGATTCGTAGTCGCCACGTACTCAACCGGGAAATGTCTGATCTGGACCTTTGAGTTTTCATAGTGACGGTTCCATGTCTCTTTGACGTTGTTGATGAAGAATTCAGCATGCGAAGTAAGGTCTGCATCAGCTGCCGAACGCATTGAATCGAGCACCTCAAAGTGTTGGTTCTTCAGGTCAAGACAGATCGCATAGTGGTGACCACACTTGTCGTTTGGGTCGTGTGGTGCAAGCTCCTGGAACATGGGGAACATGACCTGCATGTAAAAGTGAAGGAAATGAGAAGCAGAGTTCACATGAAGAACAACAGAGGGACAAAAAAGTTGAATCACGTAGAATGTTTAGTTATGGTGGGGGTAGTTGAAAGAAAGTTGTCATCCATGTATGAACAAAATTTGTCGTGTATTTTACTATGAAGTTGCCACATAGTTTGCACGGGATGCAAAAACATCAAAAAGTCAGTTTGCACGGCAGCTATTGCCACATGAAACATCTGCCACATAAACAGAGTGAAGATGATGGCAAAAAATCATACCATGTGAAAAAAGTGCAAACAGGGAAGGAGTACTCACATATTTCTTAATTGTGAGCTTGAATTCACCATGTTGAGCAAAATTCTTCCTCAGGATTTTGTGGTGGAAGTCACCATCCCATATTTTGCAGGTCACACTGTAATGCATGATTATTTTGTCGGCACACACATCCGTATGATTGTTGATGTAGTCAATCCCGCATGCAACTACATTCATCGACATTTTACCATTTGGCCTCACGGACTCGGCAAGATCACCCAGGTCGACGTACGTCGCTTCACATTGAATGATCTTGGTTCTGTCCAAACATGAGCTGTATGAAAACAATATAACATGAAAGAATCATGCCTACTAAGTAAAAAATGAAAGAACTAAAACGTAAGCGGATCATGTATAGAAAGTACAAAGAAGATGAATGGTAAAAAAGGAGCAAAGCAAAAATGAGAGATTATGTGGTGTGGTCATTTACGCTTTCAGCTCCTTCATGTGCTTGCTGTTGGCCCTCGCATTTCCAAACTGCTTGACAATATCGTACAGCTGGGTCTGTTCCTTTGTGGCCCTGAATTATGGCTCGTAGTCTTCCGCGGGAGGTGGGTGAACTACCCTCTGCTGCCTCACAGAACCAGGGGTGGCACTCCTAATGGTATCCTCAGATACCGTATCTGCAGGCACGCTTGAACTTGATTGCCCCTGCCCTCGTGAGAACCTCCTCTGCAATGCTGCCTCCTCGATCCTGCGGTAGGCATCATCAAGTGACGGTGAAATCTCCTCAGGGGTGGCTGCAAGGATCAAAAAAAGTGGATTAGGATACCTAGAAATCAAAAAAAGATGGATTGTGAGAAGATAGGGTGCATGATGTGAAATGTAGGTACAAAAAGTGGGGAGTTGCCATGTGTGGTGCAACTACAGTTGCCATGTCAGAGAAACTACAGTTGCCATGTGTATTGCATTGTACTTGCCATATCACAGCAACTAAAGTTGCCATGTTGTGTGAACTCCACTTGCCATGTACTTGCCGAATGGAAAAATGCAGCATGGAAACAAAAAATGCAGGTGGCATTGTGCAGCAATTCCAGTTGCCATGTGTATTGCACTATATTTGCCATGTGACAACAACTACAGTTGCCATGTTGAATCAACTTCAGTTGCCATGTGGTTGCACAATGTGAAATGCAGCATGGCAGCAAAAAAATGTAGGTGACAGGGTGCATCAAATCCAGTTGCCATGTCATCACATATCAGTTGCCATCACAAGTGAGAACCCCCAAAAATATGATTGGGACAAAACTCAAACTACAAAGATGTATACAAGAAAATGATAAGCACATGATAAATGTACCTTGGACTATCGGCTCTGCGAACTTGATAGCCTTCCTGCCCTCGACCATTGGCTGCGCCATCATTGCGGGCATGCCTCCCAGGAAAGCAAAAGCAACTGGCATAGGATCTGGCACCACTGGTTGATCTTGACTAATGCCAAGACTAAAGCTCGGTGGGGTGAAGGCCATTGGGTGCCTCTCATGCCTACTGGCCATACCACGAACAACTTGCGGGGCAGAATCCAAGGGTGACAGATAAACAAACATATCTGAATCAGCCGCTCCAGAATGATCGGGCTTATTTGTATGGCGGGGCGTGTTGTCAGCGGTATCAGCCGCAGCTTTCTTGACAATCTTATTGTTTGGGCTGTATGGGACACCCACATTGACTGGCAGCCTACAAGTGCGCAGATTTAAGCTGGGGATTTCCACTGCGGGTAAAGGCGCAGTCTGCTCCGGACGTTCACCTGCGTCACTCGTGCCCGGCTTGACACTTGCAACAGTTGTGCTCCGGTCTTCCGGTTTCTCCATCACATTGCTTTTGGCAGATGGCGGGAACAGTGTGGACGCGGGAACATAACCAGACTCTTGTCTGCTGATCCTAGCTACAGCTGGTGCGTTGGGTATGTCTGTTGATTGCTTGCGGGGGCTATGACGCCTAGGTGGAAGACCAGCACACGAAACAGTCTCCTTAGCAGTATCTGCACCGACAGGAGCTGGAGGTATTGTGCCAAGACTCTCACCTGTAGATGGCATATCATTGTGAACTGCCACCTCAGCCACTTCTGTCATGGACACAGGAGTGCCACCACGCACGCGCTTGGAATCAGTGTCAGATGAGCGGGAATCTTCCTTGCTTAGGTTGGTCTCGGGAGCGTCCACTTCAACGCTTGCTGATGGGGTGGCATGGCTCACAGCAACATCCTTCATTGCCAGAAGATTTGGCAATATCTCAGCTGTCCTGGCAGATACCGACTCGTCACTCCCCGATGTACGGATGCCTGTTGTTCTGGCCTGCACATCTGCAACCGTCGGAGATGGTCAGCCACTTGTGTCAGAGTTAGTGGGAGCAGTCGACGGTGCAGCAACAGTTTTGTCACCTGGCGCCTCATGAACATCTGAGTTGCCCCTTGTTGACAACTTTGAATGAAGGCGTTCGAGTGGGTCCTTACTGATATGCTTGGCCCCGGGTGTAGTAGTCTTCTTCACCCTGCAAAAAAAAGATAGCACATGAAAATGGTATTAAAAAGTGAACAAAATATATTTTCCATGGTAGAAATCTTAAAAAAATGAAAAAAAGTGGAAAAGCTGGTAGTTGCCATGTAAGGGGAACATGAGTTGCCATGTGGCATAGTTAGCAGTTGCCATGCAAATACAGCAATAGTTGCCATGTTAGCCAACTTGAAGAATGATAGAAAATGTCTGATCTGCCATGAATGCAATTTCGAACCTAGGTATGTGATGAGCACACAAGCCAATGGAAAAAGATGGCAGTTGCCATTAGGTACAGTAAGAGTTGCCATTTAGCCTAGATGCCAGTTGCCATGTAAAAACCAGTAGGAGTTGCCATGCACTTAAAAAGGAAGGAAAAAATCATTTGAAAAATAGAAGTTTCCATGTGGGGATGATGACAGAAGACCATGTGACAAGCTGAATGGATGCATTGGAAAAATCAAAAAAATATAGCACTATGTCAATGAAAGCGCATGGAAAAACCTACTTCTTGACTGGCTTCCTCAAGTCTGGCAACACGACAGGATCCCCGGTGTTGGATGTCGTCGTACGAGGAGATGACCTGGTGGAAGGGGTGTCACCAGCAATGGGGACACCTTTGTTCAACCGAGCAGAAACACGAGTTGGCGTTGGCGCCTGTTTCTTCGTAACTGCTCGTCCACCAGCTGTCGGCTCACTGCACGTATGTGATGGAGGAAAAAAAGGTGGCAATTGTCAGACAACAAACTCATTGCCGCGCTTGGCAAAAACAAGTGCAAAAAGGGATCAGTCTGTTCCAAGAATATAGACAAATCAAAAAACTAAAATTAAAAATCGAACCTCCTCCTGGCAGCTACGGGATCGGTCCTAGACCTATTGCCAGGAGAACCCTGCCCAACACCCTCTGGAACCCTCCCCCTCTTTGATGGAAACACCCCCTCGCCTCTCACAGCCGTATGTTCTTTGACTTTCTCCGGTGGGGGGACATCTCGTGCATCCTTGCCCTTGTTATCACCTACATGAACTTTAGCATGTTCATCATCATCGGTGTCCTGTTGCACGTTCTCCATGTCATCATCGTCATCCTTGCTGAGACCAGTGTCTCCATTTAGATCATCTTGTGTGTCAGCAGGCTCTTGGGAACTGTTGTAGTCATACCGGCCACGGCAACCAGTTGGCCGATGTGTATGTTCTGGGACAAATGAAGTGAACTGCCTCGCAACTGCGTCGCTATCAGAGCCACTGAGGGACGTCCACCCCTCAACCAACTTCCCGAGCATGCCGGTCATTCCGGATGCAAACTGCCCAATTAGATGCTCAACAGGTGCCCTCGCCTGTGCACGAAACAAGAAGCATCAATAACCACCCATATTACAGTCACTTGCGCGACATCAAAAATAATCCAAGGCAAACCATAGATGTAGATCTTTTGATTATCTCAGTAGGGCAAGACGGAGCTGAGTGCATGTCCATCCACTTTCCAAAGTTTTGAGGCCCCCCAAACACGCTGTAGTCTATAGCATGCTTGGCCATCAGCTGGAAAAAACAAAAAAATAGCTAGGATGTAAGAGAGAGAATGTAAGTTTCAGCATGAATGAAAGAGTTGCCATGTGGAGTGAGACATGGATACAATACGCACACAGCCATGGCTAACAAAGGTAGCCATCTCTTATGAACCGCAGACGCTTGCCTCATGTCAAATTTGTAAGCATGCCGTGTAGAGAAAGAAACCAGTACTAACCTGCAGTTTTCCATATTTGGTATCAGTTACCCTGTCTGCAGCAAGCACAACCTTGACAGCATTGATAGTCCACACAAAAACAGCAAACTTGTGCGTAGGCGGCGGGCCTCCTGTCCCAGTGAAATCTATGATGGACAGATCAAGAGAGTCGACGTACATGAGCTGATGTAAAACAATTTTAAAAAGTAAGAAATATCAGTTGCCATCATGGTACTTTGCGGAAAAAACAGGATAATCTATGTTCCCATGATAATCAAGTTGTAGTGCATGAAAAAAGAGAAAAAAAGAAGAAGTTGCCATCTTATGTGCTAGTTGCCAGCATAGTGTGATGGCAGTTGCCATATTGCCATGATGGCAGTTGCCATCATAGTATGATGACAGTTGCCATAATAATATGATGGCAGTTGCCATATTGTCATTATGCTAGTTGCCATATTGTCATTATGGCAGTTGCCATCTTGTTATGATCAGGTTGCCATGCATGAATAGAAGTGTGTTAAAAAGAGTGTTCACAGAAAGGACTGGTATTAAATGCAGTCAACAACCCTTTTGGTACATCTTGCTTGAGAATGCATCATGCAGGAAGTCGGCAATAAACTTACACCAATTCATGTTCTTCACATTTTTCAGTTCCGCCTGCACCGCACAAAAATTCAGGACAAAGAGTTGCCGCATCAGAAATCAAATGGAAAAAACATCAAAAAACACTGGCAGTTACTAGCTTTACACATGACATCGGAGCCAAAAGATTGAAGGAAAATAAAGTAGTAAAGATGGATCATTCACAAGGATGGGGAAGCATTTGTTGCTTGGGCGAAGAGAAGTGGTCGGCGCGAAAACAGCTGAGATGAGGTACATGAGTAGCTTCATCTTAAAAACATCTCCATGGGTTGTCATGGCCTGCGGCGAATCTGCCAGTAGAGACGTGTTCGGCATGGATTCTAACCCAGGAAACAAACAGGGGAACAGCTGTTCCTCGATCTTGTTATTGACCTTGTACAGGACTTTGATATGTCCACGAGGCACACCCAAAGTGCAGAACACGGATTCCTCGTTCAACGATAGTCTTCCACGTCTCGGAATCACAAATTCCCTCGAGGCGGGGTCGTAAATCTCACCAAGCCAGTCGCATACAGGGTTGACAAGGTTCGTGCACCGGACATTCATCAGATCCTGCATACCCATCTCAGCAGCAGCTCCCATCTGATCATCGGTAAATCTGTCAGTCAATGTAGTCAGTCATTCTTGGGCGGCTCTGTTGCGAATACGTTTCTTCTTCTGCAAAAAACAGACAAAAAAGTGATCAGTTGTTGCCATGTTTTGCACTGTCTTGAAATTTTAGTTCATGACAGACAACTGCAAGCTCGAGGTGGCAACCAATAACATAAGTAGGAGGAGGGGGTGTGTGTGGACAGTTACCTCATCGCCCTCTTTTCTCCGTCCACTTGCCCGATTCTGCTGTGGTGGATCCATGAAATCATCATCATCATTTTGATGATCACCGCGAGCCATTCTGCTGAGGTAGGAACATACCAAATTGTCACGGTGGAAAATGAAAATGCGGGATGTAAGCAGTTGCCACCTAACAGAAAATGTCAAACTAGTGAATGCAAAATATCACATGAACACGCACGCACCCCCCCTATGATTGTTGAAAACATAAATGTGGCAATTAAGCACATTGGGTACATTTAAAAAAAAGTGTACAGATCTTAAATGCACTTGAAAACAAAATGTTGAAGTTGCCATGTTAGACCAAGATAGAAAGTCACAAAAATCCTCCACTGCACAAAAACTAAGATGTGGCAGCTCACACCCTATCCTAAATACACCAACGAAGTGCCATGTGTTCAGCGGCAAAAATGTGCTAGGTTGAAATTGCCATGTTAAAATGAACACATAATACATTGAAAACATCTAATGAAGAACCTGAAAATTGCGACAGTGTGTTCAGATATCACAAGTCATCATGGCAAAAACATGAAAAAAGTGCGTCTGCAGTACAATGAATTTGCCACATTATACTGAATGTAACATGGCAACATACATGATGTGGTCAGGCAAAATACTTGCCACATGGAAAGCATATGTATGGCATTTGACACAATTGATGTGCAAATTGGTTGCCATGTTATGCAGCCAACTTGCGACATTGTCCTGTCTATAGTATGGCAACAGACACAGTGTGTTTGCATTACATTTGCCACAAGAACATACTATCCATCTGGCAACAGGCATAGTTGATGTGCAGATTAGTTGCCATCCAGTGCAGTTGGTTGCTAAAACTCCATTGACTACCAATTTACTACACTTTACCATTCATACAGTGTGGCAACTATCACAGTAATTCAAGAAATTAGTTGCCACAATGAAAAAGCATGTTTGTGGCTACTATCACAAAAATTCAGGAAATTAGTTGCCACATGGAAAAGCGTGGCAACTATCACAGTCATTCAATAAATTAGTTTCCGCATGGGAAAGCTTGTTTGTGGCAACTATCACAGTCATTTCGGGAAGTTAGTTGCCGCATAGGAAAGCATGTTTTGTGGCAACTATCACAATCATTCAGGAGTTAGTTGCCATACAGTCATGATAGTTAGTCAAAACTATCACGTCTGCCTTCATACTGAAGTTTCAAAAACACCTAACTAGATCTAGGGTTCAATGGCAACTACAATGACTTCAAATTCAACCTCAAAATTCTCCCCCGAACCGATTACAAATACCAATTCGAACCAATGCCCAATTAACATACCGGAAAACAACAACCCAATCCCGAGGCACAACCAGTGTGTGCCTCCGGACAGGCAGAACCACACCGACGAGGCCGCCTCCGCGGCGGCGACGAAACTGCCCAATGCCACCAAAAACGGCTAGCACAAGTCTCCGTCGCCGGCGGGAACGCCGACGTGTCGCCAAATCGCCTGAATCTCTACGAATCTTGAGTGCGGAATCGAACATGGAGGGAAGGGGGGAAAATGCAGGAAAGGATTGTGAGAGTTGGAGCGAGCATTACCTTCAATCTGCAGGCGCTCCAGCGAAGCCGCTCAGGTCCGGCGAGCACCACCGACGACCGCGAACACCGTCGACTCTTCGGCCTCCGCCGTCGCCTTCTCCCCTCTTCTTCTCCTCCAATGGCTTGAAATGCGAAGTGGGTTGTGCGAGTAACTGCGGGGGTGAGTAAATGGAACCATGAGAGAGAGCGGGGCGAAGTGCGCGACGTGTTTGACGTCAACCACTGTCGGCGCGTGGCGTGCGGGCGCATAGCAGTTCCACCGCACGCCCCCGAGTGGCAACCGCTGACCGCGGGAGGGCAACCAACATGCGGGCGAACTGTCTCACACACCACACACGCGCCTTGTCCTACGTGGCGCAGAAAATCGACCAGATTGTGCGAAGATTCATGCACAAAGTGCTCGATGGTGATGGATGCGTGTGGTTGAGATGGTGAACGCCCACACGTGTGGGCGTTAACATTTCCGTATAAATATATAAGGTCTTGACATAATCTAGCACCCCTGATAGGCCATCCATGGACATGCTCTTCATTCAGCATAAACCATAATATTAGCACCGAAAATGTACTCCAAGATGATATTTAACTTATGCGCACAAATAAAAAATGCAGATTACAAAAGTGTACGTGGATAATATACAGTACATGAATAAGTGTGGAGCCAACCACCATCTTGTAACCTTTAAACGGATCAGGAATTACACCCAAGGTCTCAAGTTTGGGTGCAAAGACCATCGTTATTTGCAAAGGTTTACACCAACAATCAAGGAGCAACCTTTGAAGTGAAGGGGCATCTTCAATGATGAGTTCTTGTCCTTCAAAAACGAATTCCAATGCTTACAAGGTGAGGCAAATTTATTTTGAGACATGAGATATGGATTCCTTTTCCAAAAAAACAAGCACCAGACCCTCCAGGGTAGGGCAGCTGGAGTGGATGATGTTGTGCAGTGAGGCCTCCGGCAGATCAACCAACACAAGCAAAAGTTTTTTCAGTAGTGGGAGTCGAAGCATTTGTACCAAATTGTCTGCTAGATGGCACAGGGTCAAGGTGGTAGTGTGGAGATATGAGGAAAACCATGAGATGGACATCAGTGGTGAGGGAACAGATGCAGCGATTGGTGGTAACCTATTTTTGCAGTAATGGTATAACTCAAGCTGCTGGAGTTTTTTGAACTGACGGGATGTCAGCCAAGCGGCGACCGTGCAGGGTATGTCTAGAAGGTAGCATGCCGGGATGCAGATGCATTGAACGGAGCCCTGGTGGGAGGAGATGATGGCTCCGGGGAGTTCAGAATCATCATCGACAGATAGCTGATGACATTAGAGATTAAGAGGCGCGGTGCACCACTGAGTGCGCCACCAATATGCGAGTACTTGTGTGCGGAAGCCATCCTTGGTGGGGAGAAGGAAGATGATCTCCCCAAGAATGGCGTACGGGAGATTCTGATGCGGTCCGCCAGAGATTCTACGGGTTCCTCCAGATCTAGGGGCCGTGGCCGCTTCTGGCCGCTTTACCAGGTGCAAGATCTACAACCGGTGGCGTCGCTGGCCGGAGCCTCATTTGTGTACATACCAATCTGAAAAAATGGCAAAAACATACATGTAGTACATTCAAAATTAATTCTCAAGATCTGGAAGAAAAAAAGGCACAAACATATATGTAGGAAATTCAAAATCAATTCTCAAAATCTAGTCACGAATTATTAGCACGCATGCTAACCCTAGTCAGATTATTAGAAAAAATCATTTGTACAGACCAAACAATTAATCACTAACCTTATAGGATACCATTCAAACAATCAGTACACTACATGCATCTAACGGATCTTAATTACTCTGATTTGATGGACTGAGGGAACGTAACCATAGGATTTGTATTCCAAAATATTAGAGAGGGTGGGGGTGTAACCAGGGAAAACACATGATATGTTTGCCGCACAGATGGGTATAGATGACTAACCGATTTTCTATCGAAGTCGTAGTCATTGCCGGAGTTGTTGTGGACCTCCGGCTCCGGCTGGGGGGGGGGCACGACGGCATCAACGAAGTCAAGGTCGTGAAGTTGCCCGCGTGAGTCCTCATCGGCGGCAATGCCAACCTCTATGTGTCTAGCTTCACGCGTTGCGTGGGCGCTTCACTAGTCCAGGCGTGGCCACTCCCTCCGATGATGCGCTTCGGCGGAATCCTCATACACTCCAGAGGATGGTGACCACTGTGGATCGAGGGTGTGGCCGCCTATTATGGCCAGCGGCTCGGGCGTGCCATTAATATGGAGTAGTGGGAGGTGGCAGGGGGCAGTCAAAGGTTGTCTCGGCTCCTGGTGAGCCTGTGTGACGGACTTCTGGCATGCCTACAATCATTTCACACAGCTACTCGCACACCTCCGAGTGACACTGCGCAGCGAAAAAGTCTCCCATCAATTCACACACCTGCACGCACACCTCCCGGTCTGCCTGCATGGCGGACTACTTGGATGCGTCCCGTCAACTCACGCCTCCTCGCACGGCACACGAGGCGCATGGCGGCACCTATATTGTTTTTCTTTTTGATGATTAGTTCTGCTGCTTTATTGCTTAACTAAAGCATGGCACGTATACATTGTTGGTCTAACACACACAGTAGAATAAATAATTCGTATGCGAGAGTTGCCAATAACAATCTCTTGTTTGTAAGAAGATTATATCAAAACTTGTCTCAAATTTGACGAAAAAAATACAATATCATTGTCTACTGGTGTCCATGTGACCATATGACACCACGATAAGTTTCATGAATTTCAACTAAGTTTTGGATTTACTGAATTTAAAAAATCAATATTCTCAATGTTTTGAAATTTCTTGCAACGGGAAATATGCACTCAGGGACACACATATGATTTTGCAATCCATTTTGGTGCACATAGCTCAAAATTGATTTTTGCACATTAAATCCCTAGGAAATCAATCAATGTATAAAAACGGTCAAATGATCTCTGTTTTTTTTTAAATTTGAACACAACACTCCTTTGGTCACATGTTCGCTGCAGAAAAAGTTTGACATGCCTCGGAGTGGCGGTGGTGGTGTGGGATGTGTGTGTCTATGTGTGTGTGTGTGGGGGGGGGGTGTCCGGGAGTACACTACGAGTCCTGAGCATCCGTGTGGGATATTGATCATTTTGTGAGTCATATATGCCACATCAAAGTCGTGAATTGGTTATTTAAAACATTACACAACCCTTTCATACATACATGTTCGGGCCACATGCATATATAGGTGGTCCTCTCGGACACTCGCTTGTGCGGTTATCAGCGATGTGCCCATTTGTTAGCCCGCAAAGGTTTTTAGTTTCCACCGACAATGAGAGGCATTTGACCAAAGGTGGATTCATCTTGGCATGTGTGTTATATGGTATGGATCATGGTGAGATTACATATCAAAGTTTGGGCACGTGTGTACACATGAGTCCCTCCCACCGGCTCGAAGTGAGGGGGATACGCATCGTGAACCTCTGTGTAGTGCGTTTCTTGTTTGCAAAGCATGTGCCACATCAAAGTTGTGCATTGAGTATTCAAACATCACACAACACACCTGTTTTGGGCACATGCACGCGGTGGTTATCCTATGACACTCACTCACGTGTGAATCTCTCTGTGGGCCCGCGAGGTCGTCGTCGGTCATTTGAACCTACAACGAGAGTGTCGAGATCAGGGCTCCGCAGACCCAAAACAAGGTCCGAACTCTGGGGCGTGAATGAAATCCAAGTCCAACTCCTGCGTCAAGCTCATCGCCCTATGGCTTGGTCTCGTCGAGCTTGTGTGAGCGGGAAGAGGAATGAACACGGAGATTTACCCAGGTTCGGGCCACCTTGTGGTGTAAAACCTTACTCCTGCTTTGTAGTGGATTGGTCTCACAAGGAGGCTGAGGATGAACTAGTACATGACTGATGCCTCAGGAGGGCTCAGGATCTGGTGGGTTCGATCCCTCTCAATGGTGGAGACTAATCTATATCTTTCCGTAATAATAAAGCACGGATTGACTCCTTGTGTTCACCGTCACGTCATTTTTACAAAAACCTCCCTGTGATTTTTAATAATTGATCCCGCAGTCCACCCATGCAAAAACGTTTTAGATTTCTGCCCCACACTTGGACACGCTTGCCAAAAAAACCACCCCCGAGTCAAGCGACCACGCCTCGCACCCCCATCTGTATCGCTGCCTCCCCACTGCCGGCCTGCATCGTCCGCCGCAACCTCCTCCCAGTGTCGTTCGAGTCCTGCACGTGCAGTTCGCCGATGCCGAGGCCTAGGTCACCGTGCTCCGGGCTCGCGTCGGCCGTCTCGAGCGCGTGCCGCCGACCGCGACGGGCTTCTCGGCACACTCCACGCCACCACGGGCAACGAGTAGTAGGACAAGGAGAGGGAGGTGGAGACAACGGAGGAGCTGGTAGGAGGAGGAGAGGAAGGTCGAGGCAGCAGAGGAGCCAGTAGGGGTAGGAGAGGGAGGTGGAGGAGGCGTAGGAGGGGACGGTGATGACGGGGATAGATCGTACTACACGCCGGAGGACGAGGGCATCACACCGCCTACCGATTCCTTCCTCCTCGCGTCCCGGTTACATGGCCATCGCAATAGTCACCCAGCACTGACCGCCTTGCCCCGATTAGCTCTTGGATACACGGACGACCAGATGTGCTCCAGCGCGGCCGCCTACGGGTTGCTCCCATGGTTCGTCCTTTCCTCATGGTCATGGAGCTATCTCTTATTAGATCTGATTGTATCCCTGTTTGTGGTGATTGGGTTGGTGTAGATGAATCGACAACTAAGCTCGGGGACATGATATGGTGCTCGGTGTAGGTGGCCATGGTGGACCTGAAGCTGGCTGGGATAAGCGATGGGTTCAGCGTTGTGCTCCTCCCGTTCTCATTAACCAAATAGTGCAGACTGTGGCTGCATGACTGGTGTATATATCCACTTGGATGACCAAAATCAAACTGATAGCAAGAACTAGATGTAGTGCTCAGTTATAGTTCGTCAACAGATCCATATTAGTTCAGAGATCCTCACAACAAATTTGTACATTCAGAATGCCCACCAAAATCCATCAGTACAATTAACTAGATTGGAAGAATTTATTTGATCAATATGTGCACATGAAACAATAAATTAACCCATGTGAACTATATTTGAGTTAAGAAAAAACTACTCGATATTCTTTTTGGGCTGCAGATCGAGCGGCGGCACTCCCGATCCGATCGGGAGCAGGACGACGGCAGCGAGCACATGGTGGACAAGAGGAGCAGGAGGGGAGGTGCGGAGGCAGGGCCATATGCGTCAGACGCGCGCATTCGCCCACAGTCAACGCGGACGCAACGGCCGTCCATGGCGGCTCGGGTCGATGTAGGAGGACGAGGGGAGGAGCTCGTGAGGCCTAGCACTGGGAATGGAGCGGAGGCGGCTAGATCTGGCGATTCTGGAGGGGTTGGCGATGAGCGTCTCCGTGGGCGGTGACCTGCGGGGTTCAAGCGGCGGCTGCCATGAAGGTTTGTCAGATATACTTCCATTTTATGCATGGGTTGATCCCTCCCCTCGATACTGTCAAGGTTTGCAATTCAACGGAACATTGCATCATTTTGCTTTAATTATTTGAACTGCCTAAATGGTACAAGTTGATTGGAGGTATGAGCGATCTGGTTTCCCCTTTTGTTGTTCTATACGAGGATGATGCAGATGCCTTTTGGTGTTTTGAGATGCTACTGAGAAGGATGGTAATTTGTATCTATGTCAAACTATACTGGCATATGTTAGGTTGGTATTTTTGCATGACTTAATGCATGATTTAAATTCTGTTGCATCTCAGCGTGAAAATTTCCACCTCGAGGGACCAACAGGAGTTATGAAGCAGTTGGAAGCATTGTGGAAGATCATGGAATTGACAGATACAAAATTAATAAACTGGCAAGGATCAAACAGGCAAATGGAGTCCTAATTTTCTGTTGGAAATTCACATGATATGGTTCTATGTTTGAGGCTTCAACAGACTGCGTATGCCTCAAGATTTGAGGTGTGAGTGTGCAACTTGATTTTTTGTGTTGTTACAATTATCGCTAATGGATAAAACAAATTTTTTTATGTAGATTGGTAAAACTAATTAAGTTAAAATTTTCTTATTTATGGGTTATAATTTCTTACTCCAAAAGCAGATTTGTGTATGTTTAATAGATTTTCATAGGGATATAAGACTAGAAGTGTGGATGTTTGTCAATCTTCAGAGGGAAATAAGAAACAGAATACACATAAAAACATGGTTGCTTTGGGAAATTTTGGATGTTACCCATGCTCATGCATGATGGTAGTTGTCGCGAAGCTCATCTTATCAATCCATCATGAATCATCCCAACACAACAAATTGTGTAATTAGTTCATCACAAACACCAGTATCACGGGGATAATGGAGGTAAATCAAAGCTCAATGTTGAACCCTTGGTACTTCCTCCATGTTATGTTAGGAAAAGAAAACAACCCAAGGGGCAACAAACCATTTATGTTCAGCTAGCTTCATATTTTTGTTTTTGCATAATTAAGATGACAAGTTTGCAGACATACGATACTAGCTAGCTAATTTTAATCCCATTACAATGTTGTTGGCTAGATAATGTACGCATTCTACTATATATGATCATTTTCTTTGTAGCTATACACTTATGTAGAATAATGTACAATTTTATCTATAGCTCATTTTTTTTAGGAATGATAGTAAAACGAGGAATGTTTATCTACTTGTCGATCCTCTATCCCCTATCCACCATGTTTCACTCATGTTCCCACTTTCAAAGAATGTTGGATCGCATTCTACTACTCCCTCCGTTCCCAAATATAAGTCTTTCTAGAGATTTCAACAAGTGACTACATACGGAGCAAAATCAGTGAATCTACACTATAAAATATGTCTATATACATTCATATGTTGCAGTTTATTTGAAATGTATAAAAAGACTTATATTTAGGAATAGAGGGAGTACATATGATCATTTTCTTTGTAGCTATACACTTATTTAGAATACTGTATAATTTTATCTATAGCTCATTTTGTTAGGAATGATAGTAAAACGAGGAATATTTTTCTACTTGTCGATCTTCTATCCCCTATCCACCCCGTTTCACTCATGTTCCCACTTCCAAAGAACGGACATGGACCACATTCTACTATATATGATCATTTTCTTTGTAGCTGTACACTTATTTAGAATATTGTAAAATTTTATCTATAGCTCATTTGGTTAGGAATGGTGATAAAACGAGGAATATTTTTCTACTTGTCGATCTTCTATCCCCTATACACCCTGTTTCACTCATGTTCCCACTTTCAAAGAACGGACGTGGATATGTGGGGTCTTGAACATGTTTTGATGTTTATTGGGGGGCATTTGGATTTTTTTCTCCCGTTGCAATGCACGAGCATGTGTGCTAGTGTGTGTGTGTGTGTGTACTGGCCATGGTCCTCTTCCCTTGGGCGGGAAGGGTTGCCACAACAGACAAATTTGAAGGGGGACAATAGTACATCCTATCTTGACTAAAGGTGGTCTTTATATGCAAAGCTTCTGGTCATGACGTAGGGGTGGGCTCAATGATGACATCCGTCCTGCTGAGCTCATGGTCTTGGTCTTGTTGCACTAGAATGGAAACCTTTAGGGGCATTCCTTGGGAACCCATGTACATCCTTGCCTGCTTAGAAACAAAGAGGAAACTATCCTGGACTGCGCCCGCTGGCGCCCGCCTGGCCTTGGTCATCATGGCTTACATCAGCCCACACCTCACGAGGCGGGAACCTGCATAGAGATCTTTGCTCCTAGGGAGGCAGGCTCCGGAAGCTGCCCCCCCGGGAGGTCTTGATGCCATTCTCCTCGCGAGCGTCTTGCCCTTGGGGTCCTGAAGCTGGGTCGTATTGGGCCGTGACGAAGCCACGTCTTGGGCCACAGGCAGGCAAGTCAGGGTACCCCCAATCCCAGAACACTGACAGTATCCCCCAGGCCCAAGGCGTGCTCGACCTGGCTTCGGAGCCAAGGCAAGGGGTGAAGGGCGAAGCGTCGCGGGCCCCAATAGCATGTGGGCAAGGCTTGACACATGGCGCACGACGAGACGTATATGCCTCCACTTCCCTATGTTGCCTCGGCAACTGCCCAAACTAACAAAAGACTGGTGCGCGCAACAGGGCCATCATTGCTCCGAATGCGAAGGTGCGCCTGTTGGCCTTCTTCGATCGTCCATAAAAGGGCGAGGGGAAAGAAGCCCCAAGACCATCTTCTTCTTCTTGCTCCTCAATCCCAAGTCTCTGTCATAGCAGCCATGACGCCAATGAGGAGGTTCTCTGCCCTGGAGAAGGGGCAGGCGCCCTGGGACGAGCCGGAGCTGCTGATACGTCTCCAACGTATCAATAATTTTTGATAGTTCCATGCTATTATATTATCAAATTTGGATGTTTCATATGCATGAATATGCTATTTTATATTATTTTTGGGACTAACTTATTAACCTAGTGCCCAGTGCCAGTTTCTGTTTTTTAATTGTTTTTGAGTTTGGCAGAAAAAGAATATCCAACGGAGTCCAAACGGAATAAAACTTTCGCGATGATTATTTTGGACAAAAACACACCTACATGACTTGGTGATGCGGAGCATCCCTCGACTACTCGCACCGACACTCCATCACCACCGCAAGCACCAAGTGGACCAATGACAAGAGCACGGGCACGCGCCATCGAGAATGAGGTTGACTCTCTCCTCTTCGAGTTTCGTTTGGTGTCACATGAGAATTGGATTCTACCTCAAAGAGACTCGCTATGCATTCTTAGGCACCAAGAAGATGATCGTGAGAAGGAGATGATGGAGACCCAAGCGTCCATGGAGCAAGGAAAGGGAGAGGAGAACTAGAAGAATGAAGGAGAGAAGCTCCTGGACACCCCGGGTGCCCGGTCGGAAGGACCCCGGGTGCACGAACGCGAAGACATGGGGAGGCCCGAACCCCCTGGACACCCCGGGTGCCCGGCCATGGCAGCCCCGGGTGCCCGGCCTCTACCTGGGCTGCGCCCCAACCGGCCTAGGGTACCCGACCCCAAGGCCCCGGGTGCCCGGCCCTACACCTGGGCTTCGCCCAGCCAGCCCCGGGTGCCCGGCCCATGCCCAGCCGGCCGCTGGGAGCCACCCCGGGTGCCCGGGCTTGGAGCCCCGGGTGCCTGGCCCCTCGCCCGCCAGCTCCTGTCCTGGCCGGGTGCCTGGCCACTTCACCTCCGGGTGCCCGGTCCCGTCTGGGCGCGGCTCCCTGACCGGTCCGGGTGCCCGGCCGGTTCCACCCCGGGTGCCCGGACCCTTCCACCGTGGCTACGCGTCTTTAGGGACATTTTAGTCCTTTGTACCCCCTTTCCCTAAGTTTCGTCCCTAGCCTTTATATACTTATCTCCTAGGCCATTTGGAAGGTTAGCAAAGTATTAGATTAAACATTGTGAGCCTTTGCTCCTTGTATCCCCTCCTCTTTGGAGATCAAGCCCCCACCTAGGGAAGAATCCATTGGATTGTCAAGGCCTCCTCTTGGAGAAGATCATCAAGACCTCACCTAGTGGGAAGAACTTACCTAGTGCTACTCTCCTTGTATTGATCTTGTAATCTTGTGGATCTCATGTATGCTACTCTAGTGGATGTGATATTTGGGTTTGTTTGAGAGTTTTGTTCTTGGTGTTCTTGAGTGTTTTTCCTCCTTTTCCCCCTCCAAGTGTGAAAAGATCCCACCTAGGGTTTGACCCTACAACATCTTGGTACCATGAGCCAGGTTTATTCACATCTTGGAGTCCCATCCCCCCATTTGCTAGCTTGATTTTGTTGTTTTTCGTCCAAATCCGAAAATCCCCACAAAAATTTTTCTTGCAATTTGTTGGATCTTGTGAGATTTGGTTGTTTTGGTCCATGGATTTGATGTTTGGCAAGTGGATCTAGCCCCTCCCCAACAATCCCCACCGTTCCCACCATGAAATTCGTGGAATTTTGCCTTTTCCCCAATTTTTCCGCCCATCCCGAAGAACACCGGGTGCCCGCACCTCGAACCCCCGGGCACCTGCACCTCACACCCCCGGGTGCCCGCACCCCCCCCAAATCAGCCCACTACCAACACCATTTTGGCCATAACTTCCACCTCCTAAGCCCGTTTTTCGTGTTCTTTAGCTTGTTTAGAAGCTCTTGAAATCCCCATCTACTCATACCTCTACCACCACCATTAGCCCCCATCCAAAAAATCATCACAAAAACACCCACCTTCCGCATTTGACCGATTTTGTGTTGCCTTTTTCGTTTCCTAAGGTGTTTCGGCTACTTAGGAGCGTGTGGCATCTTCATCACCATCACCGACTCGGAGTCATCTTCATCGCTAACCGTAAGAAAGGACAGTAACCTCGACGACACTTACTCCTTACCTTGCTTTTGCATTGCTAGCCCGAGCCACATTGCGTCGCTTACCCTTTGAGACTAGCAAGTTGAGAATTGTCGGGCCACGCTATTGTGCACCAGAGTGTTCGTGTTATCATCTTTGTGCCATAAGTCTCTCCCGTGCATATCATACATACTTGTCTCACATCATACTCGTCTTGAGCATCAAGCATAGAAAAAAAGAAGAATAAAAGCTTTTAAGCAAAAGAGGAGAAACAAAGAGCTTGTAAGCAATAGAGTTGAGCCATTTGCATACCTATATCATCTTGGTCATCGCATATATACCATAGTTGGGATTGAAGATGGCACGGTTCTCTCATAGGTAGGTTCACAAGCGTATCTTGCCCATTTGAGCAATCGAGCTAGTGTCTCTCGAGCATTCGCACAACAAGAGCATTTTTCATGGTTGCACATTTTGAGCTCACTCCTTGGTTGTGCGGATCCCATCTATCTTCTGTGCGTGTGTACCTAGTGATACCTTTGGGTTTGATCTATTTGCTTTACTTGCATTTTTGTGAACCTTCTCAACCTTATCGATATCTTCACTAACATTTGCTTGAAATTTTTGCCACCATCCTATCCGAGCTACTCCATTAGCCTCTTACTTGTAGTTGTGAGAAACAAACCCGGTTCCAATTCTCCTATTGTGGCATTACATTGAGTGACACTTGTTACATATTCAATCCTCGGAGAAGGTAACTTTGGTATTGTTCTCTCATTTTCCTACTCACCCCACTTGGTTATGATGGATAGGCCAAACTCGTCGTCGAACCCACTTTTCGAGGAGCAAGGTGATGATTCCGGATATGTCTCCAAGAACCACTTCTTCATCGCGCAACGAGCGCTTCATCAAGAAAACGTCGCATTGGGTGAACGCTTGGAACAACTCGCCTCCGACCTTCGTCAAAACATCGACGACAAACTCAACACACAAATGGAAGAGCTCCGCAACATGATCGTTCGACGTCCGTCTTCCTCATAGGCTTCTTCAAGATGGTGCCACTCAAGTCACCATACAAGTCGACAATCTTCGGACTACTACTCTTATGATGCAAGTCCACCACGAGCTCGCCCTCCTCAACGTGATCATCATCAAGATCACCAAGCTGAAGAAAATCCATTCCATGGCAATGGCTTACAAGACCGAGTTCGAGCACGTGAACGAATGCGACACCAAGTCCCTCATGGAGCAATGGAGCAAGAGCAAATACCTCCACAAGTACCACCTCAAGCCCCTCAAGACGGTGATGCACTTCGACAAGCACAAGAGCAACGTGAAGCACAAGCCCTCAGCCGTGAAGGTCAAGCACTTGAAGCACAACAAGCTCTACGCGAGGCCACTGGAGCCGTTGAAGTCCGCAACCGCCAAGTGCGAGAACAAGAGGAAGCTCTTCGTCGCGAGATACAAGAAGAAGCCGCCTGACATGAAGAACAACAAGAAAGGCGCAACCAAGCGCACATTCCTCGCCCTCCTCCAAGACAAGAGCGACACCAAGTGGAACAAGTGCTTCAAGACCCTCCTCCATGCCAAGAGCGACATCACAAAAAACGAGCATTTGAGGACTTTCCAAGGCAAGAGCGATATGACAACCACTATCAAGATGAAGCACTCCGCTACCGCAAGCTCAAGTTCACCATGCCAAAGTTCTCCGGAAGCAATGATCCCGAAGAATATCTCTCTTGGGCATTGAAGGTGGACAAGGTTTTTCACCTCCACAACTACGATGAAGAAAATAAGATCGCCATGGCCTCCCTCGAGTTCCTAGACTACGTCCTCATTTGGTGGGAACAAGTGATAGAGCGACGACATACAAGAGGCGAACCACCAATCACAACTTGGGAAGCCATGAAGGAAGTCATGAGAGCCCGCTTTGTTCCTACTCACTACACTCGAGATCTTTTCAAGAAGTTGCAACTCCTCAAGCAAGGCACCAAGATGGTGGAAGAATACTACCAAGAAATGGAGATTGCCATGATATGAGCCAATGTCAAGGAAGATGACGAGCAAACAATGGCACGCTTCTTGAACGGCCTCAACCACCCAATCAAGCGGATCACCGACTTCCAACCATACTCCAACCTTCTTGAGCTAGTTCACCAAGCGACCAAGGCCGAGCGACAAGTGCAAGATGACTTCAAATACGCCAAGTACTCGTCCAAGACCTACGGCTCCTACTCTCAAGCTCCCGCAACTTCGGCACCTCCTACATCAACTCGAGCATCACCAAGTATCGGCGACAAATCAAGTTCCAAGCAAGTGGAACCTTCCTCGACTCGTCCTCCGGCAAGCACCTACAAATCCAAGACTCCTTCATCTTCGGCGCCTCCATATGATCCCGTCAAGACAAGTTCAATAAAGTGCTTCACATGTGGCAGCCGAGGACACAAGTCCTTCCAATGCACCAGCAAGCGAACAATGATCTTCAACGATGATGACACATATGACTCAATGAGTGAAGAAGAAATGGAAGCCATTGAGCACGTGGCCATGCATCGGCGCGTGAACAAAGATGAAGATGACCAAGTCTTTTGTGACAACGATTCAAGTCCCTCTCTCATGGTCTCCAAGGTATTGACGCTCCAACAACACCAAGAAGAATACCAACAGTGCCACATCTTCCACACCAAGGCCGACATCAATGGAAAGTCCGTCAAGGTCATCATCGATGGAGGTAGTTGCCACAATTTGGCAAGTGAAGAACTATGCTCCAAGCTTCAATTGGTCAAGAGGAAGCATCCGCACCCTTACAAGGTTCAATGGCTCAGTGTGTCCGGCACTATCCGAGTTGAGCATACGGTCCAAGTCTCCTTCAAAATTGGTGCATATGAGGACACTTTGGAGCGTGATGTGGTCCCAATGACCATTTCCCACCTCCTTCTTGGTCGACCATGGCAATTCGACCGTGGTGCCATCCACAATGGGCGTACCAATCACTATAGCTTCAAGATGAAAGGCAAGGAATATGTGCTACGACCTATGTCTCCTAGTCAAGTGATAGCCGACAAGCAAGACACCCATCATGGAGAGAAGAGTGAGAAAGTGATCCACCCAAATGTGAGTGAGAGCCACAAGCCAAACTTGATCGCCTCTTCGCCTAGAGAGAGAAATCTCATACTATTTGCCACAAAAAGTGAGATGAGAGAAGTGTGTGAGAACCCATTGAGTGGGATGAACTTTGTCCTTGTGTGCAAGGATGGAGAACCAAAAACTAACACCTCTCACGAGCTACCTTTGGTGTTTCAATCTCTTTTGTAGGAATTTCAAGATGTTTTCCCCGATGAGCTACCTCCGGGTCTACCTCCTCTTCGAGGCATTGAGCGTCGAATCGACCTCATCCCCGGCGCACCTCTTCCAAACAAGGCTCCCTATCGCGTCAACCCCGAAGAAACAAAGGAGATCCACGGCAAGTACAACAACTCATCGACAACGGTTATGTACGTGAAAGCTTAAGCCCTTGTGCCGTTCCCGTTATACTTGTGACCAAGCAAGACGGTAGTTTTCGCATGTGCTCGGATTGTAGACCTATCAATGCTATCACCGTTTGTTATAGGCATCCCATTCCTCGCTTAGATGATATGCTTGATGAACTTAGTGGTGCCACCATTTTCTCAAAAATTGATCTTAAAAGTGGTTATTATCAAATCCGCATACAAGAAGGTGATGAATGGAAAACCACTTTCAAAACTAAATTTGGCTTGTACGAGTGGTTGGTTATGCCTATGGGTTTATCGGAAGCTCCCGGTACTTTCATGCATCTTATGCATTTCGTGCTTCGACCTTATATTGGAGTTTTCATCGTGGTTTACTTTGATGATATTCTCGTGTTTAGCAAATCCATGAAAGAGCATATAAATCATGTTAGGGCTGTTTTACAAACTCTTCGCAAGGAACGTCTTTATGCCAACATGAAAAAGTGCACGTTTGGTGTCGACAAGCTTGTTTTCTTGCGATTCATTGTTTCTTCCAAGGGTGTACATGTTGATGAATCTAAAATCGAAGCAATTAAAACTTGGCCCCAACCCACCAATTTGCAACAAGTGCGAAGTTTTTTTGGCCTTGCGGGTTTTTATCGTCGCTTTGTGAAAGATTTTAGCACTATTGACGCTCCTTTGTATGCATTGAGTAAGAAGAACACTCCTTTTGTTTGGGGAACTTTGCAATCAACTGCTTTTGATGAGCTCAAATCTTTGCTTACACATGCTCTGATTCTTGCTTTACCCAACTTTGACAAAACTTTTGAGGTTCATTGCGATGCAAGTGGTACCGGAATTGTTGGAGTTTTGATGCAAGAAAAACGAGCTATTGCTTATTTTAGTGAAAAACTTTCCGGTGCTCAACTTAACTATCCCATCTATGACGAAGAATTGTTTGCATTAGTGCGCGTGTTACATGTGTGGGAGCATTACCTTAGACCGCATGAGTTTGTCATACATACCGATCATGAAACACTTAAATACCTCAAAGGTCAAACAAAGTTGAATAAACGGCATGCTAAATGGAGTGAATTCATTGAATCTTTTCCCTATGTGATAAAGTACATTAAGGGCAAAGAAAACATGGTGGCAAATGCCCTTTCCCGCAAATGCATGTTACTTACTCAACTTGAATTGAATGTAGTTGGATTTGGTCATATCAAAGATTTGTATGAGGGTGATGTGACTTTTTCTACTCCTTATGCTAAGTGTGTGACGCATACTTCTTGGGAACACTATTATATCAAAGATGGTTACCTTATGAGAGCTAACAAACTATGCATTCCCGAGTCTTCTCTTCGTTTGCTCCTTTTGCAAGAGGCTCATGGAGGCCAACTCATTGGACACTTTGGACGCGACAAGACTTTCGCCACGCTCTCCAAAAACTATTATTAGCCCAAGATGTTTCGCGATGTCGCCTGCTTCACCAACCGGTGCCCTACATGTTGCAAAGCTAAGTCACACTCTCAATTCCATGGTTTACATATGCCTTTACCTATTCCACATCAACCTGCGGAAGACATTAGCATGGATTTTGTGCTTGGATTACCTAGGACTCAAAATGGCAAAGAAACCATTTTTGTTGTTGTGGACCGATTCTCTAAAATGGCTCATTTTATCCCATGCAATAAGATAGACGATGCTTCACATGTTGCCAATATTTTTTGTAGGGAAATCTTGCGGTTGCATGGTGTACCAAAGACAATTGTGTCGGATCGAGACGTCAAGTTCTTAAGCTACTTTTGGAAAACGCTATGCACCAAGCTCGGGATCAAGCTACTATTCTCCATGACACATCATCCTCAAACCGATGGCCAAACGGAAGTCACCAACCGGAAGCTTGCAACTCTCCTACATGTGTTGATCAAGAAGAACATCAAGGAGTGGGAGGAGTGCCTACCCATCGCCGAGGACGCCTACAACCGTGCAAGACACTCTACAACCGGCAAGTCCCCCTTCGAGGTCGTCTACGATTTCAACCCTTTGTCGCCATTGGACATCCTTCTTCTACCGCTTCAAGAACGAGCAAACATGGATGCAAGTGCAAGAGCCGCCTACCTCAAGAAGATGCATGAAGACACACGTTCCACGATCGAGCGCCAAGTACAACGAATTGCTTCCAAGCTCAACCTCAACAAGTCTCCTATGGTGTTCCAACCGGGTGATCAAGTATGGATACATCTCCGCAAAGACCGCATCCCCAAGGAACAGAAGTCCAAGCTACTCCCAAGAGCCGACGGACCATTCAAGGTGATCGCACGCTACAACGACAACGCCTACAAGGTCGACATCCCACGCGACAAGTACAAAGTTAGCGACATCTTCAACATCAAAGACTTGGCCAAGTACCATGGTGATGAAGAGCACGATCCATGGATGGATCTTTCCCAAGGGGGGAAGATGATGCGGAGCATCCCTCGACTACTCGCACCGACACTCCATCACCACCGCAAGCACCAAGTGGACCAATGACAAGAGCACATGCACGCGCCATCGAGAACGAGGTTGACTCTCTCCTCTTCGAGTTTCGTTCGGTTTCACATGAGAATTAGATTCTACCTCAAAGAGACTCGCTATGCATTCTTAGACATCAAGAAGACGATCGTGAGAAGGAGATGATGGAGACCCGAGCGTCCATGGAGCAAGGAAAGGGAGAGGAGAACAAGAAGAACGAAGGAGAGAAGCTCCTGGACACCCCGGGTGCCCGGTTGGGAGGACCCCGGGTGCCCGAACGCAAACACATGGGGAGGCCCGACCCCCCTGGACACCCCGGGTGCCAGGCCATGACAGCCCAGGGTGCCCGGCCTCTACCTAGGCTGCGCCCTAGCCGGCCCCGGGTGCCCGGCCCCAAGGCCTCGGGTGCCCGGCCCTCCACCTGGGCTTCGCCCAGCCAGCCGTGGTGCCCGGCCAACCGGCCCAACGTGCCCGGCCCATGCCCAGCCGGCTGCTGGGAGCCACCCCGGGTGCCCGGGCTTGGAGCCCTGGCTGCCCGGCCCCTCGCCCGCCAACTCCTGTCCTGGCCAGGTGCCCGACCACTTCGCCTCCGGGTGCCCGGTCCCGCCTGGGCGTGGCTCCCTGGCCGGTCCGGGTGCCCGGCCGGTTCCACCCCGGGTGCCCGGACCCTTCCATCGTGGCTATGCGTTTTAGGGACATTTTAGTCCTTTGTACCCCCCTTTCCCTAAGTTTCGTCCCTAGCCTTTATATACTTATCTCCTAGGCCATTTGGAAGGTTAGCAAAGTATTAGATTAAACATTGTGAGCCTTTGCTCCTTGTATCCCCTCCTCTTTGGAGATCAAGCCCCCACCTAGGGAAGAATCCATTGGATTGTCAAGGCCTCCTCTTGGAGAAGATCATCAAGACCTCACCTAGTGGGAAGAACTTACCTAGTGCTACTCTCCTTGTATTGATCTTGTAATCTTGTGGATCTCATGTATGCTACTCTAGTGGATGTGATATTTGGGTTTGTTTGAGAGTTTTGTTCTTGGTGTTCTTACTCCTTTTCCCCCTCCAAGTGTGAAAATATCCCACCTAGGGTTTGACCCTACAACACTTGGAGTAGGGGCCATGAAAGCCACGGGGTGTCCACAAGCCGTAGGGGCGTGCCCTAGGGGGGCTGGGCTTGTGGGCACCCCGGAACTCCCCTGCATCGCCTCTTTTCTCTATATATTCTCAAATATCCCAGAAACCCTAGAGGGACAGACGAAAATACTTTTCCACCGCCGCATGTCTCTGTTCCCGTGAGATTCCATATGGAGGCCTTTTCTGGTACTCTGCCAGAGGCGGATTCAGTCACGGAGGGCATCTATATCAACCTTGCTGCCCCTCCGATGATGTGTGAGTAGTTTACCACAGACCTATGGGTCCATAGCTAGTAGCTAGATGGCTTCTTATCTCTCTTTGATCTTCAATACAATGTTGTCCTTGATGTTTTTAGAGATCTATTCAATGTAATCTTCTTTTGCGGTGTGTTTGTCAAGATCCGATGAATTGTGGCTTTATGATCGGATTATCTATGAATATTATTTGACTCTTCTTCGAACTCTTTTATGCATGATTAATATAGCTTTGTATTTCTCTTCAATCTATCAATTTGGTTTGGCCAACTAGATTGTTTTTTCTTGCAATGGGAGGTGTGCTTTGTGATGGGTTCAATCTTGCGGTGTCCTCACCCAGTGACATAGTAGGGGTAGCAAGGCACATATTGTATTGTTGGCTTGTTGCCATTAAGGGTAAAAAGATGTGGTTTATATCATATTGCATGAGCTTATCCCTCTACATCATGTCATCTTGCTTAAGGCGTTACTCTATTTTTAACTTAATACTCTAGATGCATGCTGGATAGCGGTCAATGAGTGGAGTAATAGTAGTAGATGCATGTAGGAGTCAGTCTACTTGTCACGGAAGTGATGCCTATATTCATGATCATTGCCTTAGATATCCTCATAACTTTGCGCTTTTCTATCAATTGCTCAACAGTAATTTGTTCACCCACCGTATGTTTTCTTTGAGAGACTAGCCTCTAGTGAAAACTATGGCCCCGTCTATTTTCCATCTTTATTTTCATATCTATAAAACCCAAATCCCAAAACTATCTTGCTACAATTATTTTGTGCTTACTTTATCTAGCCTTCTACTTTAGTTTTAAATCTATCTCTATCAGATCTCACTCTTGTTCGTAACCGTGAAGGGACTGACAACCCCTTTTCCGCGTTGTGTGCAAGTGTTTGTTAGTTTGTGCAGGTGCATAGATTGGAGACTTGCTTGTGCCTCCTACTGGATTGATACCTTGGTTCTCAACTGAGGGAAATACTTATCTCTACTTTGCTGCATCACCCTTTCCTCTTGAAGGGAAAAATCAATGCAAGCTCAAGAAGTAGCAGGAAGAATTTCAGGCGCCGTTGCTAGGGAGGTTCTACATCAAGCCTACCAAGTACTTGTCATAAACCCTCATCTCTTGCACTTACATTATTTGCCATTTGCCTCCCGTTCTTATGTCCCCCAATTCTAAAACATTTTCAGAAAAACACAAAAATATTTGCCTTTTTATTCGCACTTATGTCTTACTTGGTTGTTTGCTCGTTTACTTGGCATAATTGTGTTTATTCAAATTCATAAGGAAAGTGATGCGGAGCATCCTACGGTCTTCTCCTTGTACACCTTCATAGCACCTCAAGCCCAAAGTGGACCTACCGGACTTAAGGTGAACCCACTCCTCTTCAGGATTTACATGAATATATCCATTGGACTTGGTTGCTACCTCACCATGGAACATTGTGCATCATTAGGTACGAGGGCAACCGCCACCAAGTAGCTAGGAAGCTTCCCGAAGGACAAGGAGAAGTACCCCAAGACCCAAGAGCTGACCGGAAGCGTCAAGATGAAGAAAAGGAAGCGTTCAGAAATTGCACTAGCGGACAGCCTGGTCCCCTCAGCGGACAAACCGCTCACACTAAAATTGCACTACCGGACAGTCTGGTCCCCATAGCGGACAGTTCGGTGGCACATGAAAATGTGTTTGTCCTCACCGGACTGTTCGGTCCTTACCACTACAATGTCTGGTAAGCCCAGTTTCACTACAAATTGGGCTAAAAAGCCCATGTTACCACTGAGCCCCGCACCCTTTCGCCCCTAGACTATATATTCCGTGATCCTCTCAGTTTTTAAGGTTAGCTAAGATTAGAACTAGACATTAGATCTTAGCTCAGGTATCTCCCGTTATGGGTTTCCTCTTGAGGGAGAAGACTCCATGGAGTTCAAGGCCTCCATTGGAGAAGATCCTTAGGGATTCAAGACCCCCTTGAGGGAAGGATCTATCTAGATCATCAAGACCTCATCTCCATTGGATTTGGGAAGAACTTTACCCTCTATCTTTTTCTTTGTTGTTCTTGTACCTTTGTGGATCTTGTGTGATTGTGAGTCTAGTGGATGTGTGATTGAACTTGTTCTTGGGTGTTTTCTTCTTGTGATTTCCCCTCTTGGTCTTCGTGTTCTTCGCGTTCTTCGTGGATTCCCATCCAATTCGTGAAAGATCTACGCTTAGGGTCTCCACCCTACAACATCTTGGTATCATGAGCCACATTGATCCCAAATTTGGAGTCTCCCCCACCGTTTTCTAGCCTTGTTTTGCTTGATGTCGTCCTAAAATCCGAAAATCCCCACCAAAAATAGCCCCAATTTATTTTGTGATTTGTTGGTTTGATGATGTTTTGTTGATTTTGATCCATGGATTCGTTGTCTTTTGAGTGGAGCTAGCTTTCCCACAAGTTTCCCCACCTTCCATCCATGAAATCTCCTCAATTTGGACCCCAAAATCATCCATTTCCGCCTAAAATTTCGAGTTCGTCCTTTCCCACCCCGCACCAGACTGTCCGCACCCCCGTAGCGGACTGTCCGCTCGCATCAGGACCAAAATCGCTCACAGACTGGACTGTCCGCTCCTCCATACCAGACTGTCCACTTGAGTCAGAAGGTTTTCGTATGAAGACCGGACTGTCCGCTACTCCGGACTGGACTGTCCGCTAGTTCAAAAACTGCTTCGGCTAATTTCTTGTTTCGGCCATATCTTCCACATCCGGAGTCAGATTTTGACGTTCTTTAGCTCGTTGAGTAGCTATTGACATTCACCATCCATATAGATATGTTCCAACATCATTCGAATCCATAAATGTTTTGACATTTCAACATATTTTCCTAGGCCATCCACCATATCATCCGCAAAAACCACCATAGCTTTCCACAACCTAACCCATTTTGATCCATATAGCATTTGTGGTTTCTTGAGTGGTGACCTGTGTCTCCTAAGGTGTTTCGGCTACTTAGGACGGTTGCTTCTTCATCAACCACCACCACCACTTCCGCATTGTCAACTCCGGAACCACCATCACATTCCGCTACCACCATTTGACATTTGACAATTGAGATTTTGAGTTTGTGGTTTTTCTGTTTCCTAAGGTGTTTCGGCTAATTAGGGACGGCTCGACATCGATAACACCACCACTCATCATCGCCACGAGGTCGTCGTCGATGTTGACCACTTCATCATTTTGACACCCCTACCCTAAGCAAGGACGGTAACCTCGACAACATCATTGTACATTCTCCTTGCTATTGCATTGTTTAACCCCTAGCCCATTTTGCGTCACTTGCCTATCGAGACTAGCCATTTGAGTATTGCCGGCAACGTTACTTGTGCACATTAGTGATCCATACCTTCCATTGCTTAAATACCATATCATCTTGGTATCCTTATCTTGGTATCAACATATCATCTCTTGTGTCACAAGATTGTTCCCACATATACATAGTTGCTATCTTGGTTTGTGCAGTTCGCAAAGTGGCCAAAGAAAAAAAAGAGAATAAGCTTTTGAGCAAAAGAGAAAGAGCAAAGAAGCTTGTAAGCAAGAGCCATAGCATCATACCACATTGCACAAAAGATTGTCATATCCGATCATCTTGGATCATCTTGAGAAACAACGGGAACCATACATATATAGCATACTTGGGATAGAAAGTTGATACATTTTGCATCTTATAGGTTGTGCACAAGTGTCGTATCCGCCTATTGAGCAATCGTGCTAGCGTCTCTCTAGAGTTGTGCAACAGAAGCGTTTTCCGTGGATTCCACATTGTGTGCTCACTCATTGGTGCATTTATCTATCTGTGCATGCGTTTTTGTGTGCCATTCATTGCTATTGGTCTACTTGTTTCACTTGCGGATTTGTGAATGTCTTTCAACATTATTGACTCTTGCTAACATTTTGCATCAAATTTTTATGCCACTATCCTCACCGAGCTCCACCATAAGCTTTAATTGATATGTGTGAGTGAACAAGTCCGGTACCAATTCCACTATTCTTTCATTTCACACTGAGTGAAACACGATACATCCTCAACTTTGGGAAAAGGTAACTTGGTATTGTTTATCTCATTTCCTACTCACCTCTACTCGAGTCTTGTGATGGATAGGCAAAGCACACCTCCTTCGGTCTACAACAACGACGAGTTTGATGCCACGAAAAACTTCAGTGACGCCAAGCTGCAAGCTCAAGTGGAGGAGATCAAAGCCCTCATCAAGTCCTACAAGCGGTCTTCCTCATCTTCGAGAAGACGCTCAAGTGCACATGCTTCCGAGCTACCATCTCCGACAAAATCATATCAGCATCAACACAATCACCGACGAGAACGTGAAGGTCAAGAGCTCTACATCAACAATCGCTCAACAACTTCACCATCTCCCTTGGCATCATCGCCAAGCAACTTCAAGGAATCTTCTCCTACGGACATACGGCATCTTCGCCAACAAGCACCTCAAGACTACGCTCAAGAGAAGCTCCCTAAGCTCAAGTCCGTGACTTCCACGAGATACTACGACCTCGACATCAACCACACGATTCCTTTCTATGGGACTCAAAAATCCAAGGAGTATCTCGAGTGGGAGCGCCTCATGGACGACTACCTCAAGCTACATCAAGTTCCTCCCGAAGATCAAGTGAAGTGCGCCACAAGGAACTGCCACGACTACACGTCCACATGGTGGCTTCACATACATTCCGAGAGCTACGACATGAGTTGGCCCAAGACGAAGAGAGCTTTGCGGCGAGAGTTCGTGCCTCTAACCTACACGGAACAACTTCTACGCCAATTGGAGAACACCATCCAAGTCCAAGTCCATCGACACGTACTTCAAGGAGATGAAGAATGCCTTGCGATGAGCCGGCGTGGATGACCCCATGTCAATGAAGTTCCACTTCATGATGGGATTGAACAATGATATCTCCAAGACTATCTTCCTCGAGAACTACAAGTCCCTCGATGACAACTACGTTGGTGTTCTCAAGGCGGAACAAGAACTCATGAAGGCCAAGGCTTCTCCACCCCAATCACACTTCTCGAAGACCAAGCTCCAAGACGATGAGCATGAGGCTAGTACCACCACGATGTCCAAGCCCGACGATGCTCCCGGGTTCGACTTCACCGCCATCCATCTTTGTGGAATTAATGGTGCCGAGTCTACTTCGACTCTTTTTCAAGACGGTGCGGCGATGACTACGATTTCAGAGCCATTCAAGGACCAAGCTTTGGAGGCAAGCAACAAGGTGGCGAGCAAGGATGATGCTTCCATCTTAGGAGGCGAGAGTGATGATGTGCCATCTCCGGCCTTCATCCACGGTGACGGTGACGAGATGATCAAGCATGGGATTTTCCCTTCGGTCATGGAGGAGAGTGATGATGTGCCATCTTCGACCTTCATCCATGGCGACGGTGATGAGATGGTTGAGCATGGGATTTTCCCTTCGACCACGGCGACGTATGATGACTTGAGTGACTTTTACCACCATATTGAGAGCGAGAGTGACTTCACCACTAGCCCCATATATGATGAGTTTCCACAATTCCATGTGAGGAGAGACACAACCCCCACCACTTGAGTGAGATGAGTGACTCCACCATATGTGAGTTTGAGTGCACCTATTTGGAGGAAGTGAGTGAGCCACCACATAGAGAGAGTGTGATAGTTGATAGGGCATGTGAGGCCATTTGCATTTCTAACAACTTGACCTCTACCTCTATTGTGTCTTCTCATTTGGTGCTAGGTCCCATATATGATGACGTGCCGACTCACGATGACTACGTCCTTCCTTTGGACAAGACGATGGCCTTGGTGGAATATGACGCACCCCCACATGGTTCCATCAAGATAAAGATGATGACCACAAATTGGTATTTCCCACCTCACCTACACCACTTGAGTGGAATGAAAAAGGTAACATAGGTAAAGGTGATGCTCTAGTCCCACTAGTGGACATTCTTGACATTCATTGCTTGCATGATGTTGATCAACCTATTTCCATGCTTCATGCTAGTGCGACTTCCTCATGTGATGATTTGTTGCCCATTTACGATGAGTATGATGATTCTCATGTGGAGTCTATTAGTTATGATGCCATGTTACATAGGATTTCTTGTGACAATTCTTTAGGTCACATCATGTTTGACAATCCACTTGACTTGTCATATGCTATGAATGAGATCAACCATATGTCTTATTTGCAATCTCATTGTAGTGACTATGCATATGCCATTAAAATAAACCCAATTTGCACTTATGGCATAGATGACAAGCCCATGGTTATTGGCATTTGTTTCTCTTGTGATTATATTGACATGCTACCTTTGCATCATTTATCTCATATGCCATTCCATGACCAAATAGCTTCGGCTATGCATTGTTTTGGGTGTTGTCCATTTTCTCCATATGAAGTTTCCAATATTTCTCATGAGGAGAATCATAGAGTCCCCTCATACATTTTAGGAGATTTTGATTCATCCTATCCATTGTAGGATCCTCATAATTATGTGCACAATATGCTCCCCATGAATAAAGATGTTACTGATGTGCCATATACTTCCATTCTCAATTTGTGTCCCCATCGTGTTATACATAACAACTATTTTTTCGTGATGGATGACATGTTCTTATACCATGCATCAAATTTCTTTGAGCGATGCTTATCTTGTGCTAACTCACACGTGCACATACACATCATGATGAACGATGTGTACATTTACCACACACACACTTTCTTTAGTTTGTATCTCTTTTGTGTAGGTACCCATAAATACTTGTCAACCTCGCAATCCCACGAGTTGACAAAACGAGCTCTAGTTGCCTTGGGATCCCTTGGAGTGTCTTTCCCACCGCTCTCTTCGCGCAAAGACTTCGCGCATTTCTTCTACATGGCCCTCAGTTGGCTATGGGTTATTGTACATTACATATTCTATACCCATCTTGCCATGTTCACTTTGCATGATATACTCATCCCTATACCTTTGTCATTCATTTGTGACCCATGCTTTGCATTACACATGATGATTGATTCTAGTACTTGTATGTGTATTTGCAAGCTTGGTGGAGACATCACTTGTTATTGTCATGTTTCCTTTGTGCCCTATGCCTATGATGATACTATGACCTTGCTTTGTGTTCATGCTTGCGGTTGTCATGTGCATTGCCTATGCCTATTATTTGCTCGCATGACATGATTGCCATGATTTCTTCTAGTATGTTGCATCTTCACACTACTAGCTTGCACGACTTGATTACTATGATTGCTTGCCTTGTTGCATCACACATGATTCATACTTGCTCACTTCACACGATTGTTATTGCTTCTTGTCATATATCTCCATGTGTTGCCTCCCTCATGCTAAATGATTTGCCATGTATTGAGTGCAACAATGCTTTTATCTTGACAATGAGATTGCCACCATAGCATTCTTGAATATATTTGAAGCTTTTGACATATTTATTGTGAAGCATGCTTGTCTTAGCTCTTTGCACCATATACCTAGTGTCATGAATATAGCAATGGTTGCATCTTATTATTCATACACTTGTGCTTCTAACAGTTATGTGCAAGAGAAGAGAACCATCATGATGGATGATGTGTTTATCTACCATGTGCATACATTCTTTGTTTTGTTGTGTGCATGTGTAGGATACTGGGATTTCGTCTCGACTTCCACTTCACGTGAGTTGACCATTCGAGCTCTTGAGAGCGAACCACCTTCGATCACAACGCTTCTACATCGCACTTGCTTGTTTTTCGGCAATGTTGAAGAATGCATAAGGACACACCTTCAAGGTGACATCTTTCTTGAGCATGGATATTGAGGATCATACTACTTGTGTTGTTTGCACCATGAGACTTATTGGTCATCTTGGACCACTTGATTGTGCACTTGGTAGAGATCTTGCTTTGACTTTCCATTTTCACATTTCAATGCATCATGATATATATATGACTTGTGTGTTGCATCCAATTCTTGGATTACTTGCTCCTATCACATGTTTGGTTGCAACATTGTCATTTCTTCACATATGCCATGTCCCACTGCTTGTTACATGATTGAATTGATTGCCTCACACATGATGAACACTTGCTCTTTCTATTGTGTTGAGTTCCATACTATCTTCACTACACCCTATGCCCGTTATGCTTGGATTGTCTTGCACTTGACCCATGTGTTTAGACACTTCATTTTATTTGGTGTTGTGAATGATTCCTATGCCTACCATAGACCTTTCTTTGAGCGCTTTGCCCATGTTTGCTATGACCTTGAGGTATATGCTTATTCACTTGTCCAACATATTTGCATCACTACCTCACTCTTACATGCTTGTCCCCATGATATCTTTGCTTGTGCTCGATTGATATGCTTACATGCCATGTCACAATCCTTTGTCATACCATATGCTTTGCATGATGACGACACTTGTTTGGTGAAACACCTCTTGAATGCTTGGTTTTGCCCTAACACTAAGCACATTTGTTTTTCCAAGTGTTTGGTGTCTTTGCCCCTTTTGAAGGAATCACTAGATGGTGCGACATTGGAGGGTGCCCTTTCGGAGCTTGAAGATGATGGGTACTTGGTGATCATCCACTCCCACACGGTGAAGCCATCCCTTTCCCATGGTGATTTGGTTTTCTATTCGAGGTTGGATCTTTCCCAAGGGGGAGGGGATGATGTGGAGCATCCTACGGTCTTCTCCTTGTACACCTTCATAGCACCTCAAGCCCCAAGTGGACCTACCGGACTTAAGGTGAACCCACTCCTCTTGGAGATTTACATGAATATATCCATTGGACTTGGTTGCTACCTCACCATGGAACATTGTGCATCATCAGGTATGAGGGAAACCGCCACCAAGTAGCTAGGAAGCTTCCCGGAGGACAAGGAGAAGGACCCCAAGACCCAAGAGCTGACCGGAAGCGTCAAGATGAAGAAAAGGAAGCATGCAGAAATTGCACTACCGGACAGTCCGGTCCCCACAGCAAACAGTCTGGTCGCACTAAAATTGCACTACCGGACAGTCCGGCCCCAACAGCAGACAGTCCGGTGGCACACGAAAATGTGTCTGTCCTCACCGGACTGTCCGGTCCTTACCACCGGACTGTCCGGTAGGCCCAGATTCACTACGAATTGGGCTAAAAAGCCCGTGTTGCCACTGAGGCCCGTAACCTTTCGCCCCTAGCCTGTATATTCCGTGCTCCTCTCAGTTTTTAGGGTTAGCTAAGATTAGAACTAGACATTAGATCTTAGCTCATGTATCTCCCCTTGTGGGTTTCCTCTTGAGGGAGAAGACTCCATGGAGTTCAAGGCCTCCATTGGAGAAGATCCTTAGGGATTCAAGACCCCCTTGAGGGAAGGATCTATGTAGATCATCAAGACCTCATCTCCATTGGATTTGGCATGAACTTTACCTTGTATCTTTTCCTTTGTTGTTCTTGTACCTTTGTGGATCTTGTGTGATTGTGAGTCTAGTGGATGTGTGATTGGACTTGTTCTTGGGTATTTTCTTCTTGTGATTTCCCATCTTGTTCTTCGTGTTCTTCGCATTCTTCGTGGATTCCCCTCCAATTCATGAAAAGTCTATGCTTAGGGTCTCCACCCTACAACAGAAAGTGCTATGGATCCTCGTCCACTTGCTAATCTTTTTGAAAGATCCAATTATGATGAACCAATTGCTAATGAGTTGAGTGCACTAGATTATTTTTATGAGGTTTTGCTTGAAATTCATGAATCTGAAAATTGTGATGAAGTGTTAAAAGAAATACATAAAGTGATTCACGACAGCTCCATAAATGAAAATCATGATTGCAATGATATTATTATAAATTCTGTGAATGACAATTGTGCTTATGATATGCAAAACCCTAAGCTTGGGGATGCTAATTTTGCTATGCCCACTACTTATTGCAATGATCGTGATTGGGGTGATGCCTCTTACGATCTTGAAAATTTATTTAAATCCAATGATGAATATGAGATTGATAATAATGTTTGTAATGATACTGAAATTGGGATTTGAAATAATGTCAACTTTTGATCCCACTACTTTGGAGATTGATCAATCTCATGAAATTTCTGATAAAAGTTGGCTTGGAGAAGTAATGACTTTGTTCTATGTTAATCCCACTATTTTGAAAGAGTGTCAACCTTGCATGCATGTGGATCATGTAGAGAATATTTTATGTGATAGCTATATTGTTGAATTTGAATATTATCCTACATGCAATTATTATGACAGGGGGAAATATGGTTGTAGACATCTTCATGTTGCTAAATTACCTCTCGTTATGTTGAGATTGCTATTGTTTCTTTCTTCTTCCTTGCATATGCTAGAAATCGCTTGCTTTCATAATTTGTTTGCTTATAAAGCCTATGCATAGGAAGTATGTTAGACTTGGATTGGTTTGTCACGTGTTTTATGATTCTCTCTTTGTGCTTCAATTCTTTTCTTTCATGTGAGCATCATTGATATCTCAATGCCTAGCTAAAAGGCTTTAAATAAAATCGATTGTTGGGAGACAACCCAATATTTATATTTTTTGTTATACAATAAATTTATCATCTAGCCTCTGTTTAGATGTGTTTTCATGTTTTAATTTAGTGTTTGTGCCAAGTAAGACCTTTGGGATGATTTGGAAGATAGTAGCTTGGTTTTTGCTGGAAAACAGAAACTTTTGCGTCCAGTGCCAGATTTTTTTATGATTGTTGGAACGTGAGAAAACTCTGAATTTTTTACATGTTTCTGATATACAAAGTTCCCACGTTGTCCTTAATTTTCAGAATTTTTGAGATACATAGGTTTCACCTTAATTCGCATCTTTACAGACTATTCTATTTTTGACATATTCTGTTTTCATTGGGTTGTTTGCTTATTTTGATGCATCTATGGCTAGTATCGGGGGGTATGAACCATGGAAAAGTTGGAATACAGTTAATGTAACACCAATATAAAATAAGAATAAGTTCACAATAGTACCTACAAGTAAGGATTGGATTTGTTTTACTAATGGATCTCATGAGTTTTCTGATAAGTTTTGTGTTGTGAAGTTTTCAAGTTTTGGGTAAAGATTTGATGGACTACGGAATAAGGAGTGGCAAGAGCCTAAGCTTGGGGATGCACAAGGCACCCCAAGGTAATATTCAAGGACAACCAAGCATCTAATCTTGGGGATGCCCCGGATGGCATCCCCTCTTTTGTCTTCAATCAATCGGTAAATTTACTTGAGGCTATATTTTTATTCACCACATGATATGTGTTTTGCTTGGAGCGTCTTGTATTATTTGTGTCTTTGCTTTTTAGTTTGCCACAATCATCCTTGCTGTACACACCTTTTGAGAGCGACACACATTAATCATGAATTTATTAGAATACTTTATGTGCTTCACTTATATATTTTGAGCTGGGGTAGTTGCTCTAGTGCTTCACTTATATCTTTTTGAGCATGGCTGTGATGTTATTTTGAAGAAATTGATGAACTCTCATGCTTCACTTATATTATTTCTAGAGTCTAATAACAACATGGTGATTTTCCTGGGTTATGAATTTAGTCCTAATATGATAGGCATCCTAGGGGTATATGATGAAAACTTTCATAAAGAGCATCGAATATATGAGAAGTTTGATTCCTTGCAATTGGTTTGAAATATGAAGATGGTGATATTAGAGTTATGCTAGTAGTAAATTGTGTAGTTAAATAAATAATTGTGGTAAGGTTTGTGATTCCCGTAGCACGCACGTATGGTCTTCTAGTTATGTGATGAAGTTGGAGCGCGATTTATTCTTGATTGTCTTCCTTTGCGTGAAAGTCGGGAGAGCGTGATGGTTAAACCAACCTCTCCCCTAGGAGCATGCGTGGTATTAATTTGCTTCAAGGGCTAGTAAACTTTTTGCAATAAGTATGTGAGTTCTTTATGACTAATGTTGAGTCCATGGATCATACACACTCTCACCCTTCCACCTTGCTAGCCACTCTAGTACCGCGCAACTTTTGCAGGTGCATTAAACCCACCTTTTACCCTTCCTCAAAACAGCCACCATACCTACCTATTATGGCATTTTCATAGCCATTTTGAGATATATTGCCATGTAACTCCACCATTCCTTCATTATGAGTTTGAGTCACCTTGAGTTGTAATTTTGAGTTGTAAGTAAATAAAAGTGTGATGATCATCATTATTAGAATGTTGTCCCATGTGAGGTTATAAATAAAAGAGTCCAAAGAGCCCAAATAATAAAAGAGGCCAAAGAGCCCAAAATAAAAAAGAGAGAAAAAAGTCTCCAAAAAAAGAGGAGTCTAAAAAATGAGAGAAAAAGAGAGAAGGGACAATGTTACTATATTTTTTCATACTTGTGCTTCAAAGTAGCACCGTGTTCTTTCATGATAGAGAGTCTCCTATTTTGGCACTTTCATATATTACTAGTGGGAGTTTTTTTGTTATAGAACTTGGCTTGTATATTCCAACGATGGGCTTCCTCAAATGACCTAGGTCTTCATGAGCAAGCAAGTTGGATGCACACCCACTTAGTTTTGTTTTTGAGCTTTCATACACTTATAGCTCTAGTGCATCCATTACATTGAAATCCCTACTCACTTACATTGATATCAATTGATGGGCATCTCCATAGTCCATTAATTTTCCTAGTTGATGTGAGACTTTCTCCCTACTTTTGTCTACTACCATCGTCTATTCCACCTATAGTGCTATATCCATGGCTCACGCTCATGTATTGCGTAAAGGGTTGAAAAACCTAAAGCACGTTAAAAGTATGAAACAATTGCTTGGCTGACACCTAGGTGGGCATGGTTTATACTTTGTGCTGAGAAGAGGGAGCATAACAAGACTATATGATTTTCTAGGGATAACTTTCTTTAGCCATGTTATTTTTGAAGCTTCATAATTTTCCTTTCCATGTCAATGAACTTTTGTTTTGAATCATATGGATCTGGACATTCGTGCCAAAATAAGAAGAAACACATTGCTAAATATGTTAGGTAGCATTCCACATCAAAAATTCTATTTTTATCATTTACCTACTCGAGGACGAGCATGAATTAAGCTCGGGGATGCTTGATACATCTGCAACGTATCAATAATTTTTTATTGTTCTATGCTATTATATTATCAATTTTGGATGTTTTATATGCATGAATATGATATTTTTATGTTATTTTTGGGACTAACTTATTAACCTAGTGTCCAGTGCTAGTTTATGTTTTTCCTTGTTTCTGAGTTTCGTAGAAATGGAATATCAAACGGAGTCCAAATGGAATAAAACTTTCACAATGATTTTTTCTGGTCAAAAACACACCTACATGACTTGGAGTAGGGGGCAGGAAATCCATGGGGTGGCCACAAGCCATAGGGGCGCACCCTGGGCTTGTGGCCCCCCCATGACTCCCCTGCACCGCTTCTTTGCCCTATATATTCCCAAATATTCCAGAAACCCTGGAGGGACAGAAGAAAATACTTTTCCACCGCCGCAGGTCTCGGTTCCCGTGAGATCCCATCTGGAGGCCTTTTCTTGTACTCTGCCAGAGGGGGATTCGATCACGAAGGGCATCTACATCAACCTTGCTGCCCCTCCAATCATGTGTGAGTATTTTGCCACAGACCTACGGGTCCATAGCTAGTAGCTAGATGTCTTATTCTCTCTCTTTGATCTTCAATACAATGTTCTCCTCGATGTTCTTGGAGATCTATTCGATGTAATCTTCTTTTGCAATGTGTTTGTCGAGATCCGATGAATTGTGGATTTATGATCAGATTATCTATGAATATTAGTTAAGTCTTCTCTGAACTCTTTTATGCATGGTGAAGATAGATTTGCATTTCTCTTTGATCTATCTATTTGGTTTGGCCAACTACATTGGTTTTTCTTGCAATGGGAGAGGTGCTTTGTGATGGGTTCAATCTTGCGGTGTCCTCACCCAGTGACATATATAGTAGGGGTAGCGAGGCACGTATTGCATTGTTGCCATTAAGGGTAATGAGATGGGGTTTATATCATATTGCATGAGTTTATCCCTCTACATCATGTCATCTTGCTTAAGGCGTTACTCTGTTTTTAACTTAATACTCTAGATGCATGCTGGATAGCGGTCGACGACTGAAGTAATAGTAGTAGATGAAGGCGGGAGTCGGCCTACTTGTCACGGACGTGATGCCTATATTCATGATCGTTTCCTTAGGTATCATCATACTTTGTGCTTTTCTATCAATTGTTCGATAATAATTTGTTCACCCAGCATATGCTTTCTTCGAGAGAGAAGCCTCTACTGAAAGCTATGGCCCCCTGTCATGGCAGAACACGGTCACCTATGGGGCCATCGACCCCTTGTGGTTCGGCAAGGGGGAAGGGCGCGTTGCATGAAGAGCGGAGGCCACGGTACAGAACGAAAGCAGTGAGGCGAGGAGCTTTTACCCAGGTTCGGGCCGCTACGAAGCGTAAAACCCTACTCCTGCTTTGGTGGATTGGATGGAGGACCACGACGAACACACATCACTCAAGCACGGCAAGGTTGCCTTGGGGAGATCAGCTACGCGCGTAAGAACATACAGGGGTTGGAATCCTCTTTTAGGTTGCCATGATCGTCCTTTTATAGGCCAAGGGGTATCACAGTGGCAAATCAGTCGGTATCCACTGATTAGATAGCCAATAGTGCTAACTCTGGCAATTAGGATAGAGTGCATTAAATGCACTTCTAGGTGCCGCACTGAGGATGTAGCCCGGCAAGCATGCCACGTCGCTCAACCACCCTCTTGTCTGCCTGCATGACATGCCTCTGGTGGGTGTCACACAGGGTGAATCTTCTTTCCAAATGGCTGCCACGTGCCAAATGACATCCACTTAATCACTTGGGGGCTCGACACCACACTGATAAGTCACTCGCGTCGCTGTGCGGTGGAGCGGTGGAGTCTTGGCGGGGAGATCCGCCCCTAGGAACCCCGGCAGGCCTGTCGGGTAAATCTTGTGACTCGCTTTTGGAGGGGCCTCGACCCGACCGGGCTCGCCTGCCTGCCAAGGGAGATTTTTCATTAGCAAAATCTTGTTCCCTTGGCTTGTCTTAGTGTTCTTGATCCGCCCTTTGATTCCTCGAAGATCTATCTCTCTGACTTGGTCTTGTCCTGGATGCTTGTTGCTGCAGTAATTTTGCCCTTGTGCTTGTGTAAAGTCCGGGAAACATACAAAGGTTTGTTGCACCGACAGAAGCCCTCGGGTCTGGCCCGAACGTGTTGCCGAGCATCGTTGGGGTAGGACCTATCAGGCACACAGGCAGAGGGACAGAAACAACTTTCTTCTTGATTTTTTTGTTGCTTCTTCATTAACTCGTGCTTGAGTCAGTTTCTGGTTTATCCGCACATCATGCAAGATGTTATGGGGGAGTTTTAGGCCACGATCTGTGGGCTACCCACATCTCACGTTCTCGGGGTGATGAATGCCATTTTACTGGCCTCCCCGCTCCTGGCGTTTCCGCCACGTATGCTGCATGCCTTGTGCAGGGTTGGTGGTGGATGCGGAGGGCGCGGGAATGAGTGCCAAGGCAGAAAGCCAGGCATCAGGGATTGGTGCAGGGGATTGGTCTTTATCATATGCGCCGTTGATGACATAGAGGAGTAAGATTGGTGGATGGGGCAGTTGCTCCCTGGGTGAGGAGCCAGCTCCCCGCTTGTTTGCCTATAAAAGGGGGCGTGGGCAAGGTGCACACTCACACCCACCTTCTCCTCCTTTCTTCTGATATCTTGTCTCCACCATGGTAAGGGGGAGAGGCTATGGTGGCACACCAGCATTGACGACAAGGGTATCTGTCGGCGTTCTGCGAATGGGGGTCCCCGGACTTGCCTGCCTGCGGCCTGCAGCGTGGCTCAACCAGTGGCCCAGTACGACCCGTCTTCATCAACCAAACACTCAAGACCCTCGCGAGGGGCCAAGCCTCGCAGGGCGGACGACACAAGGCCTCCACACGAGGGGCCTCACAAGGCAGGCTCGCAAGGAGGCGGAGAGATCAAGGCAAGGGGTACCTCACGAGGTTCCCATGACGCAAGCCATGACAATCGAGACCAGGCGGGCGCCAATCCGTGCAGTGTCCTTGTTTCCTCTTTGGTGCAAAGGGGGCAAGCGCAGGCGCGGAGTACCGAGGCATCAGGCAAAGGTTTCCTTATCGATGCAACAAGACCAAGACCAGCAGGGCGGCAGGACGGAGGTCACCATGGAGCCCAAGACGGCGTCACCACCAATGACTTTGGCAGGCGAAGACCACCTTTAGTCAGGATAGCTTGTACTAGCTATGCCCTTTCGAAATGGCTGTTGTTGGATCCCTTCCCGCTGAATATTTGGGAAGAGGACCAGGGCCTCTATAAATAGGGCTAGCCACCACAGTAGGGGGGGGGATCCGAACCCAGTTCATCTACACACCACCAAGCACAAGAACACATCTCCTCGCGAGGCTGTTCTTCCCTTGTACTGTTCATCATCAGCCCAAGAGGCAATCCACCACACCACACACAGGAGTAGGGTATTACACCACAACGGTGGCCCAAACCTGTATAAATCTTGTGTCTCTTGTGTTGTTCACCGTGCTAGCTTAGAGATCGTGGCGAGGCTGAGGGCGTGTTTCGTGCGCACCCCAGTGTTTGAACCTTAAGGGTTTTGCCGAAACCCGATATGCAACATTTGGCGCGCCAGGTAGGGGTGCGACAAAATCTTCTTTCCGCTGATCTGCGTCATATCGCTTTGTCGCATCCGTGGCAGACGCTCGCTGAGCCCGCGCCGAGTGTCGAGCTTCTCTCTCCACCCGCGTCGCCCAGACGGCTCCCGTCGGCAGGCCTCCTCGTCGTTCTCCGTCTCCTGCCGCCAATGCCGCCACCGGCCGGCGGGGAACGAGCAGCAGGCATCTTTGCTGCATCCCTCTGTGCGGCGGGAAGGCCGCACCGCCACTCCATCGCTGACCCCAGTTGGTTCGTCGTCTCACGCTCGTCGCGCCCCCACGGACGCACAGGCCGCGTTGCTCCTGGCACGTGAGCTCCTGCACTACCGCCCCGTCGACGACCTCTACGAAGAGTGGCTCGCTCGCATCACCGAGCTCGTCAGCGCTGTAGGAGGCTCTCCCGCGCCGTCCCTTTCGCTGCCTCGCCCTCCGTCAGGCATGGGCGATGCGGCTCCGGGAGCGTCTCCACCACCTCTACCCCTGGACGTGACCCAACGCATCCGGTGCCCGCGCGACAAGAAAGAAGCTGCCAAGAAATCCCTTGGCCTCAAGAAGGCGCCCACGTGCTCCCTGCACCAGCACGACAAGACCGCGTCCCTGCACCGGCGTGCCAAGACCCTGTGCTGCCCCTGGCGGCAGCGCGCGGGTACCACCAAGAGCAGGCCCCGCGTCAGCAAAGGGCTCCGGTGGCCACAGCAGGTTGTCGTGCCTTCACCACTGAGCTGTGCAGCGTCACTTGGCCGGGCAAGTTCAAGCCGGACGTGCCTCCTCGCTATGACGGTACTGCCGACACCACGAAGTTCCTGCAGCTCTACGAGCTAGGCATCGAGGTGGCCAACAGAGACGAGAAGGTCATGGCGAACTGGTTTCCCATGGCGCTCAAGGATGGTGCCTGCACCTGGCTCCTGAACCTGTCTCCCGGCTTGATCTCCTCCTGGGACGAGATGCGTAGCCACTTCATAGCCAACTTCCAGGGCACTCGCGACCGCCCCCCGGCCGTGGGTGACCTGCGCCGCATCAAGCAGCAGCCTGGAGAGACCCTACAGAAATACATCCAGCGTTTCAACAGCGCCCGCCTCAAGATCCCCAAGGTGACGGACGAGGCCATAATCTGAGCGTTCTCTGATAGCGTCTGTGACATCAAGATGAAGGAGGAGCTCACCATCCACGAGGAGTTGTGCACATCCCTGGAGCTGTTCAACTTGGTGACCAAGTGCGCAAGAGCTGAGGAAGGACTCCTCTCCCTCCTCGAGTTTCCAGCTGCTGACCCAGAAGAAAAAATGGCCAAGGCCAAGGACAGGAAGGGCAAAGGAGCAGCCGTGCTCGCAGCAGAGCCAGACACGAAGCGCGGCAGGGACCAGCTCGAGTCGTCCAAGGGCAGCCGACCATTCTACGCCTACCACAACCTCCACACTCACAACACCAACGAATTCCAAGAGCTCACGGCCGTTTGAGAAGGATGCTTCGGTCGACGCCCCGAGTACAAGACCGGGGCTACGGCCGAGGAGGAGGACGAGGCGGAGGACGATGGGACGACCGTGGCCCTCGCCAGGAGTGGCATGACCGACCTCGTGAGGATCGCTGGCAGGACCAGCCTCGTGAGGGAGCCTGGAGGGATCAACCTCGCTAGGACTATCCGCAGGGCAACACAGGCCTTCCTCCTCTGCCGCCACCGCCAAGAAGGAATGATGACCATCACCAGGGCGAGGGGGCTGGGGGCTTCTAGGAGCCACGGGCTATCGCTTTCATCTTGCGCCGAGCTCAGGCCCCAGCCTCTTAGCGCATCTTGAAGCAGTTTGCTCGTGAGGTGAATGCAGTCCTCCCCAGGCTTGAGGCCACACGCCCGCTCAGGTGGTCCAAGTGCGCAATCACCTTCAGCTCAGCAGAGCAACTCAAGTGCGCGGCTACAGCTGGCGTCCTCCCGATGCTTTGTTCCCCAGTCATCAGCAATGTGCAAATCAACAGCACCCTCATTGATGGCGGCGCAGGGCTTAACGTCCTGTCCATGGAGATGTACGACAACCTTCAAGTGCCTTATGATCAACTTTAGCCTACCAAGCCTTTCTCATGAGTTACTGACGGGTCCACCGCCCTGATAGGCCAGGTCCGCCTCCCTGTCACCTTCGAACAATGCAACAACTACCACACTTTGCTCATCGACTTCGACGTCGCTCACATCCGCCAGCCATACAATGCCATCCTTGGGTATCCAGCCCTGGCCAAGTTCATGGAAGTGACCCACCACGGCTACAACGTCCTCAAGATGCCAGGAAGCAGCGGGATCATCACAGTCCCCTGCGAGGAGACATATGCGGTGTGCTCCCTTGAGCATGCCTTCCAAGCTGCATCAATCGAGGACCCGGACAGCAAGGGTGAGAACCCTCCTAAGGCAGTCCCCAAGAAGAAGACACTGCTCAGCTCAAGGCCCCAGGAGGTGGGCATCTCAGGAGGTGCCGCATCAGGATCCGCGCCCGTGCAAGGGGCGCTTCCTTCCATCGCATAGGAAGGCGCGCCTAGCGCCCTCCTCGCGCAGGGCTCTGGGGCCCTCTTCTGGAGGGCCTTGGACTTTGCCAAAATCACGAGGGAGGCGCTCGGGCACCACTTGGAGGTGTCCTTCGCAGCACGTTTCCCTCAGGAAGGCACTGGGCGAGGGAAGCCCAACCCTCAGGAGTTCATCACCAAGACCACTGAGGAGCTTTAGGAAGCAAGAGTCATATGTGGCGGTTGCCGTTTGCCTGGCGTGGCTCCCCATCCAGGCGAGGATGGTGGGCTACGCGTCTGCATCATTGTCCCAGGGCTCAACCGAGCCGCATCTCAGGATCGCCTCTGGCCTTCGCGTGTGGGACGCTGTGAGGGTCCGACACACAGCTACGTTCGCATGCCTTTCGGCCTGCCGAACGCGGATGCCACACACCAGCGCCATCTTTGGAGCATTTTGGCGGCTCAGGAGGCCAGGCATCACGCCGTCCTGGCGGAGATGGAGACAGTCCTCGGGGAACCACCTGGACCCGTAGAGCCTCCCAAGGCTCAGGGCCCAGTGGCTCGTGAGGGTTGGCCTCTTCACCGCACATCTTCAGCTACTCCAACACCCCCTCTACAATGGTACCAGGTGACATCTTCCAAGTTCATTTTAGCTGGGAGCGCCCTTAGGGCTGCATCATTCCCAGGCCGCATGGGTCCGTCCCTGCGGCATGTACCCCTTTTGCTTATGTCTTTAGTTTACCTTGCTGGGGGCACCCCTCGGGCTACATCATCCCCAAGCCGCTCGAGCCTGAACCAGTGGCATGTATCCCTCCTGCATTTACCTAAGCTGATTTGCCTTTCATGCTTAACCTGCTTGTGATTATCGCCTGCTCGATTGACATCTACCTCTGGAGCCGTTCGCGTTGGCACGGTGCTTGCGCATGGGTCCGTCCCTGCAACATCGACAAACCTGAGTGGTCGAGCTCTGACCCGCGACAGCCCCGCATGCGTCACCTCACCAGGCCCTCAGTGCCCTCACCACTCTCTCAGAGCAACCAATGGCCAGCCGACACTCATAATGGCAACCCGTGCTTTTCTTGTGTTAGCTTACAGGAACCCCCTGAGGTCTATAGTGGGTGGCACCACGAGCTCTCTCTCCCTTTCCCACACGATCCGCTTGCACGTTAAAAGGAGGGCTCCTGAGCATCACGACTCAGGAGCTCTTACTAGCTCTCCAGCCCTCACCCCCTGGCCTTGACCACGGCATCGCGACCTGGCATACCAGCGGAAGTTGAGCGCGCTCGAGGGCCGGGACCTGAGGACGTAGAGCACGAAGGAGAGTGTGGGGAAGAACGGGAAAGCTAGTGAGGGCCTAACCTAGCTGGGCCACAGCTGTCGACGTACAAGCCCAGCACAACGCGAAGGAACGACTCCGTATTGCTAAGATAAGTTTCGCGCCTGGATCAGCTAATCAATGCAGTGCCGAATCTTCCTTAATGCGGCTCTGTAACGGCAACTTTGCCTTCCTTTCTCATCTCTCGGGGCTTCTTGCACGCTAAAGGGGACCTCCTAAGCATCACACCTCAGGGGCTCTTACTGGACCTCAGGCCGCTCACCTCTTGGCCTTGACCACGGCATCGCGACCTAGCATACCAACGACGGTGAAGCCTCCCTAGGGACCGGGACCTGTCAGTGTAGAGCACGAAGTCGTCGCGAGGTTAGAAAGGGGGAGCTGAGCCGGGACAGAACAAGCATTCACACAGTTTCATAATAAGGATCACATCAGCAAGACACATCGTGGACCCTTTACATACCCCCAGGGGGTGTTTTCTCGATTCCTCGCAGGGAAAAAAAGACGAGATTCCTAAGGAGTCCTAACTACCCGTGCCTCCATGGCCGATGCCAGCATCTACAGTGGGCTGCGAGGGGTCGGCGCCAACCCCATCCAGATCAGCTGCGGCGACGGCCTGATGCAGCCTCCTTGCTCCAAGCATGGCGTGAGCTCGGGGGCACGTAGCTATCATCACTCGTCTCCGGAGTCACGAAGAGCTCAGGAGAGTCACTGGACTCCCAAGCATCGGTGCTGCTGCCGGAGGAGCCGTTGGGGAAGCGAACGGCAGGATTAGCCCCTGCCACGTCGATGTCCTGACTGCCTCCTCTAGGCAGCACTCCAGGCGGTGGCCTTCTGCGTCAAAGACCTTGAAGAACATCAAGGAGGCGCCATCGTATTCAAAATGAATCACGAGGGCGCTCCCCGTTTGGCAGACCCGGGCGACTTCGCCCCAGCCTCGGGTCATGAAGACCTTGCCTGGGGCAACGACTTCAACCTCCGCTCCAGTTGTCGGAGCGCCACAGTCGGCGTGCTGCAGCCAAAGCTCGAGAGGCCCCCTCGGCGGCATCTCAGTGGCGAAGAATGAAGGGAAGCAGATCCAGGTGCTTGGAGGCATCACCGCGTGTAGCATGAGCTCGCGCGAGGAGTCCGCGGCATGGACTCCAGGAGCAACGGCGCGCATCGCCATGGCTCGCCGACCACGTCTGCGGCGTGGGCGGTGCCGCTCGCCATCCCTTTCTCCAGAGCCCACGACCTGGGCATACTGGGGTAGCGGGAACCCAGGAGGTGGCCGCTCGCACCAAGGCCTCATCATCTCTGGCCTCGCAACCTCATCGCGGCGGCATGGGGCTGGCCGTTTCTTCGGCGGTAGCGGGTCAGGTCCCTCCCGGGGAGCCTTCCCCTTCTCTTCGGCCGAGAATCTGCGGATCGGCGCCATTGGTGTGGAAGATGGAGATGGAGCAAGGAAGAAGAAGTAGGTGGAGCAAGAAGAGATGGACAATGGGAGACTCCCGCACCTCCGTATATATATCCCAAGGGAGGCCAACCGTCGACCTCCACGATCGCAGGTAATGATGACTCTTTTTGCATGCAGCAGGGACTCGCCAAATCGGGCAAATGTCGAGGCAGCGTGGGGAAGCGGAGACACCCACGTCCAATCAGTCGCCATGTGGCAACCAAGGCCGCAGGCTGTTGGGGCCCGTGGTGCTCTGCGCTTTCCCTTTGGCTTTGCTGCTAAGCCAAGTGTGAGCATGCCTTGGGCCCGGGGGCTACTGTCGGTGTTCTAGGAACGGGGGTCCCCAGACTTGCCTGTCTGCGGCCTGTAGCGTGGCTCAACCAGCGGTCAAGTACGACCCGTCTTCATCAACCAAACACTCAAGACCCTCGCGAGGGGCCATGTCTCACGGGGCGGACAATACAAGGCCTCCTCTGGAGGGGCCTCGCTAGGCAGGCTCGCGAGAAGGCGGAGAGATCAAGGCAAGGGGTACCTCGCGAGGTTCCCATGATGCAAGCCATGACGATCGAGACCAGGCGGGCGCTGATATGTCTCCAACGTATCTATAATTTTTTATTGTTCCATGCTATTATATTACCCCTTTTGGATGTTTATGGGCTTTATTTTACACATTTATATCATTTTTGGGACTAACCTACTAACCGGAGGCCCAGCCCATATTGCTGTTTTTTTTGCCTATTTCAGTATTTCGAAGAAAAGGAATATCAAACGGAGTCCAAACGGAATGAAACCTCCGGAGAGTGATTTTTGGAACGAACGTGATCCAGAGGACTTGGAGTGCAAGTCAAGAAGCAGCCGAAGCTTCCACGAGATAGGAGCCCCCCCTATAGGGCACGCCCCCTGTCTCGTGGGCCCCTCGGGCGTCGACCGACGTACTTCTTCCCCCTATATAAGCCTACGTACCCCGAAAACATCCAGGGAGCAAACGAAACACAATTTCCACCATCGTAACCTTCTGTATCCACGAGATCTCATATTGGGGCCTTCGCCGGCACTCTGCTGGAGGGGAAATCGACCACGGAGGGCTTCTACATCAACACCATTGCCCCTCCAATGAGTTGTGAGTAGTTTACCACAGACCTACAGGTCCATAGTTATTAGCTAGATGGCTTCTTCTCTCTTTTTGGATCTCAATACAATGTTATCCCCCTCTCTTGTGGAGATCTATTCGATGTAAACTCTTTTTGCGGTGTGTTTGTTGAGATCCAATGAATTGTGGGTTTATGATCAAGTTTATCTATGAATAATATTTGAATCTTCTCTGAATTCTTTTATGTATGATTGAGTTATCTTTGCAAGTCTCTTCGAATTATCAGTTTGGTTTGGCCTACTAGATTGATCTTTCTTGCCATGGGAGAAGTGCTTAGCTTTGGGTTCAATCTTGCGGTGTCCTTACCCAGTGACAGAAAGGGTTGCAAGGCACGTATTGTATTGTTGCCATCGAGGATAACAAGATGGGGTTTATATCATATTGCTTGAGTTTATCCCTCTACATCATGTCATCTTGCTTAACGTGTTACTCTGTTCTTATGAACTTAATACTCTAGATGCAGGCAGGAGTCGGTCGATGTGTGGAGTAATAGTAGTAGATGCAGGCAGGAGTCGGTCTACTTGTTGCGGACGTGATGCCTATATACATGATCATGCCTAGATAATCTCATAATTATTCGCTTTTCTATCAATTGCTCGACAGTAATTTGTTCACCCACCGTAATACTTATGCTATCTTGAGAGAAGCCATTAGTGAAACCTATGGCCCCCGGGTCTATCTCTTATCATATTTGCTTCCAATCTACTTTTATTTGCATCTTTGCTTTTTGCATCTATATTAGTCAGATTTCGGGTTCCGGAAGACCCTTGAGGTTCGAACACTGGGGTGCGCACGGAGATCTCTCCCCTACCAGCTCACGTCTCAAAGTCTCGCAAAGATCTAAGCAAGAAAGATGAACACACAAGGGACACGAGATTTATACTGGTTCAGGCCACCATTGCGGTGTAATACCCTACTCCAGTGTGTGGTGTGGTGGATTGCCTCAGGGGCTGATAGTGAACAGTACAAAGGGAGAACAGCCTCGCGAGGGGCTGTTCTTGAGCTGGTGCGATGAACTGCTTGGGTGAGTTCACTCGCTTCTCTCTCTCTCTCTCTGGTTGATCTCTAGATGCCTCTACCCTATGGGTGGCTAGTCCTATTTATAGGCGGAGGCCCGGGGCCTCTTCCCAAATAATGAGCGGGAAGGGCGCCAACAATTGGCCATTTTGAAGGGGAACATCTGGTACACTTATCCTAACTAATGTTGGTCTTCGGCTGCCAAAGGTCCTGATGGTGACGCCGCCCTAGGCTCCACGATGACATCCATCCTGCCGTTCTGCTGGTCTTGGTCTTGTTGCACCGAAACGGTAACCTTTTCCTGATGCCTTGGCCTATGCTTGCCCCCTTTGCACCGAAAAGGAAACAAGGACACTGCGCAGGCCGGCGCCCACCTGGCGCCCGCCTGGTCCTCGATCGTCATGGCTTGCGTCACGGGCCCCTCGGGAGGTGCCCTTCTTCATCTCTCTGCCTCCTCGCGAGCCTGCCTGAGGAGGCTGCTCCTGAGGAAGCTTCCTGTCGTCCGCCCTGCGAGGCTTGGCCCCTCGCGAGGGTCTTGAGCTTGAGCTGATGAAGCTGGGCTGCATTGGGCCCCCACTTGAGCCACGCCGCAGGTCGCAGGCAGGCAAGTCTGGGGACCCCTGTTCCCAGAATGCCGACAATATTATAAAATACCAAAAATATATCTATCTTATCATACTATCTTTATTAGATCTCACTTTCGCAAGTGGTCGTGAAGGGATTGACAACCCCTTTATTGCGTTGGTTGCGAGTTCTTTGTTTGTTTGTGTAGGTGTGTGGGACTTTTGAGGAGCCTCCTACTGGATTGATACCTTGGTTCTCAAAAACTGAGGGAAATACTTATGCTACTATTGCTGCATCACCCTTTCCTCTTCAAGGAAAACCAACGCAAGCTCAAGACGTAGCAGGCGCCAGGCGGGCGCCAGCCCGCACAGTGTCCTTGTTTCCTCTTTGGTGCAAAGGGGGCAAGCACAGGCACGGAGTACCGAGGCATTAGGCAATGGTTTCCTTATCGGTGCAACAAGACCAAGACCAGCAGGACGGCAGGATGGAGGTCACCATGGAGCCCAAGACGTCATCACCACCAGTGCCTTTGGCAAGCGAAGACCACCTTTAGTCAGGATAGCTTGTACTAGTTTTCCCTTTCGAAATGACCGTTGTTGGATCCCTTCCCGCTCAATATTTGGGAAGAGGACCAGGGCCTCTATAAATAGGGCTAGCCACCACAGTAGGAGGGGGGCAGATCCGAACCCAGTTCATCTACACACCACCAAGCACAAGAACACCTCTCCTCGCGAGGCTGTTCTTCCCTTGTACTGTTCATCATCAGCCCAAGAGGCAATCCACCACACCACACACATGAGTAGGGTATTACACCGCAATGGTGGCCCGAACCCGTATAAATCTTGTGTCTCTTGTGTTGTTCACCATGCTAGCTTAGAGATCGTGGCGAGGCTGAGGGCGTGTTTCGGTAGGGAGAAATCTTCGTCTGCACCCCAGTGTTTGAACCTTAAGGGTTTTACCGGAACCCGATATCCGATAGTTTCCACATGACAATGCCTCCCTCCTCCTGCTGAGGACGTGGGGGTCATTCCCGGCGTGAGAGGAGGTGGTAGAGGACGAGGACACAACTGATGCGGTGCTCGGGGACGAGGAGGAAGGGGCGGTGTCTTGATTTCTCCACCTCAAGTTGCCTTGGGTCCAAACGAAGGCCATGTTAGGGACCAGCCACTGGAGTTCACCATCAAACTGCGCATGCCCCCATGCAGTCGCCTTCGGCTTCCGTCTCCGTTCACACGAGTGATGGAGGTTGAGCAGCCGCCGGGTCCGAGGCTGCACATGAGGGGCTGCTGAAATAGGAGCATGTGGGCGGACGCAGAGTTCCCTGCACCTCATGTCATGCTTCTCCGGCGTGGCTCGAAGACCTTCGCTCGCGCCCACAGCTTGGCAGCGGGGCACGTCCTTCACTTCAAGTTAATGGATGCCACTCTCCTCTCCGTCAAGGTCTTCGAGCATTCGGGTGCTGCGCAGAGAGATCGACCGACGAAGAAAGCTCCTCCTCGAGCAATAGCAACAAGGAGCACAGTGACAGCGATGACGTTGGAGCCAGTGGGGAGGAGGACGGCTCCGACTCCAGCTGAACTCCAGCCGCACCGTCACCATCAGGCGGTGGCACCACCATCTGCACCTGCATCTCGTCCCCGGGAAAGTGATTTGCCAGGGTGTTGGGTGCAGGTGGTGTCTTCGCTTCCTCCAGCAGTCTTCCAGCTGGACCCCTGCAGGCTTCCTCATGGACTCCGGCTTTGTCCTCCCTGCCGGTGTCCATGCTACCGCCCTTGCTAGCCCTCGTGTCAGTGAGCAGGGCAATGCCTAGCCACTCTCCCCATCCATCACCTTCGTCAGCGCCCTCCTGATCTTGTCAGGCTCCATCCCACGGGTCCTGACGGGGTCGGGCTAGGCTTCTGCCCAGGCACTCCTTTTGCTCTCTTCACCTCCCATCGTAGTTCCTAGGAGGAGAGGGACAAGAAAGGGATTACAGGGCACTTATCTTTTTTCAGTCTAAAATATGTAGGCATTTGCCAAACTTTAGTCTTAAATATGTAATCTATTTTATCCATGTTCATGCTTTGTAAGATTTGTACTTGCTTATCTGCATATTAATGAAAAAGACAAGCCTTGCCGGGTACATGTGCATGTATTCTATCCATGCAGAGGAGGAATGCCTCTATACTTCTAAGCAAACAAGTTTCCTCGGCAAGCTATCTTGTTGGTGCCTTCCATTGTTGCCATGGGGCCTGGCCTGCCGGGCTCAAAATTATGGAAGGAAACCAGCCCATTGTCAACCCTTCTCTTTCAAATGCTACTACAACCTTCCTGACCGAAGCAACGTTCGGATCACAGGATGAGAGCACAAATGTTTCAAAGGCGACAAGGTTTCTCTATGCGTCAGTTCTATTCTTTCAAACACATGTATGGATAAAAAAAGAAAACTTATCTGTCTGGCTTGTCGAGTGCTGATACGCGAGCTAGTTTTCCATCTCTTCTTCCCAGGATCAGGTCCGCGGCAAGAACCCTGCAGTTAGTGCAGAGGAAAACATAGCAGCATATGACCTCATCTACATGATCATGGCATGCTTATGCTAAGCTAATCATGCATGCATGTTGTTTTTAGGGCGCCAGCGCTTCGTTTATTTATCTGTTGCTCAGGGTCTATGCCTGGCTTTGTACAAAGGGTTACATGCAACATCGACAAGGCTTGTACAAAAGAGTGGCTGCCAGGGCAGGGCCTGACAGCCGCGCCTTACAGGTAGAACTTGCGAAGATGCTCAATATTCCATGAGTTTTGCATTTGAATGTCATCTTCTGTCTCTAGACGGACTGCACCAGGTCCGGTAAGGGCCTTCCCACTTTGGCACCAACTTGTTGGTACCCATGGTGGACCAAACACACTTAAGGACAAGGTCATCTTCCTCAAGGCTCCGAGCATGGAACCTGCGGCTGTGATAGTGGCGCAGGGCTTGCTGGTAGCGCGCGGCACGTACAGCAGCCCGGAGACGGTTCTCCTCAAGGAGCACGGCGTCGTCATGCCTGTGCTGCTCTTGCTCTACTTCATCGTAGGCGAATACTCAAGGTGACCCGTATATGAGTTTCGTGGGGAGCACTGCTTCTGCCCCATAGACTATGGAGAAGGGAGTCTGGGCAGTAGCTCGATTTGGTGTCGTACAGAGGGACAAAAGAACTACCGGGAGCTCGTCGATCCAGCGTTTGCCACACTTTTGCAGCTTATCAAATGTTCTTGTCTTGAGTCCTCGCAGCACTTCAGTGTTCGCCCTCTCAGCTTGTTGCTACCTCTTGAGCACTGCATTGGATTTCCCCGAAGAGGAGAGGATGATGCAGCAAAATAGCGTAAGTATTTCCCTCATTTTTTGAGAACCGAGGTATCAATCCAGCAGGAGACCACGCACAAGTCCCTCGTACCTACACAAAACGATAGCAACTCGCAACCAACACTTAGGGCTTGTCAATCCCTTCACGGTCACTTACGAGAGTGAGATCTGATAGAGATAATATTTTTGGTATTTTTGGTAAAAGTAAAAGGCAAAGTAAAAACAAAGCAAGTAAATAAAGTGATAGAGATTAATATGATGAGAATAGACCCCGGGGCCATAGGTATCACTAGTGGCTTCTCTCAAGAGCATAAATATTCTATGGTGGGTGAACAAATTACTGTTGAGCAATTGACAGAATTGAGCATAGTTATGAGTATATCTAGGCAATGATCATGTATTTAGGCATCACATCCGAGACAAGTAGATCGAAATGATTCTGCATCTACTACTATTACTCCACTCATCGACCGCTATCTAGCATGCATCTAGAGTATTAAGTTAAAAACAGAGTGACACCGTAAGCAAGATGACATGATGTAGAGGGATAAATTCATGCAATACGATAAAAAACCCATCTTGTTATCCTCGATGGCAACAATACAATACGTGCCTTGCTGCCCCTTCTGTCACTGGGTAAGGACACCGCAAGATTGAACCCATGGCAAGAAAGATCAATCTAGTAGGCCAAACCAAACTGATAATTCGAAGAGACTTGCAAAGATAACTCAATCATACATAAAAGAATTCAGAGAAGATTCAAATATTATTCATAGATAAACTTGATCATAAACCCACAATTCATCGGATCTCGACAAACACACCGCAAAAAGAGTTTACATTGAATAGATCTCCACAAGAGAGGGGGAGAACATTGTATTGAGATCCAAAAAGAGAGAAGAAGCCATCTAGCTAATAACTATGGACCCGTAGGTCTGTGGTAAACTACTACACTTCATCGGAGGGGCTATGGTGATGATGTAGAAGCCCTCGGTGGTGGATGCCCCCTCCGGCAGAGCTCCGGAACAGGCCCCAAGATGGGATCTCGTGGATACAGAAGGTTGCGGTGGTGGAATTAGGTTTTTGGCTCCTGTTCTGATCGCACGGGGGTACATAGGTATATATAGGAGGAAGGAGTACGTCGGTGGAGCTTTGAGGGGCCCACGAGGTAGGGGGCGCGCCTAGGGGGGCGCCCTCCACCCTCGTGACCTCCTCAGGCACTGCTTGAAGTAGGGTCCAAGTCTCCTGGATCACGTTCGGTTGGAAAATCACGATCCCGAAGGTTTCATTCCATTTGGACTCCGTTTGATATTCCGTTTCTTCAAAACACTGAAAAAGGCAAAAAAACAGCAATTCTAGGCTGGGCCTCCGATTAATAGGTTAGTCCCAAAAGTAATATAAAAGTGGAAAATAAAGCCCAATATAGTCCAAAACAGTAGATAAAGTAGCATGGAGCAATCAAAAATTATAGATACGTTGGAGACGTATCAAGCATCCCCAGGCTTAATTCCTGCTCGTCCTCGAGTAGGTAAATGATAAAAAAGAATTTTTGATGCGGAGTGATACTTTGGCATAATTTCAATGTAAATCTTCTTAATTGTGATATGAATATTCAGATCCGAAAGATTCAAGACAAAAGTTCATATTGACACAAAAATAATAATACTTCAAGCATACTAATCAAAGCAATCATGTCTTCTCAAAATAACATGGCAAAAGAAAGTTCATCCCTACAAAATCATATAGTTAGGCTATGCTTCATTTTCGTCACACAAAGATGTTGCCAACTTCTATACCCCCGATGACAAGCCAAGCAATTGTTTCATACTTAAATAATCTCAAACTTTTTCAATCTTCACGCAATACATGAGCGTGAGCCATGGATATAGCACTATGGGTGGAATAGAATATGATGATGGGGATTGTGTGGAGAAGACAAAGAAAGGAGAAAGTCTCACATCAACTAGGCGTATCAACGAGCTATGGAGATACCCATCAATAGATATTGATGTGAGTGAGTAGGGATTGCCATGCAATGAATGCACTAGAGCTATGAATGCTCAACAAAAGAAAAACTAGTGGGTGTGCATCCAACTTGATTGCTCATGAAGACCTAGGGCATTTGAGGAAGCCCATCGTAGGAATATACAAGCCAAGTTCTATAATGAAAAATTCCCACTAGTATAAAAAGGACTACTTATGAGACTCACTACATGAGGAACAAGGTGCTACTTTGAAGCACAATATATAAGACTCGCTACATGAAGAACAAGGTGCTACTTTGAAGCATAAGTGTGGAAAAGAGATAGTAGCATTGCCCCCTTTTTTTGGGCCTTTCTTTTTTCTTTTGGCCTTTTTTTTATTTGGGCAATGCTCTAATAATGATGATCATCACACTTCTATTGATTACAACATAAGGATTACAACTCAAAACTTAGAACAAGATATGACTCTATATGAATGCCTCCGGCGGTGTACCGGGATGGTGCAATGAATCAAGAGTGACATGTATGGAAAATAATGCATGGTGGCTTTGCCACAAATACGATGTCAACTAAATGATCATGCAATGGAAATATGACAAAAGTAATGTATGTCATGATAATGATGATGGAAGTTGCATGGCAATATATCTCGGAATGGCTATGGAAATGCCATGATAGGTAGGTATGGTGGCTGTTTTGAGGAAGATATAAGGAGGTTTATGTGTGATAGAGTATATCGTATCACGGGGTTTGGATGTACCGGCGAAGTTTGCGACAACTCTCAAGGTGAGAAAGGGCAATGCACGGTACCGAAGAGGCTAGCAAAGGCGGAAAGGTGAGAGTGCGTATAATCCATGGACTCAACATTAGTCAAAAGAACTCATATACTTATTGCAAAAATTTACAAGCCATCAAAAATTCAAGTACTACGCGCATGCTCCTAGGGGGATAGATTGGTAGGAAAAGACCATCGCTCGTGCCCGACCGCCACTCATAAGGATGCACAAGCCAGGTACACTTCATGTTTCAAATTTGTTACACAACTTTAACCATACGTGCATGCTATGGGACTTGCAAACTTCAACACAAGTATTTCTCAAATTCATAATCACCCAACTAGCATGACTTTAATATTATCACCTCCATATCTCAAAACAATTATCAAGCGTCAAACTTATCTTAGTATTCAACACAAGTTTCACATATCTTGAACACCAAGTATATTAACATTAAGCAAATTACCATGCTATTAATGACTCTCAAAATAATCTAAGCGAAGCATGAGAGATCAATAGTTTATTTAAAACAAAGCCACCACCATGCTCTAAAAGATATAAGTGAAGCACTAGAGCAAAAATTATCATGCTCAAAAGATATAAGTGAAGCACATAGAGCTAAACCATCAAGCTCAAAAGATATAAGTGAAGTACATAGAGTATTCTAACAAATTACAAATCATGTATGGCTCTCTCAAAACATGTGTACAGCAAGGATGATTGTGGTAGACTAACAAGCAAAGACACAAATAATACAAGACGCTCCAAGCAAAACACATATCATGTTGTTGAATAAAAATATTGCTCCAAGTAAATTACCGATGGAAGTGGACGAAAGAGGGGATGCCTTCCGGGGCATCCCCAAGCTTTGAATTTTTGGTGTCCTTGGATTATCTTGGGTGTGCCATGGGCATCCCCAAGCTTAGGATCTTGCCACTCCTTGTTCCATAATCCATCAAAAGAATTCACCCAAAACTTGAAAACTTCACAACACAAAACTCAACAGAAATCTCGTGAGCTCCGTTAGAGAAAGAAAACAAAAGACTATTTCAAGTTACTGTAATGAACTCATTATTTATTTATATTGGTGTTAAACCTACTGTATTCCAACTTCTCTATGGTTTATAAACTATTTTAATAGCCATAGATTCATCAAAATAAGCAAACAACACACGAAAAACAGAATCTGTCAAAAACTGAACAGTCTGTAGCAATCTGTAACTAACGCAAACTTCTGGAACTCTAAAAATTCTAACAAAATAGGAAGTCCTGGGAAATTGGTGTATGGATCAGCAGCAAAAAGAATCAACGCAACATCACGTTCCTGTGATTTATCATAACTATATTCGTGCGCACAAAGTTTCTGTTTTTCAGCAGAATCAAATCAACTATCATCATAGGTTATCCTATAGGCTCTACTTGGCACAAACACTAATTAAAAGATAAAACCTCATCCAAACATAAGGTAGATGGATTATTTATTCCTAAACAGAAGCAAAAACTAAAAACACAAAATAAAATTGGGATGTCTGCCAACAAGCGCTATCGTTTAACGCCCCTAGCTAGGCATAAAAGCAAGGATAGATCTAAGTATTGCCATCTTTGGTAGGCAATCCATAAGTGGCTCTCATGATAGATTCATATGGTAATTTTATTTTCTTTCTAGGGAAGTGTTCCATACCCTTCTTTAAGGGAAATTGGAATCTAATATTACCTTCCTTCATATCAACAATTGCACCAATCATTCTAAGGAAAGGTCTACCAAGAATAATAGGACATGAAGGATTGCAATCTATATGAAGAACGATAAAATCTACGGGCACATAATTCCTATTTGCAACAATAAGAACATCATTGATTCTTCCCATAGGCTTTTTAATAGTGGAATCCGCAAGATGCAAGTTTAGAGAGCAATCATCAAAATCACGGAAATCTAGCAAATCACATAAAGTTTTCGGAATAGTAGAGACACTAGCACCCAAATCACACAAAGCATGAAACTCAAAATCTTTAATTTTAATTTTAATAGTAGGTTCCCACTCATCATAGAATTTTCTAGGGATATAAACTTTCAACTCAAGTTTTTCTTCATAAGATTGCATCAACGCATCAACAATATGTTCGGTAAAGGCCTTATTTTGACTATAAGCATGAGGAGAATCTAGCACGGATTGCAACAAGGAAATACAACCAATCAAAGAGAAATTCTCATAATTAAATTCCTTGAGATCCAAAATAGTGGGTTTAGCAACATCACGGTTTTTGTTTATTTCAATCCCACTTTCATCAATTTCATCATCAAGATCTAGAAACTCCGAATTCTTAGAACGCCTTCTAGGTAAAGGAAGATCATATTCAGATTCATCAAGATTCATATTGCAAAACAAAGATTTAATGTTGGACACATCAATAACTTTTAGATCTTCATCTTGATTTTCATAGGAATTTGAAGAACACGCTTTAATAAAGGCATCTTTGGAAGCACGCATCCTAGAGGTTCTTTCCTTGCACTCAGCAATGGAAATTCTCATGGCTTTGAGAGACTCATTGATATCATGCTTAGGAGGAATAGATCTAAGATTTAAAGAATCAATTTCAAGAGAAATTCTATCAACGTTCCTAGCCAAATCATCAACTTTAAGCAATTTCTCTTCAAGCAAAGCATTAAAATTATTTTGTGAATTCATAAACTCTTTAACACTACTCTCAAATTCAGAGGGTATCTTATTAAAATTTCCATAAGAGTTCTTGTAGGAATTTCCATAATTATTAGAAGGATTACTAGGATAAGGCCTAGGATTAAAATTCCCTCTATATGTGTTGTTTCCAAAACTATTCCTACCAACAAAATTCACATCCATAGATTCATTATTATTCTCAAGCAAGGTAGATAAAGGAATATCATTGGGATCAAGGGGAGTATTTTTAGGAGCAAACATCTTCATAAGTTCATCCATCTTTTCACTCAAAACATTGATTTGTTCTATAGCATGCACTTTTTTACAGAAGATCTTTCGGTGTGCCATTGAGAATAATTAGCCGTAATATTATCAAGCAATTTGGTAGCATCCCCTAACGTAATTTCCATAAAAGTGCCTCCCGCGGCCGAATCTAAAAGATTTCTAGAAGCAAAATTCAATCCGGCATAAAAAAATTGTATGATCATCCATAAATTCAAATCATGAGTAGGGCAATTGCGAAGCATTAATTTCATTGTTTCCCAAGATTGGGCAACATGCTCATGATCAAGTTGTTTAAAATTCATGATGTCGTTCCTAAGAGTGATAATCTTAGCGGGAGGAAAATACTTAGAGATAAAAGCATCTTTGCACTTGTTCCAAGAATCAATACTATTTTTAGGCAAAGATGAAAACCAAACTTTAGCACGATCTCTAAGTGACGGAAATAACTTCAATTTAACAATATTGTTATCCGTATCTTTTTTCTTTTGCATATCACACAAATCAACAAAATTGTTTAGATGAGTAGCGGCATCTTCACTAGGAAGGCCGGCGAATTGATCTTTCATAACAAGATTCAACAAAGCGGTATTGATTTCACAAGACTTGTCATTATTAAGAGGAGAAATCGGAGTACTAAGGAAATCACTATTATTGGTATTCGAGAAATCACACAATTTGGTATTATCTTGCGCCATGGCAACAAGTAATCCAACACACAAGCAAACAGAAAGGCAACGAGAAAAAGGCAAACGGGAAAGAGAGGAGGAGATTGGGAAAGAGAGGGCATATAAAATGGCAAGGGTGAAGTGGAGGAGAGGAAAACGAGAGGCAAATGGTAAATAATGTAATGCGAGAGATAGGGATTGCGATGGGTACTTGGTATTGTTGACTTTCTTGCGTGAGCCTCCCCGGCAACGGCGCCAGAAATTCTTCTTGCTACCTCTTGAGCACTGCGTTGGATTTCCCTAAAGAGGAGAGGATGATGCAGCAAAGTAGCGTAAGTATTTCCCTCAGTTTTTGAGAACCAAGGTATCAATCCAGTAGGAGACCATGCACAAGTCCCTCGTACCTACACAAAACGATAGAAACTCGCAACCAACGCTTAGGGGTTGTGAATCCCTTCACGGTCACTTACGAGAGTGAGATCTGATAGAGATAATATTTTTGGTATTTTTGATAGATAGATGCAAAGTAAAAGTAAAAGGCAAAGTAAAAACAAAGCAAGTAAATAAAGTGATAGAGATTAATATGATGAGAATAGACCCGGGGGCCAAAGGTTTCACTAGTGGCTTCTCTCAAGAGCATAAATATTCTACGGTGGGTGAACAAATTACTGTTGAGCAATTGACAGAATTGAGCATAGTTATGAGTATATCTAGGCAATGATCATGTATATAGGCATCACATCCGAGACAAGTAGATCGAAATGATTCTGCATCTACTACTATTACTCCACTCATCGACCGCTATCCAGCATGCATCTAGAGTATTAAGTTAAAACAGAGTAACGCCGTAAGCAAGATGACATGATGTAGAGGGATAAATTCATGCAATATGATAAAAACCCCATCTTGTTATCCTCGATGTCAACAATACAATACATGCCTTGCTTCCCCTTCTGTCACTGGGTAAGGACACCGCAAGATTGAACCCAAAGCTAAGCACTTCTCCCATTGCAAGAACTACCAATCTAGTTGGCCAAACCAAAAAGGATACTTCAAAGAGACTTGCAAAGATAACTCAATCATACATAAAAGAATTCAGAGAAGAATCAAATATTTTCCATAGATAATATTGGATCATAAACCCACAATTCATCGGTCTTAGAAAACACACCACAAAAAGAAGATTACATCAAATAGATCTCCACGAGAGAGGGGGAGAACATTGTATTCAGATCCAAAAAGAGAGAAGAAGCCATCTAGCTACTAGCTATGGACCTGAAGGTCTGAAGTAAACTACTCACACTTCATTGGAGGGGCTATGGTGATGATGTAGAAGCCCTCCGTGGTGGATGCCCCCTCCGGCGAAGCTCCAGAACAGGCCCCAAGATGGGATCTTGTGTCTCCACTTTCCTCATAGGCTCCACTTTTGGCCACTTTGTAAACTTGTCGATCGCGACGTACAAGAATCCAAAGCCCCTGGTAGCACGGGGAAGGGGCCCAAGATGTCGAGCCCCTAGACCAAAAATGGCCATGATAAAGGGATCGTCTGGAGAGCTTGAGTAGGTTGGTGGATGTTCTTGGAGTGGAACTAGTAGGCTTCACATCTGGTGACTGGCTCGGTTGCATCTTGGAGGGTCGTGGGCCAGTAGAAACCTTGCCGGAAAGCTTTTCGAACCAAGGCCTTTGATCCAATACAAGAGCCGCACGTGCCTTCATGTATCTCTGCCAATAGTTCATCCCCCTCTTCACGGCAAATGCACTTCAATTTCACACCATTCAGCCTCCTTTTGTATGGAGTGTCATCGATGAACTGATACATATTGGCCCTCTTGGTTACTCTTTTGGCTTCTTCCTGCTCTTCGGGAAGTTCTCCAGTTTGGAGGTAGCGGACAATGTACTATGCCCAAGTTGGAGCTTGTGGCTCGACAACCAGGATCAATGGCACCTCCTCACTCGTGGGAGCGCCTACCTCGACCACAAGGACCGGTGGTCCTACGAAAGAGTGCGGCTCGCCAAGCGAAGTGCAGTTGTTCCCGGCAGCTCCTCTACCGGGGATCTCTACAGGTTCTACCGGTAAAGGCTTGCCAGAGTCCAACTTCCTCCTCTTCCTAGTCATTGCTAACGGAGAAACTGGTGGTTGAGTTAGATGAAGGACAAAGGTCCCTGGTTCCACAGGGAGCTTTTGTGCAGCACACTGATAGATAATCGGCAGTGTTGTTTTCAGCATGTGGTATGTGCTCCGTTTGCAATCCGTCAAAGTGTTCCTCCAACTTTCTCACTTCTTTAACATATGCCTCCATTAACGTGCTCTGGTAATCCTTGTTGACTTGCCATACCACAAGCTGTGAATCTCCACGGATGATCAGCTTCTTAATCCCCAACTCTATCGCAATCTTGAGCCCGGCAAGCAGCACCTCGTACTCAGTAGTGTTGTTGGTAGCCTTCTCCCACGGAAAGTGCATCTGGACCACATACTTGAGGTGCTATCCAGTGGGTGCGACGAGGAGCACGCCAACTCCCGCGCCTTGCAACAAGAAGGCACCATCAAAGTACATGATCCACTCTTGGGGCGCTTCCTTGCCGGCGATAACTATTTACAATGTCTCTTCGTCTGGAGTAGGTGTCCATTCTGCAATGAACTCTGCTAGTGCCCTGCTGTGAATGGTTGAGGTACTTCCATACTTCGGTCCAAAGCTCGATATCTCCAATACCCATTCAACTATTCTGTCGGTGGCCTCAGGGTTTCAACATGTTTCCCCTTGCAACAAGGAGCTAACAAAGTAAACTGGTCGTTGCACCACCTTCTTCTTTGCCGTGGTCTTGGGATTGTCTTTACTACCTTGATCTTCTTTCTCCAGATCTGCACTTAACCCTACCTTCTTCCAAATTTCGAAGAACGGCAGGGCGCGCTCGACAGACTTGGAAATGAACCTACTCAGCGCGGCAACACATCTAGTTAAACACCTCACGTCCTTGACTGTCTTGGATGCTTGGATCTGTTAGATTGTTCTGATCTTGTCGGGGTAGGCCTCTATCCCTCGATGAGACACGAAGAAGCCAAGTAGCTTGCCAGTGGGAATGCCAAACACACACTTCTCCGGGTTCAGCTTCAAGTTGATCTTGCGCAGGTCTGTAAAGGTTTCTTCCAAGTCCCGAATAAGTGCTGATCTATCCTTTGTTTTGACCACTATGTCATCCATATAAGCTTCAATATTCCTATGCAGCTGAGACTCAAAACCAATTTGCACTGCTCTCGCAAAAGTGGACCCGACGCTCTTTAACCCAAAGGGCATCCACACAAAGCAGTACGTGCGACATGGGGTTATGAACACAGTCTTCTCCTCGTCTTCCTTGGACATGAATATTTGTTGGTATCCAGAGTAGGTATCCAACAATGAAAGCATATGACACACGGAAGTGGAATCCACAATGTGATCGATGTGCGGCAAGGGGAGCGGGTCCTTTGGGCATGGTTTATTCAGATATGTGAAATCTATGCAAAGCCACCACTCCCCATCCACCTTGCGCAATACCACTGGGTTTGCCAACCATGTTGGATGCAATACTCCTCTGACCAAACCAGCTGCTTCAAGTTTCTTTATCTCCTCGAGCAATGAACTACTGCCGCTCCAAAGCTTGTTTCCTGACCTTCTGCTTGATGGGCCGAGCATGAGGGCAGACAGCAAGGTAATGCTCGATTACCTCCCTGGGAACACCGGGGATGTCGGGTGGTTGCCAAGAAAACACTTCGACATTCGCCTGCAGGAAGGCAACGAGTGTGCTTTCCTATTTGTCGTCAAGGGTGGAGCTGATAGTGAACGTACCATCAGTGCCAACCAGCCATGCCGGGACCCTCTTCACAGTAGGTGCAACAACCTTGGACCTTTTGCTAGTCGAAATCTTTGGTAAGTCATCGATAGGTGCAGCGCACTCCGGGGAGGCGTGCTTCCTGGATTCCTTGTCGGCATCCCTGCTAGCTTTTCTTCCTTCCTTGTTTTCCTTTCGGGGATTGCGGCTTCTGCGGCCTCGGCAGCAACCGCACCCCGGTACATCTTATCCACGCATATAATTGTGTCCTTCTTGTCTGACGGGATGGTAAGGATGCTCATTGGTCCTAGCATCTTCAAGGTGTTGTAGGCATAGTGGGATGCCGCCATGAACTTTTCCAGGGCAGGTCGACCAAGTATCCCACTGTATGGCAAAGGGAGATCGACCACGTCACACACAATCTTCTCGATCCGATAGTTCATTTTTTCTCCGAACGTCACCGGCAGCGTGATCTTCCCCTTTGGACGACTCCTGCCGGGGTTGATCCCTTGAAACATGCCAGTAATCTTGAGCTCTTCATCTGATATCTGCAGCTTGTTGATTACCTTAGGGAAAATCAGATTCAACCCTGCCCCGCCATCAACCAACGTCTTTGTGACCTTGGGGTTGCGGACTGTTGGCGAAACCAACAATGGTAAGCACCCTACCACGGTGGTCAGGGTGATCCACTTCCTCAAAGATGATGGACGTGCGAGACCACTTGAGAGTGGTTTCCAGGAATCTTCTGGTAGCTCCACAACATTGACCTCACACGCCCACTATTTAAGCTGGCGGTGAGAGGAGTGCAAAGATGCACCTCCGTCTATGCACAGGGCGTCAGTGGTTTTTTGAAACTCTTTCTCACTGCTTTCCTCTCCATCCCCTTCATTGCTTTCGTCATCACCTTCCTTCTTCTCACGACCTCTAGCAGGTTTCCCTTGATGCTGAAGGATCTTGCCGGGAGGGCCTCCTCTGCCACCTCGGCCCTTCCCGCGAACGCCTTCTTGGTCTCTCTCCATGTCTGATATGTCTCCAATGTATCTATAATTTATGAAGCATTCATGCTATATTATTATGTGTTTTAGATGATTATGGACTTTATTATACATTTTTATATTATTTTTGGGACTAACCTATTAACCGGAGGCCCAACCCATCTTGTTGTTTTCTTGCCTATTTCAGTGTTTCGAAGAAAAGGAATATCAAACGGAGTCCAAACAGAATGAAACCTTCGGAAAAGTTATTTTTGGAATAGAAGCAATCCCGGGAACTTGGAGTGCAAGCCAGGGAAGCATCGAGGAAGCCATGAGATAGGGGGGCGTGCCCTCCACCCTCGTGGGCCCCTCGAGGCTCCCCCGACAAACTTCTTTCGCCTATATATTCCCATATACCCTAAAACCATCGAAGGAAACAATAGATCGGGAGTTCCGCCGCCGCAAGCCTCTGTAGCCACCAAAAACCTCTCGGGAGCCCATTCCGGCACCCTGTCGGAGGGGGGGATCCCTCACCGGTGGGCATCTTCATCATCCCGGCGCTCTCCATGACAAGGAGGGAGTAGTTCACCCTCGGGGCTGAGGGTATGTACTAGTAGCTATGTGTTCGATCTCTCTCTCTCTCTCTCTCTCTCTCCCGTGTTCTCTCTATGGCGCGATCTTGATGTATCGCGAGCTTTGCTATTATAGTTGGATCTTATGATGTTTCTCCCCCTCTACTCTCTTGTGATGAATTGAGTTTTCCTCTTGAAGTTATCTTATCGGATTGAGTCTTTATGGATTTGAAAACACTTGATGTATGTCTTGTCGTGCTTATCTGTGGTGACAATGGGATATCACGTGATCCACTTGATGTATGTTTTGGTGATCAACTTGCAGGTTCCGCCCATGAACCTATGCATAGGGGTTGGCACACGTTTTTGTCTTGACTCTCCGGTAGAAACTTTGGGGCACTCTTTAAAGTACTTTGTGTTGGTTGAATAGATGAATCTGAGATTGTGTGATGCATATCGTATAATCATGTCCACGGATACTTGAGGTGACAATGGAGTATCTAGGTGACATTAGGGTTTTGGTTGATTTGTGTCTTAAGGTGTTATTCTAGTATGAACTTTTAATCCGAAATAATAACTTTGAGGTGGCTTCGTACCCTACCATAATCTCTTCGTTTGTTCTCCGCTATTAGTGGTTTTGGAGTGACACTTTGTTGCATGTTGAGGGATTGTTATATGATCTATCTATGTTATTATTGTTGAGAGAACTTGCACTAGTGAAAGTATGAACCCTATGCCTGGTTTCCTACCATTCCAATACCATTTGCGCTCACTTTTATCATTTGTTACCTTGCTATTTTTATTTTTTTCATATTACAAAAACCTATATCTACCATCCATATTGCACTTGTATCACCATCTCTTCGCCGAACTAGTGCACCTATACAATTTACCATTGTATTGGGTGTGTTGGGGACACAAGAGACTCTTTGTTATTTGGTTGCAGGGTTGTTTGAGAGAGACCGTCTTCATCCTACGCCTCCCACGGATTGATAAACCTTAGGTCATCCACTTGAGGGAAATTTGCTACTGTCCTACAAACCTGTGCACTTGCAGGCCCGACAACGTCTACAAGAAGAAGGTTGTGTATTAGACATCAATGTCGCGTTTCTCGTACTCAGCCTTCTACTTCTAGACGAGTTGCTCAACTTGATGACACTCTCGGAGATCATGGCCCTTGGTCCGATGGATCTTGCAGTACGGTCCATCAACCTTCCTAGCTTTCTAGGCCGCCGCAGCATCCTGACAGTCACTGCATGCGGCAACTTCCTTGCCGGCAGCTTCGATCTTGGCCTTCTTGCTAGTAATAGTGGTGCCAGAACCTTCGACAACCATCACTTCCTTCTCCTTATGCTTCTTGTTACATTTATTGTTCTTCTTCTTCTAGTTGACAACATCGCCATCATCTTCTGAGTCAACTTCGATGCCATTTTCTTCTCCATGGAGCCTTCTCCCCACCTCTGTACGGGCACACTTATCCGCCAAGGTGTAAATCTCATTCACAGTTTTGGGCAATCAGACGTTCATCTTGGAATATTCTGCGGTTGCGCGCATTGGACTAGAATGCAGCAATCACAGCTACCGGGTGGATATGTGGAATGTTCCTGTGCACCCGACTAAACCTCTGCATGTACTTCCGCAGACTCTCCCCTTCCTTTTGTGGAAGGAGCTGCAAATCGCTGGGCCGCCCTAGTTCTTGATGGCCGTCCATGAAGGCACCAACAAACTCATTGCACAGGTCAGGCCAGGTCGAGATGGAGTTGTCCGGCAAGTGCATCAGCCATGACCTCATGTTCGGCTTGAGCGCTAAAGGGGAGTAGTTGGCGAATACCTTTTCATCTTTTCCTCCGGCGGCTTGAAAGACGATGGTGTAGATGATGAAGAACTCTGTCGGGTTCAGTCTTCCATCATACTTCTCTGGTATCTTTGGCTTGAACAAACGGGCATACAGTCAACGTACTTGCTGCAACTCACGAGTGAAAGCAGGGCACCCAACCTCGAAAGGTAGGTACCCGCCTCCATTGGGTGCAGGTTCATCGACGTCCAAACCATTGCGCCTGTCAGACTGGCGGCGGGTTTCGCGGTGCCGCTCTATGGTGATGCGCACGTCTTCCCTCCACATATCTTCCAGGACGTGGAGCTGATCTCGACGGGATCGAGGATCAAATGAAGCCATTGACACCTAGTCGGGCTCTTGGTCACGTGGCTCCAACTTCAGCCCATGTGTTGGCTGTTGTGGAGGGGACCGCATCGTCGGAGTGGCCCCTTCAACACGGTCAGCAGCTCAGGCCGTTGTCGCTGCTTGAGGGTGCCCTGGCAGTCCCGCCTGTTGTGATTCTCCTGCCTCAGCAAAACCAATCAAACTTTGAATGGTGGCTCTCCACTCATCCATTTCATTGGTATATGGCGGGAATCTTAGCAGGACCTGGTGAAAGGATCAAGGTGGACCTAGAGGGGGGGGGGGTGAATAGGTACAATTACAAATTTTAATTGTTACTTAGCAATTTTAGGCAATAATGCGGAATATAAATTTTAGCCTAACAATTGCAAGTATGATGCTATGAGTTAAGCAAGGTAAACAAGTAACACAAGTAGGAGAGTAAGCAAGTGCACTATGATAGAAGTAAGACTAAGAGACAAGTAACCACAACTAGGGAGTTAGGGTTAGGGATAACCACAACTCCGAGAGATGAGGATGTATGCCGATGTTCACTTCCTTGGAGGGAAGCTACGTCACCGTTTAGAGAGGTGGATGTTACCACGAAGGCACACTAACACCACGAAGGCTCACCCTATTCTCTCTTTGAGATAACACCACGAAGGTGTTTCTCAACCGCTAGTGGTAGACCTTGGGGTGGTCTCCAAACCCTCACAAACTTTTCCAAGGGTAATCACAATGGTCGATTCCTCTCCGAAAGACTCCTACCGCCTAGGAGTTTCCAACCTCCAAGAGTAACAAGAACGTTGGGGAATGCTCAAGAACTTGCTCAAATCATGAATTCCTTGGGTGAGTAGAATAAGGAGTGGATCTATCACTTGATTGGAGAACTTCTCTCAAATGTTCCAAAATCCCTTGGGGATCTAGGATTTGGTGTAGGGTGTCAAGAGAGGGAGTGAGATGTGTTCTTAGAAAGATCAAAGTGAACGGTCAACCTTATCTCGTGAGAGGGAGAAGGCTATATATAGTGTGAGTGTAAAACAGACCGTTGAGCCACTTAGTGCACAGGGGCTGACGGACGTCCAGTGGGTACCAGACTATCGGAACCACAGGTTAGACTGGACATCCGCCCGAGCCGCCGGTCGTCCGGTCGCTGGAACATCTACCAGGGGCACAGACGAGGTATGGGACTCACAGTCAACGGACACCTGGAAGGCGCCGGTTGACTGGAGGCCGGACGTCCGGTGTGGTCAGAAATCCACAAATAAACATTCTGTTGAAGTGCACCCGATATCCGGAGGTGAGCGGACGTCTAGTGGCCGGACGTCCGGTGAGATCGGTCTTCCGCTAATATCTTTTCTGTGGAGATGCACCGGACAACCGGGGAGAGCCGGAAGCCCGGTCGACTGAGAGAGGCCGGACGTCCGGAGACTCTCGGACGTCTGGTGATAGCTGAACGTCTTAGAAACATACCAATATTTGTGCATAAGCTAGAGGAAGAATCTAGAGAAGATATGTGAGGGAATTTTGTGGGTTTGAGAAAGTTTTTTTTTACGAAATCCAATGATCCCCTCTTAATAGTGCGGGATCCCTATACTCAAGAACAAACCAAAAAAGAAGCCGAAGCTTCATGTCTTTGTCTTGTGTCTCTGCTCACGAGTGATGTATATATATATATATATATATATATATATATATATATATATATATATATATAAACTATTCTGATCACGGGATCAGAATAATATTCTGATCACAACATGAACTTCCCGAGTAACGCGCCTGACCTTCCCCGAGTACTAGGTTGAACTTCAGCTAAAATGTGTCCAAATGGGGCTTGCGATATACCGTTGGAAAGCTATGGACACCAATATCATGACCCAAGTTAAATTTTTGGCAAAATGTAAGCGGTTTAAGAGCAGTTTTAAAAATTGTTTTCCCTTCATACAAAAAACGTGAATCGTATTTTCGATCGCATTTCCAAACAGTTTAACGGAATGAGGTAAATAATATAGCATTGGAAAGCTGCTGCAAAACCGCTCCTTCGACATGTTGAAAGTTTTCTCTAATTCCCTATGGATAAAGAGTAATTTTGAAAATCGTAAAATATCGCAAACCGAACAGCCGATTTCATATTTTCAATGTAATTTCTAAACGGCTAATCCATTTGAGGCAAATGATATGGCATTGGAAAGCTTGTGAAAGTGCACTACTTTTTCATGTTAATTTTTTTTTCTAATTTGGAACAGTTTAAAAGTAATTCAGAAAACGGTACAAGTTCCATCGAGTTCGTATTTTTCGAGCTAATTTTTTAACCGTACGTCCGAATGCAACAAATGATGCGGCGTTGGAAAGCTTGAGCAAATGCGAAACTTTTTCGTATATATTGTTTCTCCTAATTACTTATAGTTTTAAGTAAAATTTGAAATTGGATAAAAATGTATTTTTGGCATAATTTCTACATACTTTATCGGAATGGGGCAAATAATATACAGCTGGAAAGCTACAGAAAATGCAAAACTTTTTCATGCTGATGGTTTTCTCTGATTAGTAGCCGTTTTCAAGTAATTGTGAAAATGGCGAGATCATTCGTTCTGCCTTTATCGCGAAATTGATTCTTCAAAAATGCACCACGTGAAGAACCTGGACCTCTCGGCACGTGTACTTGAACTTCACTCTGTTTTTCACGTGCTTTTTTGCTTATATATATCTCTATCCACTGCTCCTAGCTCTCCATCCACTCACCGGAATTGAGCAAGTGATATACCGATGGAAAGCTGTTGTAAACACGCAATTTTCCCGTGTTGATCATTTTTTCATACTCGCAACAATTTTAAAAGTTTTTCATCTGAAATTCATTCAGCGTAATAGTTGGACTTCATGTCGTTTTCACGTTGAACTTCTATGACGTATTTTTGTTTGTACACGCGCCTAAACTTCCCTTTGTATGAACCCGGCCTTCAGGCTATCTTTGCAACCGTGGCTTCCCCCGTGAATTATCCTAGTTAGTAGTGTTCTATATGATGTTAGTGTAATCTAGAAACATTTTTTAGAAACAAAATACCAATTTTAAACAGAAATCTCGCTCGTTGGAGGATTTTGCTCTCAGGTCGTGATGAAATTGCGTTTTTTGCAATTTTACTGCCTGAGTTGTTCGACCTGAACTTCCCCTAGTGCTAGGTTGAACTTCCGTCAACATTGCCCAAATGGGGCTTGCGATATACCGTTGGAAAGCTATGGACACCAGTGTCATGGCCCAACTTAAAATTTTGGCAAAATGTAAGTGGTTTAAGAGCAGTTTTGAAAACCGTTTTTTCTTCATACAAAAAACGTGAATCTTATTTTTGATCGCATTTCTAAACCATTTATCGGAATGAGGCAAATAATATGGCGTTGGAAAGCTGCTGTAAAACTGCTCCTTCTACATGATGAAAGTTTTTTTAAGTCCCTATGGTTAAAGAGTAATGTGGAAAATCATAAAATTTCACAAACCAAACAACCGAGTTCGTATTTTCCATGCCATTTCTGAACCCTAATCCAATTGATACAAATGATATGGCGTTGGAAAGCTTATGAAAATGCGCTTTTTTCTCATGTTGAAAGGTTTTTCTAATTTTGAATGGTTTAAGAGTAATGTAGAAAACGGTACAAGTTCTACCAAGTTTGTATTTTTGATCTATTGTTTTTAATCATACGTCCGAATGTAGCAAATGATATGGCATTGGAAAGCCTGAACAAATGCGAAACTTTTTGGTATATATTGTTTCTCCAAATTCATTATGGTTTTACGTTGATTTTGAAAACTTCTACAAACTTCATCGGAACGGGGCAAATAATATACTGTTTAAAAGCTATGAAAAATGCGAAACTTTTTCATGAAAATGGTTTTCTCTGAATCCCAGCCATTTTCATGTAATTTCAGAAACGGGAAGATCACTCGTTCTGCCTTTATCACGAAACAGATTCGTCGAAAATGCATCGCGTGAAGTACTTGAACTTTTGTGACAGTTCTGCTTGAACTTCACTCTGTTTTTCATGTGCTTTTTTGCTCGTAGCTCTTCATTCACTCACCGGAATTAAGCAAGTGATATACCAATGGAAAGCTGCTATAAACACGCAACTTTTCCATGTTGATCATTTTTTCATACTCGCGACAGTTTTAAAAGTTTTTCTTGTGAAACTCATTCAGTGTAGTAGTTGAACTTCCTGCTGTTTTCACGTTGGACTTCCGTGACATATTTTTGTTTGTAATTTTCCCATCCATTTTCGTCAGTGTTACACAAATGATATTCTTTTTGTACAATATTTCCTGCTGTTTTCACAATATTTTTTTAACTTTCTCCAACCGAGGACTTGAACTTACACAAATGATATTCCTGTCGTTTTGACGTAAATTAGAAAACGATGAGATCACGATTTCTGCCTTCATCGTGAATGGAAATGCATTGCGTGAAGTAGTTGAATTTCTCGGGCATGTTTGTTTGAACTCCACTCTAATTTTTGACGTGCTGTTTTTTGACGTACTATTTTTTGCACTGCGTAAAGTAGTTGAAATTCTTGGGCATGTCTGTTTAAAGTTCACTTTGTTTCACTTTATTGTATTTTTTATATGAAATACACACCATGTAGTACGTGAACTTCCGGTTGTTATCGCTTTGAACTTCTCTCTGGTTTGAGAGAGTTATTTTAAAACACAAAAAACAACATATTTTTTATGTATTTTGGACATCCAAATACACGGTGAACCTCTCTCGCAAGAATTTTTGAACTTTCCCTCGTCGAGCACTTGAACTTCTAGCAACCATTTTTACGTATATGAGATTGTTTTCAAAAGTGCAAAAAATGACGTTATGCTTTTTATTTTCTGAAAAGGTAAATCCTAGGTTTTACTAAACTCCAAACTTCTGTGTTATTTCAATTTGAACTTCACCTTTTTATATTTTGAGTAAAGAATTGTATTCGATTTTTATACGAAAAAAATCGAACATGGAAATACAAGATGAGCCTCTCTCGTAAGAATTTTTGAACTTCCTTGGACAGAGCACTTGAACTTCTTTCAACAAACCTTTTAAGCTTTTAATTCTCATTTGAAATGCATTCCTTGCAGTAGTTGAACTTCTCGTTGTTTTCACCTTGAAGTTCTGTCACGTATTTTTGTTCGACCTCTCCCACACAAGAATTTTTGAACTTTCTCCAGTCGAGCACTTGAACTTCTAGCAACAAAACTTTATGCTTTGCATTTTCATTCTTTTTTAATTCAAAATGCACACCATGTAGTACGTGAACTTTTGCGAGTTATCAATCTGAACTTCTCTCAGTTACGTAAAAATATCTGAGTGTTTTATGAATATTAATCTGAATTTCTTAATCCTTTTTTTATGAATTCTAAAGAGGTCTATTTTTAAAAGTTGAACTTCTTATTATTTTATTTTTGAACTTCTTGTTATTTTAGTTTTGAACTTCTTGTTTTCATTCTTTAATAACAAGGAAAATCTGAGTTTTCTATAATCATCGAACTTCTCCATCTTTCTAATATGGACTTCCTGGTTTTATTTCGTAATCTTTTTTATGAAGTTTTGAAGCGCTCTACTATTAAAGGTTGAACTTATTGTTATTTAATTTTTGAACTTCTTGGTTCCATTCTTTAATAACAAGGAAAATCTGAGTTTTCTATAATCATCGAACTTCTCCATCGTTTTAATATGGACTTCCTAGTTTTATTTCTTAATCTTTTTATGAAATTTTTAAGCGCTTTATTATTGAAAGTTGAACATCTTTGTTATTTAATTTTTGAACTTCTTGTTTCCATTCTTTAATAACGAGGAAAACCTTGCCTTTTTATTCATTTTTCTGATATTAAACACACACCATGTAGTACATGAACTTTTTCCATTTTTATAATTTGAATTTTTTTATATTCTTTTTTGAAATCAAATTGCTATCAAAAAATAACTGAAATTCTTTGTGGATTGAGAGAATTACTTTAAAACACAAAAAACAATTTCTTTTTTGTGTTTTCGGACATGGAAATACGCGGTGAACCTCTCTCTCAAGAATTTTTGAACTTCCGACGGAAGAGCACTTAAACTTCTAGCAACCAAAAATTTCGACTTCGCCTTTTTACTCTTTTTTCTCGTATGAAACACACACCATGCAGTACGTGAACTTCTGGTTGTTATCACTTTGAACGTCTGTCTATTTCACTTTAGTAACGAAAAAAATCTGAGTTTTTTACAGACATTGAACCGCTCTAAATTTTTTATTTGAACTTCTTTGTGTGTTTTCTAGAAATGTGAAAATTGGAATTTTGTTACAAACATCAAACTTCTTTGTTATTTCAAATAGAACTTATTGGTCTTGTTCTTTAGTAACCGGAAAAAATGAGTTTACAAATAAATATCAAACTGCTCTACTTTTAAAAATTGAACTTCTTGGTTTTATTATTTAGTAACGAGAAAAAATGATTATTTAATATGCATTGAAGTACTACGTTTTTTAAAATTGAACTTCGTGTTTTTAATATTTAGTATCGGGAAAAATCTAAGATTTTTATAAACAGCAAACAACTTCGTTTTTTTAATTAGGACTTTTTGGTGTTATTCATTAGTATAGGGAAAAGTCCTATTATGTAGCGAACATCAAACTGGCTCACTTATTTAAATTTGATCGTCCAGATCTTAAAAAATACAGGGGCACATCCATGCTTACAAACCTTTTAAACTACTCGGTTTTTTCCATTTGACTTTCTTGGTTTTGGAATAAAAATTTTAACTTCTATGTTCTTTAAATTTGAACTTCTCCAATTTTTTTACTAAAATGTAGAAACACCATTTTTTAAAACTTTTTGAACTTCTCCATTCTTTATTTTTGAACTTCTTAGGGAAAGTTACAGGTTTGTAATAAACATTGAAGCAACCTATCTTTTAAATTTGAATGTCAAGGTGTGTTTTAGAAATGGTTGAACTTACAAAAATGTTTTTTTCCACCTTTGTACGAACTTACTATGTTATATCTTATGAAGTTTTTTTTGTCTCATGACATTTTTAGGCATTTTTTTTGCTGTCATGAAATGGCCTTGGCGGTCCTATTTTTTTCAATGATGATTTTCTTCAGTATGTGGTACACATGAACTTATCAATTTCTGAAACATGAACTTCTCATGCTATTGATATTCAAGAAAATTACACACAACAATACACAACACTTTGTGTGCTACATGCATTTACACAAAAATTAATGCACACATCTGAAAGAGCATAAAGTTCAGACGCAGAGTTCAAAAAATAGAAATGTTTGGACATTTTTGGTAGGTGAACCTGTACAGTTTTTCAATTGGTTTGCACGTTGAACCGCGTCATTGTTGGAAACAAAAAAACTATGAGTAAGTTGTCTCAGTCTTTCTATAGAAATTAGAATAGATACTTGAACTTCGAATCACAAGATTACATAGGAACATATATATTGTGTGCACATACAGAGACAAAAGGTATGTGTATTACTTTTTCTCGCTTAATAAAATACTATTCTCTTGTGGGAACAAACACAAACACTTGTTGTGCACACAAGATGGTTACAATATCTGAAACTTTTTCTTCAGTCCGTGTGCACACACGCAACACACATGCACCACACCATAACAATGCTCTAGCACAGGACGCACCCAACATAACAATGCTCCACGCTCCTCATCCTCTCTATGACAACACCCATCAGCTGCTCGTCTGCCCCGTAGTGGTTCGCATGAGCAACAGATCTCACTGTCCAACAACAAAAAAATCAAATATGAACCTAACTCAGGAAGGTCAAAGTGCCCTCCACGAGAAGTACAACATGGCAACGGGGCGAAGCAGTTGGGGGTCGGGAGGAGGCTAGGGGTTGCCCATGGCGGAGGCAGGGAGCTCCATGGTGGTGGTGGTGGTGTGTGTGGGGGGTGGTGGGTGGAGACGGCGCGTGGTGCTCCCTCAATGGGATCCAGTAGGAAACGGCAACCACGACCGCCGGGATCCGGCAGGAGGAACGGTGACAGCTAGCGAAGAGGCGGAGGAGGCCTCTTGCCAGAGGAAGCAGGGGGTGGTGGT